>NC_134321.1:24055401-24355401 GCF_964195595.1 Calonectris borealis | reverse complement strand
TCTTATTTTCATGTTATCATAACATGTACCTACTCTTAAAGGAAAGTCTAGGAAGTCTAAGGGAAAAGTAGTTTGAAGAGATCCGACTATTTACTTAAGAAACCACACTCTCAGATTATTACAAAAACAGATTTCTAGGAAGAAACTTGTATTTCCCACTGACTATTTCCACAGCTTTTTCAGTACTCTATTTCACCATCCTTATGCTGTACCAGACGGTCTTGGATACAAACATCCACTGAGCAGCCTTGCGTTAGCGCTGCGCTCCTGCGAGCGAACCAGCCCACTCCCTAAGAAACAGCTATTCCCCAGTGGGAATATTTACTGTGGGTGCCAATCCAGTCCGACTGAAACCTCACTAACAATGCATTTTTCTCCTGATTAATAAAGTATTAATGTGAATATACAGCATGTGCAGCTTGACATTTTCTCGACACCTGCATAGCAGACAACTACTCAGACGCTATGTTATTATTTCAATGACAAACTGCACGGAACTTCTGAAGTTTGGGCACAGGCCTAATCTTGGCCTTTTAAAAAATAATTTCATGCGGCTGAAACTGAAGACAGATAATTCCTCGCTGCCTGTGCAGAAAAGAACGGTTTTTTTCCGCAATAGTTCACATTTACGCTCATTTACCAGCCACGGCAAGAGTTCAGCTCACCTGTGGCTGGCAGGCCTCAAGGTGCAAGCAGCCACTTTGGATCTACTCGAGGCGGAACGGCCATCAAAACCATCTGCAAGTTCCACCGGCAGCAGTAAATACTCAGTTGCGGGCGGGGTGAGGACAGCCTGTAATTATTCTATGTAAATAACGGCCACGACTGCCGTTTCTGTCAAGAGGGGAAGAACTCTCAGTTAGCAGAGCGCCTCAGACAGCCCGAGGCCGAGGGCGGCGTGGCCGGGTGCTCGGCAGCGCCCCGGGCCAGCCCGAACCGCTGCGGGGGTCCTTCTGCTGTGCACGGCAGCGCGGCCGCTGCCCGCCGGGGCCCCGTGACGGCCGGAGACCCCCGAGCCGCGGGGCAACAGGTGCCCCGGGGCGCCGCTTCCCGGCTCGGGGCCGCCATGGCGGCGGCCGCGCCGCCCCGCCCCGGCCGCTGGCGGCAGCGGGGCTGAGGGGAACGCCGCCGCGCGGGAACCTGCGGCCCGGCCCGGCCCGGCGGAGCGGGCGGGGGGCCGAGATGGCGGCGCGCCCGCCCCGGCCTGGCCCGAGCGGGCTCCCGCCGCCCCCCGCGCGGCTGCTCGCCTCCCTCCGCCACTCCCCCGCCTCCCCCCGCGCCCGAGCCCCCTCCCCTTCCCCGCCACCCGCTTCCGCCCGCGCTCCCGCGCATGCTTGGGTTATGCAACCGCCGCGGCGGGCGGGCTGCGCGGGCCCCGCCGCCCCAGTGCCGCAGGGCAGGGCAGGGCAGCGCGGGGGGCCGTGAGGGCGGCGGGCACCGGGCCGGCGGCGCGGCGCTCGGGGCGCGCTCCCCCCCCCCCCCCGCGGCCCCCGTGTGCGCGCCCCGCGCTGCCTGTGAGTGGCAGCGGCGGCCGCCGCCAAGTCCCGCCTGTTCCGCTCTCCCTGCCGCAGGCGGCGGCGGCGGCGGGTTGGCTTCCTGCGCGCTGTGCCGCTCCCCCTCCCCCCGGCAGTCGGAGCCGCAGCGGCAGCAGCCCGGATCCCCGAGCCATGGCTCTGTGAGAGCAGCACATGGCGGCCGCAGCAGCCATGAGCCCCCCACTAATCCATACAACTCCCCCCTGAACGGCCACCGACGGCAGCCAGCGCTCCCACCCGGCTCCACCGCTCCCACCGCCCACCCGCAACTACAGCCGCCGCCGCGCCGCCCGGCCCGAGCCCAGACCCCGCCGCCGCTGCCGCCGCCGCCGCCGGGCCCCCGCTCGCCCGCCCGCCGCCGCCGCCCGGTCCTCACCATGGGAGTGCAGGGTTTCCAGGACTACATCGAGAAGCACTGCCCCAGCGCCGTGGTGCCCGTCGAGCTGCAGAAGCTGGCGCGGGGCAGCCTCGTGGGTGGGGGCCGCCAGCGGCCCCCCCAGACCCCGCTGCGCCTCCTCATCGACGCCGACAACTGCCTGCACCGGCTCTACGGCGGCTTCTACACGGACTGGGTGAGCGGCGGGCAGTGGAACCACATGCTGGGCTACCTGGCGGCCCTGGCCAAGGCCTGCTTCAACGGCAACATCGAGCTCTTCGTCTTCTTCAACGGCGCCCTGGAGAAGGCCCGGCTCCACGAGTGGGTGAAGCGCCAGGGCAACGAGCGCCAGACGGCGCAGCAGATCGTCAGCCACGTCCAGAACAAGGGCACCCCGCCGCCCAAGGTCTGGTTCCTGCCGCCCGTCTGCATGGCGCACTGCATCCGCCTGGCCCTCATCCGCTTCCACATCAAGGTGAGGAGGGGGGAGACGGGCCTCTCCCGCCCCAACCCCCCCGGGGACACCAGCGCCCCCTCCCCGCTGCTCGCTTGCGCCCCCGCCGCTCCCCGCTAACGGCGCCGCCGCTCTAAGATGGCAGCGGGGGCTGCCCTGGGCCTTGCCAGTGCCCAGCCCGGCAGGGGAGGCGGGGGGGGGGGGCACCCTGCCTCTCCCCTCAGCGCCTCAAAATGTCGTCGAGGCCCGCGGGGGCGGCCCAAGTTTCGGCGGCCTCAATCCCCGGGGGATTTTGCTATTTATACGGCGCTGCCGCTCGCCCCGCCGCCCCGCGCAGGCCTCGGCCTGCGCGGGGCGGCGGGGCGAGCGGCAGCGCCCAGGGCCTCCCGGATTCCCCTGGCTGTGAAGCCAGGCCCAGCAGCAGGGAGGTTTTTGCCTCCATGTTCTTTCGGGGCCGCCGCTCCGTTGACTCAAAATGTCCCTTCTTGCCCAGGCCCCCCCCGCTCGGGAGGGTGGTGAGGCTGGGACTTTGGTACCGCAGGTGGGAGCGGGTGGCCGAAAGCATCGTCATCTAATTAATTATTAAGACGAAGGGGGGAAAAAAATAATCAGTTTAGTTATCGCGCACGGTGGATCTGCAACAAGTTCCCTACAGAGGCGAGGTGTTTAAACTTGCGCTGAAGGTGGAATCGCTTGCTCTGAAATAGAGGGGTTCGAGTTCCGTGTTTATGAAGGTGAGGGTTTTGCCCAAACGTATTACTGGGCTTTTGATCAAGCGTAGAATAATTCATTCCTTGCTCCGTAACAGCAAATGCGTCCAGTTTGTGGGGTCAGGAGCACCGATCTGACAGTTCTTCATTTAAACTTACTTTAAGGGGGAGTCTCTGTTTCCTGATAACATAAACAACACTTCAGGCAGGAGTCCGTGGTGATCTTGCACTGACACAGAGACTGCGATTTCAAAGGCTGCAGAATGCTAACACGTCGCATCTCTCTGTACAGCAGTCGTGATTTATGATGGTTTCTGTTAAGCCGAGCAATTGTGTATATTGAAACACAAGACGCTAGAAAAACAAGCCCTGGGATGAAGCTGCAATTTTAAGAGTTGCTTGCTGGCTTTCCCGCTAGGGAAGGAAGAGCAGCGGGAATGAAGTGCATACTCGTAGGCTTTATTATCGTAAATTACTTTTGTGTGTAGAAAAATATTATGCAACCTTTAGAGTTGCACGCTTGATCACTAGCAGCAGCTTAATGTTGTCTGGCTTTTGTACTGCCCTTTCGGCGGATTAGAAAAATTCTGGCCGGGTTGCAGCCCTGGGGTAAAGACGTCTCTCTCGAAGGAGCTCATGTAAAAGGTGACTTTGGGTGAAGTTTCTCCTAGTTCTGCCAACGGGGCGAGAGTTGCTGTTGTTCCCTCTTAGCGCCCTGCTTGCTCGGCCAGACCCATCCTTGGGGGAGCTCCCTGCTTGCCGGGCTGGCGGTGGAAGTCCCACCCTGCCGTGGCCCCGGCCGCGCTCGGCCCCGGTGGGGGCCAGGCGAAGAGCGTGTGGAACAAACTGGAAGTGGAGGCGAAGCTCGTTCTTGCAGGGCACGTCGAGCTCTGCGGAACACGATGTCTTGGGCTTGGCGCTTGATTAAAGTGAAGAGGTTATGGCCGTGTCTGCTGTAGTAATGTGTTTTCCTGATCAGCATAGAAGCAAAATAGTTTTGGATACGAATGATGGTGGGAATTTGAATGATAGCAAAAACATCCTCTTGTTTGAACTTTTTTTTTTTTTTTTGGTAGCTAGGAAATACTTTTATTCTTTAAGCAAAAAGTTTTAGGGACCATGCAGTGAAGGTATTTAACTTGATCTGGGTGCGAGTGCATTATAAATCTTCCGTAATTTGTTATTGAGACTTAGCGATCATTAGTAAAACCAATGAATGGGGTAAAATAAGAATTTTTTTTTCTTTTAAAGTGTTTAACTGGATACTTTGTTTAATGCGATATTGAAATGCATAGTACACAACAGGAAGCCAGCTGTTTTAATATTGATAGGAATTTGGTGTTTGTAACAGTCTGTGGCACGTTGAACTAGCTGTTAGTCTTTTAGATGCATTCTGTTTCAGACCTGGTTCGTTCCTGTTGAAGTACATTACATCTGAATGAAGTTGCCGCATTTGACAACGGTGTCACCTGTAGCACTTTGTTTACTTTCAAGCTTAGCTGCAGCATTAGCTCCTCTACAGTCTCTCAGTAATAGGCCTTATTCTTAATCTCTGGAAACAGTTTTAGGAGTGAGAGGACACGTCATACTGAGTCCCTTTTCTATCATTAAAAAAAAAACACACCCCCCCCCCCCCCAAAAAAAACCCAAAACAAAAAAACACCCAAAACAAAACCCTAAACCCCCACAATTTTGATGGGGCAGATCTGAGGGGTGGATACTTGTCTGCTTTAGGTTAGCACTGGTAGTTGGCAAGTGCTCGTTACCAAATACTGGGGCAGGGGGGAGAGTTTGTTGCTGTTAGGAGCGTTCTTGTCACTGAGCCACCACTGTGCATGTCCGAACTGCACTGGTTGTCTGAACTGGTCAGATGTCTCGGGGATGGGAAGGACATCAGCAATTCCCATTTGATGCTTCATTTGTACAACTGTTGAGAAACTGTGGATAGCTCTGTTTTTAATTGATTCATTTTCAGGTTAGGAAGTATATTTCATGGTTATAGCGGTAACATGCATAATACACGTCAAAGATATTGCTGAACTTAAATCACATTCCTTTTCTGCTTTTCTTCTCTTACACAATTTGTTATCTTTCTAAATCTACTTTATTACATATATCTTTCTTTCTCTAAATCTTACTCTGGTTTTATTCACGTTCTCCCTCATGCTCCCTTTCTAGCAACTCTCCCAGTGGGCAAAGAGCAAATGCATCTTGAAGGTGTGATTTTTATTTTCATATATGGGTGATTTTTTGTATTTATATATGCATAAGACAGTTGCCAAATTCTAGTGTTTTCCTGCTTTGTTTTGAGAAGTTGGATTTGAGAGTACTGATTAACTTTAAATATGAAACTGGTTTTCATATTTTCAGGAAACATTTGAGTCTTGAGTAGAAGGCTTCTGTACAGAGCTAGGAACTGGCTATGAATTTAATCTATTTTGGTAATTAGAGGGGAGAAAAAGAGTAATGTCTTCCATCCAGAACAATTATAAATGACTTGCAGATGGTTTCAGCAGGATGTAAAAATAACAGGTTCCTCCAAGTTATAACAAATATCCTACGGGTTCTTAGCTTAATTGTGACCTGGTTTGGGGGAGGGGGAAATAATTCTTAAAAGAAACTTTTATGCAAAGCAGGTTAGCTAAAATTTGAATATTTAAGCAGCAGAGATCTTAACATCTTTAATATTTTGGTGAGACTTTGTTTCGTTCTCAGTATCTAAACGTGCATGTGCCTGTTTATTCGGACAGGATTCTTTCTTTCTGGTCCAGCATCATTAATGTTTACACAAGATTTAGACTTCAAAATTATTCCAAACTCCTGGCTGTGATTTCCCCCGCGTCCCCCCTCCCTGGGCTGATTTTGAAGTGTGCATGTTGCCTGGGTACAGTTGCATCTTCGGACTCTCCTTTTGTGAGAGCTGTAAGCTATTTCTCTGACTCTCATCTTGTTAGAGTTCTATGTTGCGGGTTAACTGTACCTTGGTAAATACAGCTCTTTTCCGCGTGACAGTTCAATTATTTGAACGTGGATTCTAGTATTACCTAAACATACTGCAGTTTCATGCTCGTAGCTTGCTGTGTCAGCTCCATAAAATGGGGAGGGAGGGAATTGGAGGCTGTGGAGGTAGAGGAAATAGTTTATAGGAGATCAGAGCGGGCTGCACACCGAGTTTCCTCTTGTATTATCTGCACACCCATGTCACACCTAGTGCTGCAAAGAGAGTTCTTACTTTGTTTTTTATAGATGATCTGTGGTTGTCATGCATGCAAAGATGTTGATTTTAGATATATGTACATAGTTTGAATCTATCCATCCTTAATAAAAAAAACATCGGGGATTTTCCTAATTTAAAACATGTACAGACTGGGGGGGGGCGGGTGGCAAAGCCTAAATTGCCCTCCTTGTATTA
Source organism: Calonectris borealis (assembly GCF_964195595.1). NCBI lineage: Eukaryota > Metazoa > Chordata > Aves > Procellariiformes > Procellariidae > Calonectris > Calonectris borealis. The sequence continues at coordinate 24,348,914 of NC_134321.1, read as the reverse complement.
GTAACTGTATAAATCTGATGTCTTTAAATTTTTCCGAAGATGTTTACAGTCTCTTCCAATTTTGTGTACAGCAGGCACACGTTAGCTAGGTGACAGTATAATCATTAGAAAAATGAATATGCTTGTTTTTCTCACAAACAAAAGTAAGTTTCAAAAACACTCTGAAACAGTCTATCAAGCATGTTTCTGAAGAAGTAGCGTTTTCTTAAGACTATAAGGTGGTAGCATTAGGAGTAGAGAGAGCTTAGTGAGCTGGTTATTGATCATAGGAATATGTCGGAGAGTGAGGTGCTGGCTGTTCAGCTGCTCAGGATTTTGCTTGAAAGGGAACAACTTGTGAAGCTACATGGGAAAAGCGAAATTTTGCATACTTCACCGGAAGACTGTAATTCAGTGTCAGGTTCTGAAAGTGTAAGGGCATGAGTAGAAAAGGAAGGGTCACTGTAAACTTGCTGTTGGACAAAAACTCTTTTCTGAGAGGTAGATGACTGCGGGACCGTTGGAGCGGGCTGTGGAGGTGTAGGAGCCTCGCTCGTGTTCTGCAGGGTTTCGGCTGGAGAGGAAATAAATAGCATCACTGGCACTAACACTGTAGTTATTCATGCGTACTGTGGAGACTGAAGCTAATAGTTTTGTACCAGTCTATTTTGGGATAGCTTGCTATCTATGTTGTTAAAAATGAATGCTTGGTGAGGGTAGGTTTTACCAGCACCCAGCTTCTGTGGGGTTTTCTGAATGTTTGTTATGTATGTAGATCGTAAAAGCGTTAGGCATCAAAAGCGCTCAGCTCGCTTTATTTTTGTGTGCTTGTATGCAAACTGTAGTTGTAACGGTTCTTGACGGTGTGTAGAAATGCAGGACTGTAGGTACTAACCTGTTATCCTGGGGTTTTTTGTTTTGGTATAATCTTGATAAGAAAGGGTTGCTTTTATATTTCCAATATTAGGAACTGGCCCATATCTCTCCTGCACAACATGTCTGTTCTAGTCATCTGATTGCCATAGCCTAAAATATGTGCTTTGCTAGGCAACGTGAGTTGAGAGGTGAAGTTTGGGCTATAAACTTGAAGCAATTTGCACCATCAGAGACAGCTGTGCATAAATGAATAGCCTGAAAGTGGAAAGAGGGAAAAATTTGGCCTAACACAGCAAGGTAGACGTTTGAAAGGTCAAGAAAGTTACCTCTATTCATCTGGGGTTATGTTTGTTCCTTTCAAAACAGGGCTGCAAAACTTTAAAAGTGATCCTGTGATTACTTTTTAAGGGGGTGTCTTGGCTTGCTGAGCTGCTTAAGTATCCACAGCCTTAAGATTTTTCCCATGAGTTAATACAGACATTGGTATAGTAATACGTTTAGAGTTTGAGCGTTTCTGTTAATAAACAGAAATAATAAACTCTTATTTCAGATGAGTTCAGTAATACATAATGCCACTTCAGTGTGTACTTCCAGAACTTTGTGTTGTGTTTATGGGCGCTCTTTACATCCTGTCCGTATGTGCTGTGTCATTGGATTTTTTTAATTACTTTAAATGTGCTAGTGTTTCAAGTGCATGTATATAATTTCAGAAAGACCCAATATATCGTAATACATGTGATAAATCAGTACTGCAATTTAACACTGTAGCTAATTATTCTGTCTTCCACTATAGGTTGCACAGAGCATTGAGGATCATCATCAAGAAGTAATTGCTTTCTGCAGAGAAAAAGGTTTCCATGGTTTGGTTGCATATGACTCCGATTACGCATTGTGCAACATCCCTTACTATTTCAGTGCCCATGCCCTAAAACTGAGCCGTAATGGGAAAAGTCTCACAACAAGCCAATACCTAATGCATGAAGTTGCCAAGCAACTGGACCTGAATCCAAATCGCTTTCCTATTTTTGCTGCTCTTTTAGGTAAGTGAAGTAATAGAACTTGATGCTGCTAGTCAGACTTATGATTTCAGTTTCTATTAACTGTTTTGAAATACGTGTGTATAATTTGACAAAGCACCTAGGGAAAGACATCCCTTTGTTTCAGACATTCCTACTATACTTGAGGTGGGCCGGATGCGTTTTTATGAGGCCAGACATGCCGAATTTGTAGAGACCTGCGAGCGATGCAAATTGTGGCTGTCTAGAAACAAGAGCAGAAAGTAAGAATTCTGCAAAGCTCTGCATAGCCAAAATGTTCTCAGTGGGTGGGGGGGAATTGGGACAATTGTGGTTCTACTAGTTTTGGTCTTATATAGTATATGAGGTCTACTTTTAATAATATGCTTTCCAGACTAGGAAAATATACTTCTGTCCTGTTTCATATTCTACCTAAAAATGACATATATGGAGTGAAGATGTTTGGATTGCAGGGGCTTTTTTTTCACTCATTTTTCCAATGAGTATTGGACGTCAGCTGCACCAGAAATATATTATACTATATAATTGAGTGAAACTCCACATTTCTGAAAGCACAGGTGACCAGCATCTTACCATTAAGTTAGTTTTGTTTGGATAGTTTCTTAGCAGTCCTGCTTCTAATGCCAAATGGTGTAGTATCTTTAAGAAGCATAGGTAGGAGGGACTTCAGTTTCACATCTCTGCTTAAATGGGACAACTTTAACACACTCTATTTCCACAACAGTGGTAGAGAATAGCTGTCATACTCTCTCAGATGGAAGAGTGAATTAATTACTAATAAAGTTGACTCCAATGAATAGGATCTATTTAGAACAGGATTCTAACTTCTTTTTGGGTAAATAAGCACGCAGCAGCCATATTCTTGATCTTGTCGTACTGAGCAAACAAATTAAGAAAACTGGATATTCTTTTTATTTTCTCACTGACTTTGTGTTTTAGTATGGGTACATGACAGAAGAATACAACTTCTCATTTGAAGCTGTGAATGAGGGAGGCTATGTATTATTGCTTTAGCATACGGATATTTTAGTAGTCTTTAATATTCAATTGTTTCTAGTCCAGGCAGGTACCTTACATGTTAAGAAGGAAAGAACCAATGTATCTTGCAGTAGAAAGCCACAAGTATTTGACTAGTTGAAGTTGCGTTTTGTTAGCGTATGTTTTTTCATACCCAGAATGGTTACCTGCCTGCATGGCTGTGTGGAGGAATGATTGGCTAAGCTGCAATTTAAAACAAAAACCCTGTGTAAATTGCTTGACAGACTACTATTGCTGGGCTTTGTTTTGGAGTCTATAAATAAGTTGTTGCATGCCAATTCAGTGAGTAAGAATTACTGCTTGAAAAGCAGTTTCACAGTTGCGGATATGCTTTATGGAATTAATGTGAAGTACATGTGAACGACATCGTTTTAACTTGTCACAGAATTACAGCTGCATGGCCAGTTGAGGCATTGCTTGGTTATGCTAAATAGTAGGTGAAAAATATCCTGGCAAATTTTCTGAAGGTTTTGCAACTTTATGCAAGAAGCTCTTGAATATTTTTCTCTCTTAATATCTTACATGACAAAATATTTTTCAGCTTGCCTTTAGGAGAAAAAAACTTGAGGTCATTTTGTACCTTTTTTTTTTTCCAAATTGGTACGAAGGTTAAAAAAAAACCAGTTCAGCTACAAGTTTAGTTTTGTGTATTCTTTTGCATTTCTTTTGTGTGTGTATTCAGTATGAGTAAGCAGAATAGAGTAAAGTTTATGGGAGTCAGTGTTAGAACAGAAGATACTTTAGAGGTCTTCCTGCGATGAGTGTTCTTTTTTTTTTTTTTTTTTAATATTAGTCAATATTACAAAACCTAGGTATTTGGTGATATAAACAATGATTATATAAGCTTACAACAAACAAGATACTGTTTGACTTCAAGTACTAGCAACATTTTTTAACTTTTGCAACCTTAGGAATATAGTAACTTCAGTTTTTTTAATAAAATATTAAATACATATAGGCACGTAATTGTGTGTAGTGTGGCATATGTTTAAAGCAGGGTAGCTCATTCAGATCTAAATTTTTATATTTTTATTTAATATCTGAGGGCTTGTTTGGCTGCACAGGTTATTCTGCCCTGGCGCCTGTGGCCTCTTTGGGTCTCTTTTGACCCTGATAAGTAGAATGAAGAAAATCACAATGGGAAAGAATAAGTGAGCACTTGATTACATGGGAAGGCATATGAATCTGTTACATTGCTCTTCTGTTCTGGGTGCATCAGTGTAACTCCCCATGCTAGTACTTTGTTTAGGAATAAATTAGTGTATTCTGAAATAATTGCAGTTAAGCTGCTGGTTTAATGTTTACAGAAGGCCGAAACTATCACAATAGCTGTATCAGTATTGAGCTTTAGGTCTGCAAATCCGTTTCCCTGTATACGAAAAATTCAAACTTCTTTGTTTTCAGATACTTTCTTGTCATTACCTTCAAGGGTCAATTTGCAGATGCTGGAAAGAGAAAAAAATCTTGAATGGTTCAGCCAAACATTCAGCAGTTGGAGGAGCCTGAGGAACGACACCTAACTGGTCAATTAAAAAAACGTTCTCAGTGGCAAATTATTTGGGATTGAGTTATGTTCAGGGGTAAAGTCTCTATTGAAGTATTCCAGCAAAATATTTTTCTGACTGTACCAATTAGGCAAATTTTAAAGATTACTTTCTGAAAAGGTTATGTATACCTAACCAACCACTGTGGTTGGTTGGTTTGTTTTATAGCTTTTTCCTTCTTACAGCTTTTCATGCAGAAGGGTTTTGTAGTTCTAGCTTTATAAGGAGTATCCTTGTCATGGGTAGTTAAAATGTGGCCAAGATACTGTGTCCTCTGAGAGCGTGCTCTTAAAAAGTTCTGTCCTAATTGCTGTTGATGAAAACAGGGAGTTGATTTGGGTTCTTTTGTAAATTTTGACTCAGATACTTCAGAATGATTAAAAAAAAACAAAACCAAGCTTCAGCAGTAGAAAAACAAACACAGTGTGAGGTATAGGGCTGTAATTCAGTGAACTCTTTAGAAAGGGCAGTGGCTTCAATTAGTATCTAATTGCTTTAAAAAAACCTAAGGCATACACTATAATAAGCCATTAAAATGGGAAAAATCAATATATGTTGAGGTTGTTCAGCCAGGTCGAGAAATAGAGGTTGCTTATGTAACGTTGATCTCTTTCCCACTGTGACAGTACTTTGTAACGTGTTTAGTTATGTGGTCTCATTCTGTTTCTCAGTAAAATTTTAGAACTACGTAAGGTAAGTACAGGCATCACTTCTTATTTGGACTACAGAAGACACTGCTGCACTTCAACGTCCTAAATTCTACAATTCAGTATGTGGTGAGAATTGATCAAATGGCCAGACTGTCTTATGTGTGTGTTCAAGGGGATGGAATTAACTGAAATGATAGGTGGAGACCAAACAAGATTGAGTTTTGGTGGAAGGGAGAGAAGCTCTAACTGTTTTAAAAGGTAATCTTAGCATCTGCAGGAGTTGTTGTGAGTTATCACAAAACTGTCTAGTGGTCTGTAATTGATTTTTTCAGACCTGCATTATAAAGGCTGTCTAATCCTACCTTGATTAGATTAGTAAGAATGTGGCTGTTACATACAAACTTGTTGAATCTTTCTGATGTGAGTTTAAAGTTTAGCTCCTAATGAATGAAGATTATAATGTCTCTTTGCTGGAGATCTCAGCAGTAGGTAAAGTATTGATTGGACACGAAGACTTCCCTCTCTAAGAGGGCATCTGCTAGTCACCAGGCAATGGACAACTTTGTTGGATTTCACATGTTAAAGAGCATTAAAAGCAAACTAAATTATTTTACAAGCAAAATATATTGAGAATGTAAACAATTGTTGTCATATTCAAAGAATCTTGTCATACTCTTTATGAGTAGGTGAGAGTTCAAGATGTTGTCCAAACTGTGAAATTTAAAAAACAAAAAAAAAGCTGTAAATATATTAACAGCAATGAGAACTGTGCATTCACTGCTAAGCTGCAGCTCTGTAAAACCAGATATTGAAAATATCCTTAAGTTTTCTACCAGAAGTGCAGTAATACATTCTGTTTAGCTCTTCATAAAGTTTGGATCCACAGACGCTGAACTGTGTCAGTGGTTGATTAGTTAGTCTTTGATGAATTCAGATGTTTGAGATGTTTCCTAGTAAGAATTTTTTAGGGTTTTTTCTGACCGTGATAACCAGAATAATTTAAGTGATCTTCCATTTGGTATGAACAGCTTGGTAAATATAGCCACTACCTCTATTCATTGAAACAACTACTTCATTTCCCAATTACTTTTATGCTGCCAGTTCAGGCTCCTGTCTGACCTGGTCAGGTCAGCAAAAGAAACTTCAGGAATTGGGAACCTGCTAAGTGTCATCGGAGCTGCCCGCGTTGCTGAGGGTTAGGTAAATCTGCCTGGTGGCTTGCTGCTTGACCCACGCTACGTGATGGAGCAGAGAGCAGATTCCAGAGGCACCTCCGATGTTGATCAGTAACGGCACGTGCTGGGACACAGGAAGCATCCAGCTTGTGTCGGAGAGCAATAGAGTGTGTTTTTACACTGTTGCACCTGCATTACTAAATCCTGCTGAGGATCGCCTAATAGGACACGCCAGGTTGAGGTTGAGACCATGTGTTGTGACTGGCTCTATTGCTTCTGTAAGTGAGCTGGGTTTCATGGAAGAGTGCTCCTCAAATAGAGGGGAGTGTATCTTGCTGCAGTGGCAGCATGCTAATTAGGTTTTTCTGGAGTAACAGAAAGATATCTGCAAGTTTAATCTCTCTTTGCTAATCCTATTGATCGGGAATTGAGGACTGATTGCAAATTTGTTTTGCTGCATGTAGAAACAGTATGTAACGTCTTATGGTGTACTTAAATAAAGTTTTGTGTTATGTTCTAGGTAATCATATTCTACCTGATGAAGATTTGGCTTCCTTTCATTGGAGTTTACTTGGTCCAGAACATCCACTAGCTTCACTTAAGGTACAAATTTAAAGTAACTACGAGCGATTAAGCTGAAATCAATCATAACAGTTAATCAGAGCAGTGTAATAGGTTAATTCACAGCAGCTCTGCAAGGCTCTTGTTCTCAGTTACCCTCTGGTGTCCCAGTCCCTCTCTGTTGACTGCAGAGGATACCTGGGGCGATTAGCCTTACAAGGCTAAACTTAGCCTTTGTGATCCCCCTCAGTGTCCTTCAGCTACATGAGCCATATAGCTTCAGTGTGGTTTGGCTTTGAGAATGTAGCTTCTTACACTTCTTTTTTTAAGCGGAGAATTTTTTGTTTAGTCATGTTCATCAACTGTCAAAAATAATTAGCTGGATATCTTCCTACCATATTGTTTTATTTTCTATTGACCTGAGTTTGTGTGTAATAGTCAGTTTTCTCTACTTCTTAAAGTGTAAATATGCTAGAGAATAGGTTGCACAAGAAAGCTAACGTGGCCTTTAGTAGATTTTTTTTTTTGAGGCAAGTAACTTGTGTCTGATGCCCTTAGTTTACCGTATGTCTGTTCTGCTGCTTCATCACACTTGCTTTGTGCATCTGCCAAGTAGACAGCTATAAAAGGGAAACTGGACACATTAGAGAATGGGATAATAGTGACCTTTCTTTCTCTCTGCCACAACAGACATATCTTTTTCCCTTTCTCCTAAGGTGTACCATGCAGCAAATCAATTTGGTTTTTGTGAAGTCTGTAAGACTGTTCTGTTATATCTACAACAAAAATAGGTGGGGTTTTTTCCCTTTCTGTTCCAAAAGTTTATTAAGCATTGAAAAATTGTAACTTATTTTGCTGAAGGTAGAATTTAGAAACAGATTCAAGATTTTCAGCAGAGTTTTTAAGACTTGCATGTGCATTGCTTAGTGAACAGCTGTGACAATTTGATGTTACGCTCATCCCCTATTTTGCTGCCGCTCCTGTTTCTAGAAAGGTAAGTGTCAGCACATTGTAGTGGCAAAACAAAATATGCATGCATGTTTGCTACTCCCTTGTAAAACTTGAGATGAAAAAACGAAAGACTGAAGGAGTGTGCCTGTATTTTCATTTTTACTAAAAAGGTTAAAATGTAGGACTTTGATAAAAGTGGTTGATAAACTTAAATGTAGGAGTTCTCTCAAAGTGGTTGATAAACTTTCTGATATTCAGAATACTTTTCTGTGGTTTAGGCTGAGTAGACTTGTTCTACAGCCAGTTCAGAATATGACTTCAGACACCTAGACCTTCTGAAAAGCCTTCTAAACATATACTGAATTACTTGACTAGAATGAAAATTAGATGTTTGTCATCTTTGCTTCTAGATTTACATTTTCAGTGGAAACACCAATTGGGCTTTGTAGCTGGCATCATAAGAAAATGAAACTGGTTTCCTTGGAGCGTAACTGGGCTGTCTTAGGCAGTCCTCCCTGTATTTATTTAATCTGTTGGCCAATGTTAATCAGATTTGAAAGCGGTTCCCGTTTGGCTGTTACAGGCTCCGTGAAAACTGATACACTGTTATCAGTGAAAAAGACCCAAATTACTGCCCTTACTGAGGGAAAAGGCTAGCATAACACGTTATTTGTTTAATTTCACAGCAGCGTGCTTGCCAGTTGTTAAGTACATGCCCCAAACTAACTGCAGTGTTTCTGTCTCCTGGCTGATAATGATGTCAAAGAGGGAGAAAGAAGAAGGGCTAAAGCGAAAAGGACACAAGTCTACAGGAAACTAATCTTCATTAGTTACTGGTCATGGAACAACTTAGTATTTTGTTTAGCTTCAGTTTCAACAGTGCTCATGATTTGAAATTATAACTTGTTTCAGTAGCTCATTAATTCAGTTTAATTTCATTTGACATACTAGGATGTCAATGATGTCATTACAGCTCTCTCTGTAGAGACCTCTTCTGTTAATTGTAGATGTGCAGAAAGCAGTATTTCTTGTAAATTTTATAAATGCTTAAAAAAACTAAAAGACACGTTTATATTAGCCACAAGCTTGATAGCAAGAAGTAGTTTCAGAACAGTTACAAAAAGTGCAGGCTGTCCTGAAAACTGGAAACGGGGGGAAGTTGTGGTTGCCCAGGATGTCATCCCTGAGCTATACTTACAAGCTTTGCTTTGGTGCGTCTATTTAGAGTTCCTATCGAGTATTCTCCATACTCGGGAACCAAGGGCTTTGATTCCACATCTCATTTAACTCAGGATTTAGAAAACTTTCTCTCCTTGTGTAGATTTTAATCTTTTGGATCTAAGACAGTATGGTCTTGAACATCAAAGCTAACAGATTCAGTTCCCAATGGCCTGATTTGTTGCTTTTTAGTGAGAACTATGACAGTTAATAATGTACAATTTATTTTCTGCATTCTTTCTCAGTCTTTTATTATGATGTAGCAAAATGGTTAAGTCTTCCTACAAGAGATGCTTTGCTAGTTCACCAATTAAAAAGTGTAACTTGGAAAAGAAACTACCAGTCTTTGCTGATAGAAAATTGGTGTTTCTGCTTAGGTGTCAACATAGTGAGGTGAAAAAAGGCAATACTGAGGAACCTGTGCCTCTGTTTTAAAGAGGGACACAAGGGTGGTGTATTCATCTAGGAACAGCTGAGTAGAAATGGGAAAAAGGACAGGAAATGGAAACCTGAACGAAGAATCTGTATTTTGCATTTAGAAGGAAATGAACCTGATGGTCAAGACAACATCTTTACATGCTGGATAAAAAGCCATGTCTTTCAGAAGACACCAACAATGACCATCAGCTCAGCAAAACTATTAAAGTTCCATGGACAAATTTAAATGAAGAGATTTGAATTGCTATTGCTGCAGAAGGGAAAAAGAATCAAAAACTGACACTGCAAGCTGTTCTGAGTCAGGATCTTGTTTGTCTAAATGTCCCTGTGTAAACAGATAATGCGTCTAATAAATGTGTAGACCTGTGCTTGCGTCCTGTTACCTGACTGAGAACACAGTTCAATGAAATGACCACCTGAATCAGAAGCTGAAACAAGAAAGCAGTTGATAGAGAAATAATTTGACTGCCAGACCTTGTTTGGAAACTAGCATTATACCACTTTTTATTTGTGTGCTTTGGGATTTATCTTTAAGAAAAAGACAATTCGGTTCTTACTCTGGGGAAGCTTTTTACGGTATGGAGCTTCAAGATCAATGTATAATACCATCAGAATGATATTAGAAGGGCAGTTGCTTATCTCTGGAATGAATTAGTACCTATTTGGGAGCCCATACCACCGAAGAAGTGCTGACTCTTTATTCACAAGGTAACCTTAGAAACATGTCTTAATGCAATCTCCCTTTCTGAAAAAGAAGAGTGTGCAGGGAAACTTTGAGATTGCCGTCTTCATTTTGTGGTGGATCATCTTCCTGTTAGGATGGTTTTGAAAGGATGAATTCATTGCACTGTCTTTGGCAAACTTTTTATATGCCCACCATCCAATATTCCACATCTATTTTTACCTGGCAAAATTAGTTAGCTAATCTCCTTGGTTGTTTCATCTCAGTAGAGAGGCAAAGAGAGATGCTTCCAGAAAGCAATCCAAAATATGCAGGTTAGGCTCCTTCTCTGAATTGCTCTAGGAAATTCCTGTCTTTCTCTGTTTGTTGACTTCAGAGGGTGTCTGCCAGAGGGAGACTACTATGCTAAGTAGGTGCTTAGGTAATTTGCTGCTGCTCAGATAACAAGGTGGTACTCTTAAGATAGGCTTCAACTAAGTGTCTGTCTTTTTTTTTTTTTTTTGATGCTAAGGGTCATCATAGGATGATGCAGGTCAGAAAGGACCACAGGAAGTCATCTAGTCCAACCTCTTGCTAAAAGCATGGTCAGCTTGAGGTCAGAACAGGTTGCTCAGGGCTTTGTCTGGACTAGTCTTGAAAATCTCCAAGGTTGGAGACTGCACAACCTGTCTGGGCAGCCTGCTCCATGGTTTGACAGTCCCAATGGTAAAAATGTTTTGCCTTGCATGCAGTCTGAACCCATCTTGTTTCAGGCTATGTCTGTTGTCTCTTGTTCTTCCACAGTGCACCACTGTGAAGAGCCTGGCTCCATGTGCTTGATAACCTTTTTGTAGTTTCTGGAAGGCTGCTGTTAGGTGTCTCCAAAGCCTTGTCTTTGGCAGGCTGAATTAAGCCCCATTCCCTCACTCTCTTCTCGTAGAGCAAGTGCTCCAACTCCTTAACCATCTTGATGGCCTTCTACAGAACTAGCTCAACTTTTTTGACATCTGGCTTGAGCCCAAAACTGAATGCAGCGCTCTAGAGGTGATCTTACGAGCGCGGAGGAGCAAGATCCCTCGATCTGCTGGCTATGCTCCTGCTATACAGCCCAGGGTGCAGCTGGCCGCCTTTGCTGCCAGAGCACCCTGCTGGCTCATGTTCAGTTTGCTGTCTTCCAAGAGCCCCAGGTCCTTTTTGGCACAACTCCAGCCTGCAGAGTAGCCAGGGGTTATTCCTGCCCAGGTGCAAGACTTTGCTTTTGTAGTTGTAGAATTTCTGAAGGTTCCCGTTGGCTCATTCCTCAAGCTTGTCTAGGTCTTTCTGGATGGCAGCCCAGCCCTGGAGTTCGTGGTAGTGTGCAGGGTTGTCACGCAGGTTGTCTCACATGAAGTCTGTCTGTATCACATCTTTGGCTTGTATTTCTGCTCTCCCCTTTTCTTTCTGACATAATTTTTGTTCCTCTGTTTAGATTTGGTTTTCTTGGAGTCCTGTGTGTATAAATTGTTAGCAAATTATCTCCATGTTGTGTGTGTTCTTGTTACCATCAAGACATGCAGAAGGAGGTCAGTTTCCCAACCAGGATGGAGGGAGGAGGAGAGAGAATTTCTAATAGAATAACCCGATCTTCAGGGAAAAGCTGAGCTTTGCTGGTTTGAGAGGATTTTAAGTCATCCGGGGAACTTCTTGCCTCTTCAGAAGGCTTGTCATTAGATCGGATGCACTACAAGCTTTAAGATTAAATGTTTTTAACATTCAAAGGCTGATACAAGATCCAAACAGTTTGGATTCAATCTCTGATAGAAATTACTAGACAAAAATAACAAAACCCAGGCAATTTGTTGTAGTATTCTTCATACCTTCAGCCTTTTCTCTCACCAGTAAAAAGAAAAATGTTCCCTATGTGTCACCTCACAGTAACCGAATGTTCGAGGTCTTTTTTTTAATGGTTTGAAAATAAAACTAAACTGATTATCTGTTTCCAGCAGGCACAACAGTAAATGCTGGTACTTGTGTTGATTAGCTTTTAAAGGCTTCACTTCCTGGAGACAGTGGGCAAGTGGAGTTGTCCCAGAATTGGGTAGTTTTTCCCAAGTGTATCTTAAGTACCTTCCACAGTATCCTAATAATCCTGTGGAGTTATGCATATGTGAGTCTATTCTCTTTCAATAAAGCATTTTTGCAAGTTTATTTTGTCAAAACCAAGACATTTTTATCATGTAGCTTCTAGGCTTGTAATGTTTACTCTCTGCCTCTCATTTTGACAAATACCTATGAAAAATTAATTTCCTTTCCCCGCTTAATCTTTTCAGAGTGCATTAATAGGTCTTGTGATTTTTGTTAGTCTGTCGTGAAATTGAAGTAGTCCTTTTACAACTAGCAAAGAAGCCATGCCGTTTTCAGATGTCATGCTTTCTGACCTGATCACCTCCAAGTGTGTGAACCACCTCCATGTTTGCCTTTCAAAATTGGTTTTCCATGTTGTTGCTTGTCTGAAACTTTTCTGTAGAGGATAAGGAAAAAAATAGCTTCTAGGAAGAAATCTCGTATAATGAGAAATTGGTAAAATACGATGCTGATTTTGCTCTGAAATGCTTTGTGTGCAACTAAAAGTAAGTTTGAACCTTGAACACGTTTTCTGTAACTTTTGCTGTTAAGTCTTAATTTTTCCCATACCTAACACTTAATAAGACCTAGCCTGTATTTTAATGCAAACAGTATTAGAAACATTATTTATGATTCAGTACAAAAACTACAACTTTGGATTTCTGGAAGGTTCTAAAATGCATAGAAATCTTTTCTTCTTCAATATCAGGAAAGTACACCTTATTTCTCCACTTTCCATTTCTGGCTTCTGTGTAGGTCATGACATCTCTAGTTTTGAGGGTGTTGTCACCTGGACTGGGTGTCGTTGAAACGGAATAAAAGAAAATAAAACCCAAATATCGGAAATGTCTCTAAATCTTTCAGAAGGTCTCACTTCAGGAATTAATATGCTCCAGTGAATCTTTAGGCAGTTTGTTTAAAAGTAGCTAAACTGGGGGCGAAACACATAGTAAGCCCTTAATATGTCTCACTTGAGCTTCTTACTTCTAGGGTCTGAGCTGTGAATATTAGTGCTAGAGTGATGTGATGTCTTCTCTTAATGCTGACTCTTTATGTTTTTTTAAATATTACTCTCTTGGAGCTCACATAAAACTAATGATAGATTGCTTACTCCTTTTATCCACTGAATTTTCAAGCATAGATTGCAGAAACACTTGGGTAGTAATGCAGAGAGCACATCTAACATGACACAGCCATGTTATGATTCAGCTGCTTTAGAGATGTATGATTGTTACGCGTACAAATAAAATCGTAGGCGTTCATAAAACGACTTAGATTACTAGTGAGAAGAAAATCTATTGGTTCTGCTTGCAGATTGGGTGCAAAATTTTATCATCAATATTTGTGACTGTAAGCTTACATGAGAATGTGATCTATATTTGGTATTTTTGTGTATATTCAGAATGCACACTAGTGAAAATTTAGAATTTACTATCTGAAATAGAAATAATTGCCGTGCCACTGACTACACTATACAGAACTGTTCTTAATTTAGGCTCATAAAATGTAGAGCTCATCTCTGGTGGAGAATGACCAGGTATAGAATGAATATCCTGACATTTGTAAAAAGTAGACGTTAGGAGAAGGAAATTGATTAAAATGGGAATCTGGGCAAAAATTCCATGGTCCAAATATGAAGAAGGCAGTCTAAGAAATTGCATAATAAGTGGATCAAATAAGAGCAGGAAAGAAAATAATTATATACAGTAGACTCCATATAAAATAAAAAGGGGTTGTGGTACAGATTTTGAGGTTGAAAAGATAAAACTGATGAAGTATTATTCAGAATTCTGACAAGGCTGAATTGCCTTGTCAGAATTTTCTAGTAAAGTATGATACCTCTGTGTAGAATGCAAGCATAAAGATTATTCACATTTTCTCATACCTTAAAAAATAGAACTCAAGTCTTGAATCACTGAATTTTGCAAACAGGCAGATTAAAATATGTTAAAAGCAAAAACCTAGCTGCCCCTATAAGCACAGGTGGAATGCTCCAGAATTGTTCAGAGGTTCCAGACAGAATTTTTAGAAGTTCCTCAGGCATCCTCTAAAATTTAGGACACGTAGTTGGAGACCTCTTTCCTGCCCCTCTGAGTGTGCGCATTGTGCAGCGCGGAGAAAAAATAACAGAAACTGCCTGTGGTTGAGTAGTCCTTCAGACTCAGCTAGCAGCACCGCCCACTGCTTTTGATTTCGCAATGGTCCTGAAGTTTCTATACCCCATATAGGGTCGCGCAGTGCATGTAAGAGCAGTAATTCCCATAATCATATGGTGAATAATCCTTGGTTTATTTTCGGGAGGAGCCTATTGAGAGTGTTGAGATGGAAGTCCAGGGTTTCCAGGACTATCCCATTCCCCTCCTTTCTCCATGTGGACATGAGAAGGGATCAGGCCAAAGAACTGAGTCTAGAACTTCTGGTACAGCACATCCATCTGCAGCTGCCAGTCGCTGAGCTGCGGGAGCTTCGTCTGTAGGGGCTTTGGACGGCGTCCCACAAAGTTTTTCCAACTCTTTCTTACTACAAAGAAAGGTCTTTTGCTACAAAGTCAAAAGTGATTCTTCAAACCCGTGGTCTGAGTCAGTGACCAGTGAATCAATGGGAATTCATCATTTTCCTAACATCTTGAGTAGAATGTACTGTGGACTCTGATTTGTAGTCAAATCTAGGGTCTGCATGGGCTCGAGTCATTAACTGGAGGGAAATTTTTAGCATGCATTTAAGCGCATGTTTCTCATCCATTTAAAATAGTTGGTGAATATGGGAGGTCAGACACATCTGTCATTGGGTGGTGAAACATCAATTATTTTAATGCTGAAATATTGAAACTATTTTATCAGTGGAATTATCTTAAGAATTTCCTCTGTGACTGCAAAAAGAGTAACCAGCCCTATAACCATGTTGATATTGAAATACTTGAAAGAGAAAGTAACTATGTTCACATCATAGCAACGAAAGAAATCCATACATCATTCTTTGTCTATGTCTAACACAAAAAAGATAAAAATAATTTCTTGCCTGAGATGTTATATATAATGTGAAGCTGTATGAGTATATTCTGCTACAGATGATATACAAAATTTGAAAACACTAATTATTAAACTATGTAATCTTCAAATAATGATTTTTAGACCAATTTTTGTAGAATCTTGAAAATAAGTTTCCTTGAGATACTCCTTTTCTCCATTTGTTTCTCCAATTCTCCTTTTCTGTGTACATAGAGATCTTCCTGTTCCCAGTGGATCTCTTTCATCAATTCTGATACCACTTTACATTCAGAATATAAACTGTGTCAAAATAAAATATTTTCTGGCATATATATATATATATAAAATGGATGTATCCACATTAGATAAAGCATTTTGCACTAGAGGAAATGTCCAACTAGAAAGCAGTAAAATAATTAGCATTGTTGACCTTGTTTGTTGTTGGAGCTGATATTTAACTAGCAAATATTTACATAAAGGTGAGGTTTCACATATATATAAATATACCGTAGATGAAAAACATGTGAGTTGTAGTTTAAGGTGAAGTCTTAAAAAAAAGGTGGAAGGCCCAAAAATATTTAGGTACTAAATCTGGCAACATGGAATTTGTTGAATATATTTTCAGTAAATAAACAATTTAATTTTCTGCTGTGTAACTGAAGTATCTTGGGCTACCCTGTTATTTCATACTGGCATGTATGTTTGTTTGCATAGGTACGTGCTCACCAGTTAGTTTTACCACCTTGTGACGTAGTGATCAAAGCTGTAGCTGACTACGTCCGTAATATTCAGGACACCACTGATTTGGATGCCATAGCAAAAGATGTTTTTCAACATTCACAGGTAAAGTATAAAGCAAAATATTGGTTTGGGTTTTTTTAAACCTATTGCGCTATACATTTGTGTTGAAGAATTGCATTCTATAGCGTTTTGCATCGGTTGATAATAGGAGTCTGTTGGTATATGCAGTGTCTTAGATACCCTAATTTCATTTTCCAGACTTTCCGAAGGTAAAAATGCTGCGTTTACCCTCGGTGCTTTGAAGTTAAATTCTTGATAACCAAAGGGGCTTTGTGTACTGCCATTGACAGTCGGTGGTACATGGAGGTAGCATTGTAAAGCTTTATCCTTACATGCATTGACATAATAGTTCTTGTGCTGGAGTAGTGCTGTAGTCTTCAAGGGTCCATAGGCCTTAATACTGTATGTGATATGTTATACATTAACTACTCTACAATACAGTGCTGACCTATAGGTGACATGCCTGGATTTGCTCCTGATAGTGTTTTCTTTTTTTTTTTTTATTTTAGTCTAGAACAGATGACAAAGTTACTCGATTTAAGAGAGCAGTTGCTTATTACTCAGCAACTAATAAACCTATGCCATTTCATCCACCACATTACCTAGGTAAGTAATTAAAGAAATAAGGCTTTTCATTTTAACGAAAACCTGGCGTAACCCTAAATCAGAAATAGTATTATTAGCAGAAGCTTATAAAAATGTTGATATTCTCTGGCAATTTTATTGACCCTTGAATATGAGGTTTCAAAAGAAGGTTTTCACAGGATACATGCAGAGATTGTGTTTCCCCGAAAAGAGGAGAACAACCTGGACTGATCTTCCTCTTAGCTATTGCTGCATCAGTTCTAGCATTCGGACACTTAAGAGTGTGGTGCTGTAAACAACTGAAATCTGGTGACCAGTTCCAATCATGAAAATGGTTCTAATTCTATTCCATAAAATCTCTTTCCTGTTTCTCACTGGAACTACCTGACATGTTTTAGAAATCCCTTTATGGTTTTTGATTTTTTGATGTCATAACATACCTGCTTAAATTGCAGCCACAAATTGTTCTGGCATTGCAGATTATTCTCAGGGCTTACAAATTAACTGTATGATCACAGGATTTACTACATATACCTCATTCTTAACACAAAAACACAATTTGAGCTGAAATTTTCTAAAGATTTTCAGTTACCATACTGGAATACTAATACCGATTTTTCCTTCTCTTTTTTGGGGGGTGGGGTGTCTTTATTTACATTCAAAGACCTGCATTAAAGGGCGTTAAGGCTACTCTACGTCAAATATTCAAATGATAGAAAGTGCCAGCATTATGTGTCTCTGTGACATTGTTTTTGCCGGCTTCTTCATTATGACATCTCTTGGGCTTTTTTTCTTTTAAGCTTCCTTTGATTCCCGGGTAGAATAGAAATGTGCAGTAATGAGAGATACAAAGAACTGAGAGAAGGTGAGAGAAGTAAAATAGACTTCACAAGCTACAAGGTACTTTTAATAAGAGGCAAAAATGAATAAAACTGACTTAAAGGCATACTAGAAAACAGTAATGCTAGCAGAACAAGAATAAATAAACCATAGAAGCAAAAGGATAAAAAGGGTAACATTTGTGTCAAATAGTGAGCGTTTTCATGACTGTTTGTGGGTTTTTTTCTTGCCTTTTTTTTTTCATCTTTTTTCCCCCTCCTCCCCGTTTACAATACAGCAGCCAGACCGAATCAGTTTGGTATGCCTGGGATAGTGCCACCATATGTTCCTTCTCAGATGCTTAACATTCCACAGACCTCACTACAAGCAAAACCTGTGGTAAGCATAGCCCTCTGTCCTTCTCCTTGGGAGGAACCTGCTGTGCTCATCAAATTAAAATCTAGGTGGGAAAGGTATATCTAACTTCTTTAGCATGGGCGTTCACTGATTAAGTCTGGAACTATAGCGATGGTACAGACTCTGGTAGAACAATTTTTGTGGATGTCCAAGATGGCTGAGATTTAACGTCTACCTTTGGAAAATGCCACTTGATTAAATATTGTATTTTGTTTTGGAAGAAAAGCCTTTTTGTTACCTTCACTTAAGAAAGATCACTTCATTTTAGGCCCAGCAGATGTCCAGTCAGGGTGGGGCCCAAGGTCAGGGTCCATACCCATATAGTCTCTCTGAGCCAGCCATCACCTTGGAAACAGGTGGAAAAAGTCTTTCTGAGCAGAACAACTACAGTAACATTCCTCACGAAGGAAAACATACACCATTGTATGAACGATCTTCTCCAATAAATCCAGCTCAGAGTGGGAGCCCTAATCATGTGGATTCAACCTATTTTCCTGCTTCTTCTACATCTTCGTCCTCCGACAATGATGAAGGCAATGGAGGTGCAGTGAAGTAAGTTTTTCATGAGGATATTTTCTTACTTGGCTTCTGTTAAAATAAATTTATTTTCCAAATCGTTCACCAGTATCCTTAAAGTAAGCAATCTGCATATTAGTGATATGATAGACCTTTAGAAAATAGTTTTATGTCACTATGACTGCAAACATTTCCATGGTTCACTCTAGTCACCTTGTTCCTTAACAAGCAGAAATCCAAAACCAAATAATGCTGGATGTTTTTCCACTTCTGCCCTTCTGTTTTATTGAAAGAAGGAGAGAGAGAGATTTTGGTAAATGTTATAAAGCCTTAGAGTTCTTTACTTTGTATAAAAGAAATATTCCTACTTCACAGTATAATTCATTAAAATTTCAGTAGCTAAAAACTATGGAACTTCACTGAACTTTAGTGTTTACACTTCTAAAATTTTGGCATAAAGTGGCTTTGCAAAGACACCTGGTGTGCGTGGCAGAAATTCACCATTTAGGACAGTGACTTAAGAGCCCTCATTGACAGGCTATGCGTGGAACAAAGCAGCAGTGAAATTGTTTGTGCTCTCTTCTACTAATGTGCCTTGTTTACTGCAGAAGTATTTCTGGCTTCCACTAGATCATATGTCTGTCCTTGGCAATAAAGTTGTGCAGGCTTTCATTTAATTACTGCTTGCTGACCTACAAAAAGGAAATTTGAACAGAGGTAGTTTGTGTTTACCTTTGTTTTGTTAGGTGTAGTGGCTTACTGTGTCAGAATCAAAGCCTGGGGCTTTAGCACTCTGATTGCCTCTAAAAGTTTGGGCTTGAGTATAATAGTATGTTACTAGGTATTCAATTCTGAATGTGTCTACACTTGTGCATGACGGCTTGGACTTTGTTTTTTTGATGCAGTCTGTCAACTTTAAATATTATCATGTGTTTTGCTTAGTAAATCGAATAAGTTTGCATGGCTTCCATGCAGTATAGAACTGGAAATGTGCCTGTTTTAGAAAACACAATATTTTTCAACTTTTTTTATAGTGTTGCCTTATGCATTTTATGCAATACATTTTGAATAAATTTAGAAACTGAAATCTAGACAGTGTCATTTATATCACTGTTTGTAGAAGTAGTCTTCTAATTGATGGAAGTTACTTGGCATAGTGACAAATATTTAAAGTTCAATCAAGAATTTTTCCTATATGAACATTATTTCGTCACTGTAATATACAGCTTTTAAATACAATCCAAATGTTGATATAGTGTAAATGAATAAGTGTCAGTATTAAAGTCTCTTCAAGACTTCTACAGATTGACATTTCTAATACATAGCATCCCGTAAAATCAGAGTCCTCTCTGGCCCATAGTTCCAGTAACAGTCACCAAGGATTTATCCCATTGTATCTTAAAGAACACTTTAATACTATGTTTTTCTTTATGTTGTCCTTCAGCCATGTCAGTGGGAACAAAATAGGCTGGGAAAAAACAGGAACCCAGTCAGAAAGTCAAACGCGTGCGGAGCTGGGAGACCAAACAAAGGTAATTCCTTAAGTTCTGAACATTACAATTTATTATTTTGTATTAAAGCTTTACAGCGAATTGAGTAGAATTTTCAATATTGATCTGTAAGATTTAGTGTAAACTTTCACACCTTTTTGTGAATTACAAAACAACAGCTTTAAAGTACAGTAAGACGTTTTCCAAGGAATATTGTAGCATATACATAAAAATGAAAATTAAATAGGACATGTTAGAAAATACTAGATATAACATAGAAGGAAACCAATAAACTTGTTTCCTCCTTAGCTAACAGTCTCATCCTTGGATATCGCTACCTGTGTTTACAGTAGTGCACTATTTTGATTTTTACTGAGGAGTATAGTAGTCTAAGTGTCCGTGGGTTCAGGGTTCATGTCATATAACTTGCAGTGTAGTGAGAACAGCTCTAACACGCTTGTCAATGTTAGCCACAGGCCGTTATAGGTGTGTTAAAGCTCAGCTGAGGAGTAAAAGTCCTTTATAACCGCCTGGTATGAATTTCACACAATACATATTAAAGTAGCTCCGTGGGACCAGTTAGAATGTATTGCTACTTAACTAAGTAAGGATGGGATAACTAAGCCCTTGATAAAGACTTAACATTATCCTATTAAATTTCTTCAAGATTTAGAACCATTGTCAAATCAAGAGTATGGTGTTCTGTATTCCAAGTTTGAACCGTGTTTAGGAAGAACATTCAAAGCATTTCCACTTAATATCTCTGCGTCGTTGAGATGGAACTGTACACCAACTGTTCATTTTGTGTCAAAAAAACCAGTCACGAGTTAGTTACGCTGTAGACAAACAGAACATTTTCCCTGTACCTTTGGCATAGAAATTCGAGTAAACTTGGGCTTTGTGCTTAAAATACCAAGCTGATGATTTCATCCATCAGTGGTTATTATTTTTGCAGACAACACCCCGTACGATAACTGTATCTGCCTGCGGATTAGTCACCGTATGCAAATGCTAATTTGACCTATTACATTCCTTTCCGCTCTGTATTGCGGGCCATGTATGAAGCCCGGCGCGTCCCAGCTGCAGCCCTGCGTGTGTGCTGCGCAGCCCGGTGTCCTGCAGAGGAGGGAAGCGGAGGGGGGGAGCAGCCGGAGCGGTGGTGGTGCCGCCCCTGCAGCTGGGCGATGGACGGGTGGGACACGCTGCACGGCCAGTCTGGCTGCCTGTCCTCGTACATGCAGAATTAGAGCTGTATAAGCAGTGATTAAACTTTGCAATAGATGTATGCATGCAGTCCAACTTAAATGTGTCCGGTTTAATGTATAAATGCTTGTGAGTTTTACTTGCCTATTTTTTTTTTTAATATCAAACCACTTCTTCAGCCTTCAGTAGCAGGAGAAGACAGTGGCATCTGTTGAGCATGGCAGGGAGGCTTATGAGTGCGTTTTGTAGATGAACTCATTTCCTAGAGAGATATATATTAACGATTAAAAAAAAAGAAATATTTCCTGAAGATTTCAACTGAATGAGCTATGTGAATTTCTGAGGTAATTTAAAGTGCTGAAAGACTAGCGTAGATCAGACAGGTAGCAGCAGTCTTGACACTCCTTTCACTTGACTTAAATGTCAAAATTCCTTGCTTGTAGTTGTCTCACTGTGTGATTATACATGACAAAGGTACGCTCATCTCATTTGGGTGGATGTATGTTACTAAAGAAAAAAAAATACTTTTAACTGTGGTAGTTCCTCAGCTTAGGTGTTTGAATACTGCTGGAGCAGATCCAGGAAGAACCAGCATTGCTATCATTTGGGGCTTTTTCTCTTCTTCCCTCTGTGCCCCCAGTAATGGGCAGTTTTGTAAACTTCTCTTTGTGGTCCAGTATCACTGACTTTTACTTGTTGGGGTAGTAGAAGATGGGCAAAAATCTTTAAACTGATAAAGAAATATATGTGATAATATAACACGGGTTTAATAGAGCTGTGATAGCTCACGTTTATAAAAAACATTCTGTATTAGTATACTGTGTTAGAAGTGTTCTGGTTTACAGGTTTTAACCATTTCTTCTGTATATTTTCATTTCTATAAATAAAATGAAGTCTGGATTACCAATATAATCTTTCAGTAACGTCCTTTTGATCGTGTGCT
Source organism: Calonectris borealis (assembly GCF_964195595.1). Taxonomy (NCBI): domain Eukaryota; kingdom Metazoa; phylum Chordata; class Aves; order Procellariiformes; family Procellariidae; genus Calonectris; species Calonectris borealis. The sequence continues at coordinate 24,326,922 of NC_134321.1, read as the reverse complement.
TAAAATGTAATCTGAAAATAATGTTGCCCCTTTGATATTTTGCTAGATCGTGTTTTCACTAATATACACCTTCCTATGGAAGGTTTTTGGAGGTTGTGTGGGGTTTTTTTTGTTTTTACATGCAGGTTTCTATTTTTCATAAGAGCCTGAAGTGAACAAACTGAGCTTGTTTGGGCCTATTTTTTGTTACTTGTTCTGTGGGATTTCATGGCTTCAGCAATGTATGTTTCAGCTTTGCTTTTAAAGTCTTATGAAGCATGTGAAATTTTCTACACAAATTGTGAAAATACTCATGCATGATTTATCATCAAGTGAACAAATTAAATTTCACTCTCAAAAGTTTTGAATATTACTGTAATAGTTTATAGGCACAAAACTAGTATGAATTCTTAAGCTAAAAACAGCTTTCAGTTTTGAAGACAAGCATTTTTAGGAATGAACTCTACTTTTTTGGTAGTATACAACATAAACATAGATACAACATAAATTCTTACGAAAGGCTTATTCACCAGGAGGTTTACAGTATATTTTTATGCGTCATGTTTTTTCTATGAATTTGTGAACTACATTTCTAGAAATGGAATAAAATGCCAGTTTAATCTTGCAGTCAGAGAATGTTGCCATTTTCTCTTACAATCTTCTCAGAGAAAATAATTTTATGTTAAAAAAGAAAAAAAAAACATGTACAAGACTTTTGTGTACAGACACTATATATTTTATATGTCTTTAAATTGAACTATAGTTTCTCCTGCTTCATTTAGAAACGCAAACGGGGAAGGGATGTGTTAATGGAAGTCTAGATAAATTATAGACTTTGTGACTGTTAGTTAACCTATTTAGTTGCTAGTATCTTGGAAATACTTAGTTAAGAGGTCATTCACATTTCATTAGGATGTCATCAGTCCCCCTTCTGCATTGTGCAATTAAAAATTAATAATTACTGTTGCTGTTAGTAAGTTAAAGCTTTACAATAATACTTATTTTTTCAGTAATTTGCTTCTGCTAGCAAACCATAGCTGAAAGTTTACATTTTCTGAAAATTATAACGTATTCTACATACTGGTACAACATAATGTGAAGATTTACTATCTTCATTGTGGGTGAAGGAAATTTGCTGTTTCTCTTGGCTGGTCTTCTGGTATGTTTCTGTACACATTCAAAAGCACTTTACTTTGTATGTTCTGTTATAGGCAGAAGGTTCCTCTAGTGCTTCTTCAGGAAGTCAGGCAGCTGATGTCAAAGGGAATCAAACCAGTAATCCACAAATCCCATGCCTGTTGTCAATGCCCACCAGAAACCACATGGATATTACTACCCCTCCATTACCTCCTGTAGCACCTGAAGTATTAAGAGTGGCAGAACACAGGCACAAGAAGGGGTTAATGTATCCCTACATCTTTCATGTCCTAACCAAGGTATGACATTTAAAAATTCTGTGCTGTGAAATAATGTTTCTGTAAAGATAATTGCACTTACATTTCTGGCTAAAGAGTATCATACATTTACATCCTTCTTAATGCTTTGAGTTTTGGTCCATTTTTAGAGCTTCTACAATTTTTTTTCCCTGTTTTCTAACTACTGATCTGGTCTGGTACATTGTTCCAATAAATATGAGATGACTGTAATTAGAAGTGTTTACTTACAAAATTATTCACTTTTCCTGAATATTTCCTACATATTTTTATGTCTCTATGCATGTGTGTGTATGTTTGTGTGTGTGTGTGGTTTTATATAGAGTCCACTTCCATCTAAAACCTCCTGCGTATGTGCTTTGGTGTCTGTGCCAAGTCTTTCCTATTTTCAGTGTTCAAAAATACTTAGATTGTTTTCCCTCACAATTTGATCCCTCCTATCCTTGGTAGCTAGCCCTGATAAAAACATAGCAGCTCTAAGAAATCCCTTTTGTATAATCCTAAAATGTAATTATAGATGAACTCGATGATGTTGGGAATTTTTGTTCATTTGAGTTTGGCAGAACATTTCTGATGCCTTTCTTTTTTTGGCTTGGCTATTTTATGTGCTAGCCTTCAAATCCCAGGTAAGCTGCAAGCATTTTCACACAGCCTAGGACTCTGTCTGCTCAGTGTGTCCAGTAAAAAAATCTACCTGAATGGCCACATGAGGACACCCTGAAAAGCAATGGGAGAGCTTCTTACAGAAATAAGCAGTGATAACCTGCTTCAGTGTCTGGAAGCTGCTGAAGTCTGCTCTGTGTTGAACTGGGAAGGAGCCAGAGCAGTGGTCTTCCCGCACAGCTCTGTATTTGACTTAATCTAGTCTCAAAAGACATAAGTTCATTGTTCCTTCTAAGTGCAAACAGATGAGTCCCACAACGAGACAACTTCAATCTTCTTCCTCTTTAGTATTGAAAACGCTTACTACTGATTCTCATACATCACGCCCATTCAATGTACATATTTGTACAGCATCTAGCAAAACGGCACTGTCCACATTCCTGTTAACTTGTATTCATCTTAAACATCCTCTTCGGGACAATAAGGACCATAGATGGGGATCTGAAATCCATAAAAAGAGAAGTTTCTGCATCAAGGTTGAGCTTTGGATTTCCTATTTCCCATGTGTTTGTTTTGCACCATAGCTTATATTGCTGTCATATTCTTATGCTTCCCTTCTTTATCGAAGTGGGGAAGAATCAAAAGGCATATGAAGACCATTGACGCCAGTTATGTTTCATACTTCGCCTACCCAAATATTCTTAGTACATTTAAATACTACTTAATATTTAATACCATATTTCACAATGGGAAGAAATGAATTAAATGCCTGCATTTGAGAAATCCACTCCCAAGAGAGGAAAAAAGTCAAACTACCAAAAATAAATTGGTACTACTTAAGACTGTTTTTCTTTCCCCACTCTCTGAAATGCTTTTGAACAAGTATGCACAGGCGACCTAAAGTATACCATGGGTACACTGACAGATATCTTGTTGTATACTTATGGGATTCTTTAGAAATTGGCACGTAGAGGTGTTCCAGGTTATGTTGCTGTTATGTATAGAGAGAGACCTTTCAGACATACCTTATACCTAAAGTAGCGTTGTCTGAGTTAAACCTGACAATATCCTAATGTAATCACTCCAAGATGTCACCTACAGTATTAATTACTGGGACAGTTTAAATGTTTTTTTAGTCGAAAGTAGCAAAACAGAGCGCTTGCTTGTCAGTGTTGAAAATAAAGGCTGGTATTTGGGAGCAATGCAGTGAAGTCAGTCATTTTCCAAGAAAATATTAACATGGTTGGATGCGCAGACACAGAAAGCAGAATGTTGCTGCTGTTTTGAGAGGGAATGTTGGAAGGTTCTTTCATGCTTTTTTCTGAAAAAGTATAAAATGCTAAAGCTTTATTTATATACATTCAAAACCAACCTTACTTACGTAATTCACAGTTAGGATTTTTTGACCATGTCTTCTCATAATGTTGTTGTTTACAGTGAGTCCCCAATACTGTTTCAAATCCTTGCGCCAAAAAGTCACACTGGTGTTTTTAAACAGCGTGAATATTTTTTAAAATAACTGTCTGAAATCTAGATCAGCTTCAAATGTGCTTTGACTATCTATATGCACATTACTGTATTTTCACATGTACTGTTTCACTCCTCAAAGTATCCATATTTGAAGACCAATATTTAGGTAATCCTCACCTACAAATAGTCCAGACAAAAAAAAAAGGGTGTGTGATGGAGAAGAGACAGAGGAGGGCAACAGGGATAATCAGAGCCTGGAGACTTACTGGAGGAAAGCAAGTAGATTGTAGGGTAATCCTCCTCTGCTGTTACCTTCACATATATAGATCCACATTAGTGCTGAATCACATTTTTCTTGACTAGATGAGGTTTATATTAGAGCTGGCTAGAGTTGCCGTGCATATGTAAATACTTTCTGTTCATTATAACATGTCCTATTTTTCTGCTTTCTTTCATGCAAAAGGGTGAAATCAAAATTGCCGTTTCTATAGAAGATGAAGCCAACAAAGACCTGCCTCCTGCTGCTCTCCTTTATAGGCCAGTTCGTCAGTATGTTTACGGAGTCCTGTTTAGTTTGGCAGAAAGCAGAAAGAAAACTGAAAGACTTGCTTTTAGAAAGAACAGACTTCCACCAGAATGTATGTACTGTAGAATCCATTCTTTATCTCTCTTCCCTTTGCTATGTTTTCATATCCATTTGTACCGTGATTTGAATGAGAATAGTCGCTAAGATTTCATCAGTGTAGCTAATGCTGGAGGAATTTATGGCTTATTTGATCCCATGGATAATAGAAAAAGATGTTCATCTGAAATCTTATTTCCTGTAGTAGTTCAAGAACTATAAATGTTACCATTTCAAAGCAAGCTCTGGGGTTTGTTTTTTAAAATGTATGCTCAAGCTGCTATCAGGCTTGCAGCAAGTAATGTCAGTTTGTGATGTAATTTTCAAAGTATATGGCACAGCTTGATTATAGGAAACTTCTATTCTGTGCATATGCATACACATTTGCATACTTTTTTCAAAAATGAGAGGTGCATATGTTAATTTACCCTGTCTTCCCCTCCATCTTCCCAAATGTGTAATTAAATGTACTTCAGTGAAATTTGCAAGTCTCTAGTATCTTTCGGGTATTGGCATATAACAACTTGGTTTAAAATCTGCAGAAGTCAGGTGTAATGAAAATAAAGATAAACCCGGGTGAAGACAGATTAAACTTCGGCAAACAGACTTGTCAAAAATCTTCTGCTAATTCAGAGGGATGAATGTTAATCTTCATATTAATCTGGAAGTTGTCTTTTTAAGTCGTCTGCTTCCAGGAATTGCTGTCATTCCAGAAAATTCAACCCCCTCATTCTGGAGTGTTTTTCTTATAATGAAATGCATACAAGGAAATGATTGAACTTTACAGTAGCATCTTACAAAGGTTAAAAGAATACTAAAGCATTAAGTGGATGGCGGCAGCAGCAGAAGTATTTATATATAGGAGTCTGCTGTTACTAGACTAAATTTAAGAATCAGATATTTAGAATGTATGAAAGCATCCTTCACAGTCTTCATGTGTAAAAGGATAAAAATAAGAATCAGTTGTAAACTTTATGTTCATTCCCTTTTCTCTTCCTATTTTTAATTGTGAAATAGTGAAGATGATAATCTTCCAACGATGTTTGAAAAGCTGTTTTTCTTAGGCAGTTATTTTGTGGGAATTAATATTTACCTTGCCTGAATAATATCTCAGCACACATATTGTCACAAACTTCTTAATTCTTTAAACTCACATAATATAGTAGTACTTCAGGTTGCAAGGTTATTTCAGGATAAAATAGTGAAGTTATTTGCAGTACTCATTTATCCTCAGTAGACTTCTGTCCTTAAAAGTGTACTACAATGTTTGTAGTGGTGAAGTAGCTGAGTGCTGAAGGTCTGCTTCAGTTTTCAGAATGTTTTTATCTTGTAAACCCAGAATGTTCTCTCTAGGCTACTGGGGATACCTATATAATCTCTATTTTCTCTTCTTTTATACCGCTTTTCTGAGGTTTATTCTCAACGGAGGCTAAGAACGCTACTGCTGACTTGGCTTAGTTACAGGAGCTCCGGCAAATCTTGCTGCAGGACACATTCAGCTACTGACCTACTTCTGTCTTAGGAGTGACCATGTTCTTAAAAAAAAAAATGAAAAAAAAGAATTCAAATGTCTGCCCAAAAGTTAGTTGCTTCACTGCAAAGCTAACAATGCTAGTAAAGATGGATTTGAGCTAAGATGCAAGCATGTGGCTTGAAAGGGCTGTGTTGCAGTAACACATTTATTTTGGTCACCTCTCTTACAAAGTAGCAAGAGTTGGGCAGACTGTGCAAGATGGAAAGAGAAAATAGTGTCTTAAGAGTAAGAGCAGATTTCTCAGATCGAGTAGTCACACTCGTTAGCCCTTGCTCACTTCTCTGAGGACCCAGGCTATATTGAACTAGTGATGCTGATTCTCCTTCAGTGTCTTAATTTTTTTTTGCTGCTCTCAAAAATGAATAAGTTATGAAACGCAGTAATTAAGACAATTAAGAGAGAATTTAAGAATTAAAAGACATTAAGAGAATGAGGAAATTAATTTCTAAAGAAATGTATATTGTCCTTAAGATTTATGTAGAGAGTTAATGAATATATTAATATCTAAAATCCTGTCATCTTTGTTGTACAAACCATAACACTGGCAACATAATAATTGTGCGTGAATAATTTGCAAGTATATTGCATGCGAGGGTTATAGGAGACTATGAAAGATACATAATAAACTGACATGTCAGTATTATTACTAAATAGATAGACAGCAAGGTAATGGATCTTTCAAAAAATGGATGACTTCCTGTCTTTTAAATCATTATGATTTTTATGTAGTTGAAAAGCCAATAAAAAACAACAGATCTGTTGGAAGAGGTAGTCAGTGAGGTTCTTCAGTGATAATTGATTATAAGTAATGCCTTTGCTGTACATGTCCTCATGTCTGCTCCCAGAGGATATGAAAAGCTGAATCACAAAGTTCTTAATTGTGCTTTTACTGCCAAGGGCACAGCTTTGGCTGTGCTGCCCTTCCTTCTGAGGAGATGGAAACTGAGTGTCTGACTTGCTCTTCTTTTCAAGCTCTGAAACAGGTTGTTTCCCATGTTCTGATAAATACATATGTGTAGATGAAACCATCTGCCTTTTCCACTCTGTGGAAAAATGCACACTTGTACAAGCTGTCATAACTCCTGGTTGGATCCAAAGGTTTGTTATTTTAAGCCTAGCCACCTTGTGATGTACTGTTCTCTATCAAGGAATTATTCAGCTGGTGCTGTTTCTGCCAAAAGGAAAGCTGCATCTTGGGCAGCAGCCCTTTTGCTAAATCAAGCACACTTAGCTCAAGCTGCGCTGTCAGTAAAGATTATAAGGTTAAAAATGAGGCTTGATTAATCTGCATTAGCTAGCTCATCTTCTGATGGTATTAGGTACCTCACACCTCACGTTCAGTTCGTGGAAAAAAATGCAAAGAGAATACCAAAACCACCTGAGCTGTAGTTAGCAACAAGGGCTCTAACAGACAGCTTCAGCATGCAGGATGCTGTTGCTAATGACTTTAGAGCCTGTAACAGCATTCACGTGTTTATCAAGCAGGTTACCCTAATGCAGATTGCTGCTGACCCTTTTTACTTGGGTTGACATTAAAGTGTCGTGAGGGTAATGTTCAAAGCAGATGTCAATATATTGTGCAGTTGCTTAGGCTACTTTGAGTATTCAAATCTGCTGATCAGCAGCAGGAGGAAGCTTAGTATGAAAAACAGTACAATTAGCACTGTGATGTTGTGGCTGAACACACTCTGATCCTGAGTGTTCGTTGTAGCTAATGTACTCTTCAGGGTAGACATTGGTTATCTCCAAGTGGAAGTCCTGGGAGGAAAACACAAAATGTTCCTCTGAGGACAGAGATCCTCAGCAGCTGAAGAAGACAGCATTTTTGGCAGCAGTCCCAGTACAAAGTTGTCATAGGTGTAAGAAATGCCCTGGAGAAATAAGTGGATATGGACAAGTCCTAGATGCATCTGTTATGTTAAATGCTAAATTTGGGTGAACAGTGCTACAGTTACTTGTCAGCTGATACAGCTGTAATTCATAGAATCATAGAATGGTTTGGGTGGAAGGGACCTTAAAGATCATCTAGTTCCAGCCCCCCTGCCACGGGCAGGGACACCTTCCACTAGACCAGGTTGCTCAAAGCCCCATCCAACCTGGCCTTGAACACTCCCAGGGATGGGGCATCCACAACTTCTCTGGGCAACCTGTTCCAGTGCCTCACCACCCTCATAGTGAAGAATTTGTTCCTTATATCTAATCTAAATCTACCCTCTTTAAGTTTAAAGCCATTACCCCTTGTCCTACCACTACATGCCCTTCTAAAAAGTCCCTCTCCAGCTATAAGCTGCTATAAAGTCTCCCCAGAGCCTTCTCTTCTCCACACTGAACAACCCCAACTCTTTCAGCCTGTCTTCATAGGAGAGGTGCTCCAGCCCTCTGAGCATCTTCATGGCCCTCCTCTGGACTTGCTCCAACAGGTCCATGTCCTTCTTATGTTGGGGACCCCAGAGCTGAACGCAGCACTCCAGGTGGGGTCTCACGAGACCGGAGTAGAGGGGGAGAATCACCTCCCTCAACCTGCTGGCCACGCTTCCTTTGATGCAGCCATGGTTGGCTTTCTGGGCTGGAAGCACACATTGCTGGGTCATGTTGAGCTTCTCATCAACCAACACCCCCAAGTTCTTCTTGGCAGGGCTGCTCTCAATCCATTCTCTGCCCAGCCTGTACTTGTGGTTGGTATTGCTCCAACCCATGTGCAGGACCTTGCACTTGGCCTTGTTGAACTTCATGAGGTTTTCACGGGCCCACGTCTCTAGCCTGTCGAGGTCCCTCTGGATGGCATCCCTTCCGTCCAGCGTGTCGACTGCCCCACACAGCTTGGTGTCATCAGCAAACTTGCTGAGGGTGCACTCGATCCCACTGTCCATTTCGCCAACATGTTAAATAGCACTGGTCCCAATACCGACCCCTGAGGAACACCACTCGTCACTGGTCTCCAATTGGACATCGAGCCGTTGACCGCAACTCTTTGAGTGCAACCATCCAGCCAATTCCTTATCCACTGAGTGGTCCATCCGTCAAATCCATGTCTCTCCAATTTAGAGACAAGGATGTCATGTGAGACAGTGTCAGATGTCAGATGCTTTGCACAAGTCCAGGTAGATGACATCAGTTGGTCTTCCCTTACCCACCAACGCTGTAAACCTGTTATAGAAGGCCACCACATTTGTCAGGCATGATTTGCCATTAATGGAGCCATGTTGGCTGTCACCAATCATCTCCTTATTTTCCTTGTGCCTTAGCATAGTTTCCAGGAGGATTTGCTCCATGATCTTGCCAGGCACAGAGGTGAGACTGGCTGGCCTGTAGTTCCCCGGGTCTTCCTTTTTTCCCTTTTTAAAAACGGGGCTTATGTTTCCCCTTTTCCAGTCAGTGGGAACTTCACCGGACTGCCACGACTTCTCTCTCCATGATGGATAGTGGCTTAGCAACTTCCTCCGCCAGTTCCTTCAGGACCCGCAGATGCATCTCATCAGGTCCCATGGACTTGTGCACCTACAGGTTCCTTGGTCTCGATCTTGATCTTCTCCTACAGTGGGCGGTTCTTCATTCTCCCAGTCCCTGCCTTTGCCCTCTGCGGCTTGAGTGGTGTGGCTTGAGCACTTGCTGGTGAAGACCAAGGCAAAAAAGTCATTGAGTACCTCAGCCTTCTCCATATTCTAGGTAACCAGGTCTCCTGTTTCCTTACAGAGAGGGCCCACATTTTCCCTAGTCTTGTTTTTATCCCCGACGTACCTGTAGAAGCTTTTCTTGTTTCCCTTGACATCCCTGGCCAGATTTAATTCTACTGGGGCTTTAGCTTTCCTAACCTGATCCCTGGCCGCTCGGACAATTTCTCTGCATTCCTCCCAGGCTGCCTGTCCTTGCTTCCACCCTCTGTAGGCTTCCTTTTTGTGTTTGACTTTGTCCAGGAGCTCCTTGTTTACCCATGCAGGCCTCCTGGTGTTTTTGCCTGGCTTCCTCTTTGTTGGGGTGCATCGCTCCTGAGCTTGGAGGAGGTGATCCTTGAATATTAACCAGCTTTCTTGGGCCCCTCTTCCCTCCAGGGCTTTATCTCATGGCACTCAACCAGGCAGGTCCCTGAAGAGGCCAAAGTCTGCTCGCCTGAAGTCCAGGGTAGTGAGCTTGCTGTGCACCCTCCTCGGTGCCCTAAGGATTTTGAACTCTACCATTTCATGGTCACTGCAGCCAAGGCTGCCCTTGAGCTTCACATTCCCCACCAGCCCCTCCTTGTTGGTCTGAACAAGGTCCAGCATAGCACCTCTCCTCATTGGCTCCTTTATCACTTGGAGAAGGAAGTTATCATTGATGCATTCCAGGAACCTCCCGGATTGCTTATGCCCTGCTGTGTTGTCCCTCCAACAGGTATCGGGGTGGTTGAAGTCCCCCATGAGGACCAGGGCTTGTGAACGTGAGGCTGCTCTTATCTGTCTATAGAGGGACTCATCCGCTCGGTCTTCCTGGTCGGGTGGCCTGTAGCAGACCCCCACTGTAATGTGACCTGTCCCTGCCCTCCCTTTAATCCTGACCCATAAGCTCTCGTTCGGCTCCTCATCCATCCCCAGGCGGATCTCCATGCACTCCAGCTGGTCATTGACATAGAGGGCAACTCCCCCTCCTCATCTCCCTTGCCTGTCCTTCCTAAAGAGCCTGTATCCTTCCATTCCAAACTCCAGTCATAGGAGCCATCCCACCACGTCTCCATGATGCCAGTAAGATCATAGCCCCGCAGGCGTGCCACGTCTCTAACTCCTCTTGTTTATTCCCCATGCTACGTGCATTTGCATAGAGGCATTTAAGGTGGGCCCCTGATGAAGCTGACTTACTGGCTGGAGTGGCTGGAATTCCTTTGTGCTGCTCTTCAGGTGCTCTCCTGCTGACCTGTGACCCTTCTCCAGGCTCTGGGCATCTATTGCTGGCACTGGCATCAAACTGGTAAGAGTGGGATGGATTGAGGTTCCCCTCCCCTGGCAACTTTAGTTTAAAGCCCTCTTCACCAGCTTGGCAGCCTATGCCCAAAGATGCTCTTCCCCTTCTCTGACAGATGGGCCCCATCAGCCCCCAGTAGACCAGGTTTCTCAAAGAGAGTCCCATGGTCTAAGTAGCCGAACCCCTGGCTGCGGCACCAGTCCCGTAACCATTTGTTGATTTGCTAGATTCAGCTGGCTCTTTCAAGACCCTTCCCTTTGTCCGGGAGGACCGATGGAAAAACTGCCTGTGCTCCAGAGTCCTTCACCGTCGCTCCCAGGGCTCTGTAATCCTTCTTGATACTCCTCAGACTGCTCCTGGCTGTATCACTGCTGTGAAACAGCAGCAGCAGATAGTAGTCAGTGGACGGTGCGAGGCTTGGTAGCGTCTCGGTGACATCCCCAGTAAGCAGCACACCTCGCTAGAGCGCGCGTCAGGTTGGCAAATGGGTGCCTCCGTGCCTCTCAGAAGAGAGTCGCCTACTCCTGTCACCCGTCATCCCCATACTGTTTGCCAGTCCTCTAGAGTGACCTTCACATCAAACCGTTCTGCAGGAAGCATGGTTACCTTTCCCATAATAACCATTACTTCGCAAAATTTTGCAGCCAGGGTGGATCTCCAGTGTGGCCTGTACAGGTAGCATGTTACTGACGACGGTAGGTTTTGAGAGCAAACTGAGGTACTCTTCCTGTGGCCTTAATCTCTTAGGGTCGTGGAGGTTGTCGTCCCCAGATTAAAAGCTTTGAACCAGATTTGAATGTTGAAACATAAGATTGCAGGTAGAAAACATAGACATAAAATATTCCCTTCTTCTAAGCTTGAGGTCTTTATATGTGAAATATATGTGAAAGAAACAATAGTGAAACATTTGTGTTCTGTACAGCTCTGTTTCTTTGCTGTTGTCTGCCGTTACAGGAGTGTAGGAGCTGAGGAAGTGGTCATCTGAGGGTGCTTAAATGTGATGTGCATATGGAGTTTGCATCTGCTTGCTTCTGCAGGGGCATCCAAACCGAGAAACTTGAGTGTAGCTAGGAAGGTCGAAAGGAGGTTGAAGGAAAGAAAAAAAGAACTTCAAAACCGCAAACAACTATTTTATGTCAATTGTCAACAGTTTGGGGTTTTTTTACTGCTAACAGATTAAACTGTTCTGCATAGTAGCCTCAAAACTAAGAATTTTTGGTCCAAAAGTATCTCTTGCTTCTGAGACCTAAAGCAATTAAACAAGTCTTTGAAAGCCTATGTAAAATACATCCTTTTATTTGTTCATGTTTACTGTCCCAGGCCTAAACAAGAAGTGAAAACTGGGGTGACAAGCTGTGCACAAATAACGGAGTAGCTCTGCTGGCTGTTAAAGTCCATCTTGTATAGCTTGGTGGCATATAAAAACTGGTAGCAACCAAAATAGAACATGATTTTGTAGTGAGGCTACCAACTAAATATATCAGAATATTTATTTTCATTGCTGCATGTTATCTTTGTAAAACCTATCCTGAGCTCTATGAAATGCAGCTATAATGCTAGAGTAGTTTGATTCCAGAAAAGCACGAGAGTGCTTTGGGATGTTCTGGAGCTTCTTTTTTTAATCCCAGATGACCTCTGCCATGGTTTGCTTGCCCCTAAATATAAAATCACTTGTAAGGCTGATGTCTGATTGCTGAAGGAGACTTTGTGGCTGTAAGGGCTATCCTGGCACCAGTAGTGCTCTCTTCACGATCTGCAACAGAAGGATTTCTAGCAGAACGAGCAGGTCTGTGCTCCTGCAGTGAATCTCTCTGGGCTGTAACCTGAAGCCTCACTAACAAGTTCCTTGAATCTTTCCACACTGCATAACTGGGCTCTGAGTTAAGAAGGGTGCAAGCAAATTTTGAGCTGTGTCAAACTTGGGGTCATTCCAAGGCCAAAGGTATCATTTCTCAGTCTTGACTTTTCGTTTTTTTTTTTTTAAACTTGTGTTCTGTTTTGGTTGCCTTCAAACATAAAAAAGGGAGATGATTTAGCAGCAATATAGAGTTGAACAGTCTTTGTTTTGATGTGGGTGAAAGGGAGCTTAACAGACACAAAAATACTAACCTCTTAATAGAAAGCAGTGCAGTAAATTGAAAGGCTTATGTAAAGTAATGTTGTGTAAAATTTTTAGGCAAAAAAACCCCAAAACCCAAACCCACCCATATTTGAGATCTTGTTCCATTGCAGTAGTTGAACGTGACGAAGTATAACGTAAGTTTTAAATTTGATTTGAATAAAATCACTAGGAACAGATTGTTCTTAAAAGACCACATATGGAATATATTTGTATTTATATACTATTTTTATTTCTCACTGTAGGTTTTTGATCAATGACATAGATATTTCAGGGGAAAATTGCATTTTCAAATTATGCTGTTTGTTTTAGAAAAATATATGTAGTTCCTTTATGTTGTATATTAATTTGAAAATATTAATGTGACATTGCTAGTGTACACTCGCTTGCATGCACTTACTTTGTATGTGATCACAATTGAAAGGTGGTCCATATAGAGTTTGATTTACCAATTCGGCAATGTAATCCAGAACACCAGTATGTATATCTATCGCAATCTCAAAGTGATGCTTTTTGGATCAAAATCTCTTGCATACAAAGTTTTAAATATACGCTGCATTTTAACTCTGAATTTTTTCTTTCAACTCTTGCCATTTTGTAGTTTCACCAGTGATAATTAAAGAATGGGCTGCTTACAAAGGAAAATCTCCTCAAACCCCTGAGCTGGTGGAAGCACTTGCATTCAGGGAATGGACCTGTCCTAACCTGAAGAAGCTGTGGCTGGGAAAAGCAGTGGAAGACAAGAACCGAAGAATGAGGGCATTTTTGGCCTGTATGAGATCAGATACACCAGCAATGCTCAATCCAACTAATGTGCCCACACATCTTATGGTGCTCTGTTGTGTACTAAGGTCAGTGTTACCTTAAGGTGAAACAGAATGAAGGAAAGGTTTTACCGCGTAATATTTCTGACATATTTAGCTTTGTATTAAACCGTGAGTATAGAAAGTGTTAATTCATATTTGCAACTAGGAGAGGGGGTTTGTTTCATTTGTGGAACATTGCTGCTGTGAGTCTTAAGAGCATGCTGTATATTCAACGTTTCTTTCTTCAGTCTCTAGAGGACTGAAGGGAGGAGAAGAAAAACCTTGTGTGGCAAAGAAGCCACGGTAGCATTTGAATTAGTCTACCCTTACTATACTGTAGGCTTCAACTTACTAAAAAATAACATTTGGGGTCTCAGAGGCTGCGTGGGTGAAGTTGTGAAGCAAAAGAGAGTTCTTCAGAGAACAGCTGCATAGCAGCTTATCAGGATGCGAAGTTCATGTGAATAATACTCTGCCTATGATGTGTTAGATTCCCTGTGTTAGAATTGCTCATCTAGTTGAGATGATGGTAACCAACAGTTGAAGTATTAATTCTATACTTCAGCTTTTCAAAGAGAAAGTCACAAGTCCAAAACACTTACCTGTTTAATTTTCAGATTGAAAATTGACTGAGGAATTGAGAGATGCTTACCTTTTTGGAAAGGTAATACGACTAGCTTACAAAAATACGACTAGCTTATAAATTTGGCAGAATCCAAGGTTAGAATGTTGCACATGAAAAATTTTAAGCCATTTTTGAGAGCGATAAACGCAAATTTGTCTTCAGTTCTATTGTACTTTGTCTTGCCTTTTGAGCCCTAAAACTCCTTTGTTTTTCTCCTTATGGAATAGAAAGTATGCAAAAAATATTCCAAATGGTGTCTTAAAGCAGAGCTCCTTATTCATTTGGACAGCATGTTTCTCTCCTGTGACATGTGGTATATTTAAATTGTTGTTCATTAAGACGTGATGAGCATAAAATTCACTGACTAGATAATTTTTGAGTAGTGCTCAATTAATGTTTCTGAGTTATCTGGAAACCATGTTCACAAAGTCCTTTTACCATTAGCCTTTTTTATAAAGATCATTAATCTTTATATTATTGTATTTTTAGATGTACCAGAATCCACTTATGTTTTAAATTCTATTTTGTCAGCCTGTCCTCCCCTTCTTCACTGGAAGCAGGCTCTTGCACAACTGATTCACAGCCAGTAGCTCTTCCATATGAATTTAAACAAATTTAAACTTCAAATCTATTTAGTGTTTTGGCCTTTTTAACTCTTCAAGTCTAGACAACAAAAAAAATTTTTTTTGTTGTTGTGTTCTGGCGACTTCTGATCAAATAAAATACCACTTGATTTACCTATTAAAGGAAGCTTCTGAATAATTATGGGCTTCCTCTGTAGGTATATGGTACAGTGGCCGGGGGTTCGTATACTTCGTCGCCAGGAACTTGATGCTTTTCTTGCCCAAGCATTGTCTCCAAAGCTCTATGAACCTGACCAGCTTCAGGAACTCAAGGTAATTTTAACTATAACTTTCATAATTTAAGAGGTTTATTCCCAGCTGATCCATATTGTTAACTGTAGTGGGTGATGTGTATGTGCCTGTCTCACTAAAAGCCTTCCATAATTACGTATACTTTCCAAAATAGTAGTCTTAGTATTTTAAAGTGTTGCAAAGATTGATAATCAGTTCTGTTTCACTGGTTGGATAGATAACTAAAATCTTAAATGTATTCTACGCTGCAGAACCTTTTTTCATAATTTCTTAAGTAATTGTCTCTTGGAAGTTTAAAACAAATGTGCTTCCATTAAAAAGATAAAAAAAAAAAAAAAAGAAAAAGAAAAAAAAAAAGAAAAAAAAACTTATTCCTTGTGTGGCTGTTCTTAAATACTAACATGGGTGTTTTTTGATGATTCAGCATTCCAAAGATTTTTGCAGCTAAGTATAAAAATGGAGAGACTTGCATAATCTTGAACGGAAAAATGCAGGAGAAAAAAAGGGAAAACAGTTTATTAATACTCACAGAATTGTAGAAATAATTATTTTGAGGATTTTAAAAGTTAAGATCTAAAAGTTTCTATTTTTTTCTAATACGGTAGTATTCTATGAAATAAATACTGCTAGCTAATTGATAGAGTTGTTTAGTGTGGTATCCTTACTGTAAATACAGAATGCCTGTCAATCTGTGCAACATCATCTTATTCTGGGGGATTTCCCTGTTCAACCTTCATATGCTCACAGTGAAATTTCCTCTTCTAGCCTTTGAGCTAAAATATACAAAACTTGGTTTTTGCTTTTACCTTGTTTGCTCTTCAGAATTTGTTCAGAACCTACTATGAAGTTCTCTGAATACAATGGTAGAATTTAGTCTTTTTTTTCTTTTTTTAAGCAAACATTTTTCTGAATGGAAATAGTTTTAGATACTTTTTTCTACATAATGTATCTTAAGCCCAATAGTGTATTTGATAAGTGGAAGCTATGGGAGGTGTTAGGACGTAC
This sequence comes from Calonectris borealis, assembly GCF_964195595.1. Classification (NCBI taxonomy): domain Eukaryota; kingdom Metazoa; phylum Chordata; class Aves; order Procellariiformes; family Procellariidae; genus Calonectris; species Calonectris borealis. The sequence continues at coordinate 24,310,919 of NC_134321.1, read as the reverse complement.
AGGGAATGCACAGCTGGAAGTGATCCATCTTATCTCCTGTCTGCATTGATGATCAACATAGCAAAGGAGGTGAGGTGCTGATCGCCTCTTCATCACGCAACCTCATGTGGAAGAAGTAATTTCAGATAGTCCTTCAGGTACTGTAGGGCTCAAGTCAGGAAAGTCTAATGACCGGTTCTGCTCCCAGCAGTGCCTGGATACATGCTGTCCTTAGTTAAATCAGCAAGCAGAAGGCGGCACTTGTTTCCCAAGTTTGTTCATATTCACAGGTACACACTGCAGAGGGACACAGACAAAAGCAGCAATCCTAGCACCGCTCTTGTCAGAAGAAACAGTAATTAAGCTCACGCAGATTTCAGCTATTAGGCTTTTCTAAGGAGTATTTTGCCACTAATACCAAGTCTGCAAGAGCATTCTCAAAGCCAGCAAGTGACTGTTTCTCTTCTGTGGGTGACGAACAGAACCTGGCTTGCATTCCTGCATGTAGCACCCTGGCAAGGACTTCTCAGTCTCAATCTATAAACCAAATCAGTCTGCTCGTGGAAACCCAGCACTTAGCCGTGGAAGTATTAATAAATGTAAGGGGAAGGAAACAACTGAATCCACTCCAGAATCTGTTTGAACTTATCATGCAGCAAGTAGAAAATTCACGTTAGCAATCTTAATGGCAGAGCTAACAGAAAAACAAAAGCCTCTTCCCATATACCAAAGAATGAATGCCAACAACTTAAATAATAAATAAATAAATAAATAAAATCCAACAGGAAGAAATCTATTTGGCCTTTCCCTCATTGCTGAAAAAGATGTGAAGAAACACAGGATGAAGACAGCTATAATGAACACCTGATGAGTTCATGCAAGACTGCTTGTTTGCTTCAGCACTTAGGACTGGATTGCTGCTGACATGGATTACAAGCGCATTAGAGTCCTGAGAACAGCACTTTTGAGTACTCCTCATTGTGGGTAATTCCTTAAAAGCACCCTAAATGTAGATCCTGTCCATCAGGAGAATCATCCAGGTGTTTGCTGGAACTCCTTTTCAAGGTGTTTACTAGACGTTCATGCTGTGTGCTTACTGGGCCTTTCAGAACCCCCAAGATTCTGGTCCAAAGAAGATGACAGTTGTCTGTGTTGTATGAAGAGCAGTACCTTGTCTTCAGGGAAGCATGTGGCCAACCTCTGCCAAAGGAATGAACTGACAGTGAGTTATCCTGTATGTTCAGAAGAAATGTATGTAGCTCATCTGAGGTGACAAACATTGGACTCGACAGAGTACAGCGGAGAGCCTTTTAAAGTCTCATGAGAACCATGAGAGCATGGTTCAAGACATCTACCCCAAGCTCTTCTGAAAGTGGAGTACCTGTGGGTATGGGTGGAAATTCAGATGACAGTTTTATAGGCAAGACTGGATGCATCACAGAACAGCAATGTATCAACGACTTAGTCTTCAATGTTCATTTTCAAAACACAACACAATGAACAAATAACATCTAGGGGTAGAGATTTTGGCGAAGGTATCTATAAGAGTTATCAAAGTCTTGCCTCTATCTTAAGATTTGATGCAAAGAGGAGGAAACCCCACTGTGAAAATTGTTGGTCCTAGAGATCTAAGGAAGGAATTCCCAGGGAAAGTATTTTTTCCATTCCAACACAAAACGAAAGGCAGAGACAAGGCAAGTGATAAACAGCATACAATATTTTTAACAGAAATTGTTCTCCAAGTTTTATTTTTAAATCATACATGAAGAGTAATATGGATCATTTCCATAATATATGTTGGTTAACTGAAAGATGCAATATTTCATGCCATGTTGTTACTGTCTTCATATGAAGCAGCTGCTTCTCTTTTTGTTGAAGTCAGACAGAAAGAGCAGCTGAGTTTGAACCCAGCTGCATATCTGCAAAACGATCTGGATAGTCTTTTGGATCTTAAAGGTTGCTTATGCATAAGGAAGGTAATGTAGTTTAATTTTAAAATTTAATACCAAGGTCTTGAAAATGTTCCCAAGAAAGGGCTGATATTTTCAGAAGTATTTTAGAGAACACTAGTAGTGATATTTTCTTATGCCAGAGCTAAAAATATATTTACTGCAAGCAAATCCTTTCTGCTTGTACCACCAGCTATTATTCACTATTTAATTCTACCTTTGTGTATCGATCCTGCATCCTAAATAAAGCTGTTATATGCATAAACATTACTTCATTAATGAAGAGATGCATTCTAACAGCAAAATTTTGAATCAAGCTAATAGAAAATCTGCTTTAAAGGAGTTGGAAAGAAAATGTGGTACGTGGGAAGAAGAATTGAATGCTAACATTGAGCTCATTCCCGAGACTTTCTGCAAAATATCTCAGAAGCACAAGATCATTTGAAATAAATCTTTAGTGACATTTTCTACTGCTAATTTCCTATAAGTGTCTTTAAAGCTTTCCTGCTATAATGTGCTTTATTATTGTTTGAAAAACTCTGTACTGCATATTTATCAATGATCTTTAATGCAGCTAAAACCATCTTACATGGTTTAGACACCACATGCTACAAATTAAAGATGAGTATTTTACTTAAAACTTTTTACTGACTTCTTGATAATGAATTGAGTTAAAATATTAAAATATTAGAAACAATTTCCTGTGCTTTGTTTTTGAGAATATAGAGTTTTTTGGTTTTACCTCTCACCTCTAGACTGGATGGATGGGAACAACAGCCCTCCTGAGTATTGCAGTTTTGTATATACAGGCGATAGATCCTGGTGCGTTGTTCTAGTCAAACTGGCAATTATGTGTGAAAAGTCTGGACGACTTTTTAAAATAGCTCTGTTTTCAAGAGTTTTGAAAATAATGTAACTATTGGAATAACTTTGAATTACATCTAATTATCATCTTACTAAATTTACTTCTTTTTTTTTTAAAACAGATTGAGAATCTCGATCCCCGAGGAATTCAGCTGTCTGCTTTATTTATGAGTGGTGTCGATATGGCACTTTTTGCAAACGATGCTTGCGGACAGCCAATTCCATGGGAGCACTGCTGTCCGTGGATGTATTTTGATGGAAAATTATTCCAGACCAAGCTCATCAAAGCAAGCCGGGAGAAAGTTCCGCTCATTGACCTCTGTGATGGTCAGGTGTGTAGTTTCAGAAGTGTGACAGAGTATCAAGTGTGCCAAATTTTCAGAAGTGTTAGGTGTGGTTGGTTTATCAGTCGCTTACTTCTCGCATCATCTCTCTACTTTTAAAAGGGAAATATGAGGTGAATGGCTAATAGGTATTTTTCAGCTCTATTTACTCTCCTATCTCTTGTTGATGATAGGCATTTTGGTAGATTTGAAAAAGTAAACTGGCATAAATTTTAATTTAATTTTTTTTCTCTGGAAACAGAAACTTGAATGCAATTGTGATGTAATGAACGACTGAGTTGAAAACTGTCTCTGCTCGTTTGTTCAAGTACTGTCTTTTTGGGTCAAGCTAGCAAGACTGTCGCAAAGGACTAAGCTGCAGTGGTTTTACAGTGAAAGAAAATTTGTCATTTCTAACTTATTTTACAGACTGTGAAGTCATTCTTATGGTCCTTAAGCTCAAAATCTTTTCACATTTCTTAACAACCATCTTAAAATACAAATGAATTAGGTTTTTGTTGTATCCAAATCATGCAAAGTTATTATCTAACTATAAAAAGAGGAAACTGTTAAAAATCAAGAGTTTACTGAATGACCAAAACTTTTTTTAACTTTTTGGGAGGTATGAAATCTTAAGAAAACAGCTTACCTCTTCTTATTTCTGACTCAAGGGAAACTGATCACATATTAAATATTGATGCTGGCTGTGGTCCCTCTCAGGCTTGTTAGCCTCCAGGCGTGCTTTAGCCTGTTTACATAGATTTTGTTTTGTACTCCAGGTATATGATGATTATTCTGTTTAAAGTAAAGGGCTGCATTAAGTGTTCAGGAGACTATAGATGGAGATTTCTCAGTTCCTTTCTGGAAAACCCTTTTTAACTTTTAAACTGTTTCTGTGTTACTGACTTCTAAATTGTCTCAGATTTAGACTCCTATCTCTCTACTGATACATAGAGATTTTCTTGTGAACAATTTGAATATCATTGAACTATTAGTAGGTATGCAAGACAGATTATTGTAATTTTCTAGCTAGCTTTATGGAACTTGTTTGCAGTAGTTATCTACTATTATTTTGCTTTCTTCTTTGAATTTGTTGTGTAAATGTGCTTGCTACAATTGAAATCAGAATTTTAACATCTCTTTGTAACTTTCTCTTTATTCATAGGCTGAGCAGGCAGCCAAGGTTGAAAAGATGCGTCAGAGCATCCTAGAAGGATTAAATTTCTCCAGGCAGAACCATCCTCTCCCTTTCCCACCTCCACCTGCCATGCCTTTCTATCCAGCTTCTATGTATCCTCGACACTTTGGGCCAGTCCCACCACCTCAGGGCAGGGGGAGAGGCTTTGCTGGTAAGTGATGGGACAGCGGTGCGAAACGTGTTGGTGTGAAGCGTTATCTTGTCTTTCACATTCCCAAAACTATGAACTGATTTGCTTGTTCTGTTTCATAGGAAAAATACGTAAAAGCACATGGTTGGCATCTGCCAATCACTGTATTTTGTTGTTACTTTTATGAGCCATAGCCTAGCAATACGGAATGTGTCCTATTTCCGTCAGGATTTTTAGTAACTGTGCCAGGTCAAAATATTTGTACCGCTATTTTATGAAATGGAAAAAAGAGGAATGGATCAACACTGGATGATATGAAAAGGCTCTTATGTGCACTGTACGATGCTTCAAAAAATATATATTTATACATATTAAGAATGCCTAAATTAATGGACACAGTTTAACGGTCAGGGTTGAAGACAACCTTTCCTCCTCCCCACCCCTCTGTATTTTGCTACAGTCATTTAACCATTGGCACCCTTGAAAGTAAATACCGCTATAACCATTCCAGGCTGTTCCTAGAATTACTCCCTTTCTCGAAATCTCTCCGGTACCAAGGCCCACGGGTGTTTTGATACTTGACATTGGGAGTAAGACGTTCTTGGGGTGCCACAACTGTAGCCATCGGAGCTCATTGCCGAAAAATTGTTGCAAACCTTTCAATGCTCGTTACGCCGTAGAAGTCGGGATGCCCGATCCAAACCCAGGTTAAAGGCCTGCTCTTTGGATAAGAGACCCCGTGCTCCCTAAGGCAGCAGGACGTCTTTGGCCAGGGCTCCCTCGGCGGTGGTGGCTTGCCCCCGCGCAGCATCGCCCGGGCCGGCCACGGGCTGCTCCGGCCCGGCCGCAGGAGCGCGGCCCTCCCTGCTGACTCCGGAAGGGTGGAAGGAGGCAGCAGCGTCTCTGCGAGGGGCCTTCCCGGATGCCTGGCCCCCTCACAGCTTTTCCCCTGTCTTTCTTTACCTGGGTCTAACAGGAGTCTATGGCTTCGGAGGCCCTTATGGGGAAACAGTAGCCACAGGCGCTTACCGGGCCTTCCGGGTGGCGGCAGCGGCAGGACACTCCGGAGCCTTCTCTGGCAATGACAGCAACAGGACTAGCAAGTTTCAGGGCGGTAATTATACCCAAAACCCTTTTCTTAGAGCTTCTGGCAACGGCTTCCTTCACTTTACGGTTTGGTCTGAGGCTTTCCTACTGACTGCCGGTCTCCCTTCCTCCTAACTGTCTCGGCTCTCCCTCTCCAGAGCCTGCCCAGGCTGCTCTCTGCTCTGCTCCCCCAGGCCCCCGCCGCCAGCCCCTCGGCGCCCGCCTCTCTCACGCCTAGAAACCCTCCTCCGAACACAGGGTAGCCGTAAAACCTAACGAGACGGTCTGTCTCCTGCGCTTCAGAATGCCAGGGCGGAAGCTGTAATCAGCTGAACTTTGCTTGAATGTATTCACAGTTATTTTCTGAAATTTGGGGGCAGTTGAGCTTTCTGCAAAGCGACCCAACGTAGAAATGACTGGCTTCGGTGTGACTGCCAGCCCCTTCTCCGCTGGCATCAATGTCGGCGTGGACACAGGCGTGAGATTTACTTACCTCCCTGTGTGCCCGTTGCCCGTCTCCTGTACAAGGTGGGACAGCGGAAACCTGTTAATTCCGATCCCCCTCTTAGAATAAAATTTTTCCATATATTTAAGCTGTCCTTTCTGGCCTCTGAACTTTTATCCTAAGAGCAAACATACCTCTAATGCTTCGTTGTGTGAATAACTTTGCCCCCGTAAACAATGTGCATTTGAAGCTGAAAGACTTGTACAGGGAAGTAGGAACCTTTTTGAATTTAATCAGCAATTTAGTTCCTAGCGTATTAACGTTTGAAGACTAATCGCGGCTGCATAAATGCTGTGTTTTGTAACCCTGTCAGTGCTGATGGTCTTACCAGTAACATCTGGCTCAGTTGCACTTACCTAGATTTCTTGAAATATATGTTATGCCCCAGTGTTGATTTTTAAGGGGAAAACACAGGTATAAAGATATGAGCAACCTGAACAGAAGATACATTCGTATTTTAGACAATTGCAATTTTAGCTGCTTTCTTGGTAGGGGAAGGATAAACCTACCTTTTATACCCAGATCAGTTTAAATGCTGTATTTTTATAACAACTTAGTGTTAGTACAGATAATTCTGCCTAGTAAGTTGTTTATAGCAATTATAATCTGTGTGTCTTATGCTGATATTTGGTGTTCACTGAAAAGTGCCTTTAAACCTGCAAAAATTACTTCTTCATTAGGAATGCAGGAAAAAAAAATCTTCAGATAGCTTGTAAAATTTCACTTCAGTTTCTTAATGTTTATCTAAAGTATATTTTTAATTACTGAAACTGAAGTACTCATGTAAGATCATTTTTCTTTTCAGAATTCATACCTATTTTTAAAAAGGGGGGGAAAGAAAGACTCTTGGAGCTACAATATTTCTGAAAGACAGCAAAACGAGAAATAATCTCCCAGTATCAAAAGAGGAAACTGTATATGTGATAAAATCTGGGCAAACCAGTTTTCCATTCATTCATAACCTTACCGTTATGATTGTGAAGATCAAGGTTTGTTTTGCTTTTATGTGCAGGAGTCCAACCTATTCCTTCTCAGGGAGGGAAACTTGAAATTGCCGGCACTGTAGTCGGCCATTGGGCTGGAAGCAGACGTGGACGAGGGGGTAGAGGGCCATTTCCTCTGCAGGTCGTTTCTGTGGGAGGACCAGCGAGAGGGTAAGTGCAACCTTCTGGAATGTACTTTTCATATGTAATTTAATGATTGGGGAAAAAAGTAAAGCAGGGAGAAGTTGGAGGCATTAGAAATTGCATACAACGCATTTTAGGACACATTAGGTAAATTATACCCACTGAGTGTTCAAGAAAAGCATTTACATTCATTTTAAGATGTTTTTAATCAGTTATTCAGATGAGTATAAGCATTTTTATGTGCAAATAAAATTCATGCTCTGAATCTGATATGTACATAAAAGATAGAGAGATACATACACACACACCGGATTGTTTTGCATGAGGAAATGACTTGGGGCTTTCTCTTACGTGAAATCAATAAATACATTATACCCGCTCAAAACTATCACAGTACTCAATTACTTTCTTTGTCATGGTAGAACATTTATTAAGAAGTATGATAAAATTTTTAATAACTTCATTATGTAATTCTTCTGTGAAGCGGAAAACACCTGAAGGACATTTCTAGGTTTAATAGTTCTCTGCTACAGTCATGACGGGAGATGTGCTTAGAAGAATATTAATTTCTTCAGCTCTTCCACTTCATTTCACTACAGCTGAAATTACAGGTGCACAACATTTCTGAAAAAGAAATACTTTGTTACAAAAATATCTAGTCCTTTACTTTTAAGATTATATTTTTTCCATAGACTTAATTGTTCTGTGCCTTACATCTGTGTCTATCATCTTTAATTAAGATTGTATCTGTTACAGGAGACAAACCCAAAGTAATGTGATTTATATATTACGTCTGTCTTTAACTATATTAAAGGAATGGAGTAAAGTCTGTGTATTTATGCCATCTTGAGCCAGGAAACGGCAGTCTCAAAGAATAAGTCTGAACTGCATGAATTCCTCTCTATCCATTAATTTAATCAAATGTGCACTATAAAGCATAGTGCGAAAGTCAGCAAGCGCTGTTGGAATGCTTGTCTTGTTGGACTGAGTGAGGAGATGGTTGGATCTGAGGCCCTGGGAGAGTGGGAGCTGGGGGAGAAGCAAGAGCTGCTGGTGTGGGGACAGGGAGAGGCAAGAACAGCAGAAACAAAGATTTAAAAGTTCAGCAGCAGCAAACAGCATTGGTGTAAGAGCAGAGCTGTCACTTGGAGGGGAGCAAATTTAGGTAGGAACATACTATTCTCTAGAATGAGATTCAGTTGCCAAAACATAAGCATCGAGTGTTGTGTTAGACACTCCAGACAACTGTCAGCTAACTGCGCAGGCTAGCGGGGTCCGAGGGACACCTGTGCTCTTCCAGAGTAGCCGCTGGAGACCAGGGGAATAAGCTACGGTGTGTGATGAGGCACTAGGTTCCTTTAGGTATTTTAGTCTTACTCCTCAGTTTCAGTGGACGAAATAGCTTTTCTCACCATGTAAATGAGGTTAGTGTGTGGTCATAAGTTCTGTTTTTCATGGGGGTCCATGAACAGAAGAATCTGCCTTACTACAGAGCTTGTTACTTTTCTTCAGTTAAATGCGCTGACTGCAGTACTTGTGGAGAACGTCCGGGTAATTTATAGTGTCACACTCAAAGACTGCTGTCTGACTGAGGCACCCTGAGTGATGGTCTGGAGACACCTTCAGGCTCAGATCTGGCTTACATTTAGATGTACCATTGACTTCCTTCACAGAATAGCAGTTCCTCCATTTTCTGAAGAAGCAAATACATCAATTTATGCAAAACGTCAGTAGGCAGGAACTTAACACTGGCAAGTCCTAAATTGAGAGCCCTCCTTATCTGGGAAGCGGTCAAATCACTGAAGGGGTGGTACTGCTCCTGTAAGTACCTTTACGACAGAGAAATACTATTCTCCAATAGTAGCTTTTGTGTTCGGAATAAAATATCTGATATTTTCCTTCTGTCAGAGGTACTGTCTTTGGGCAGTTAGGTTTGGGTGCAAGTTGTCACCTCAAAAAGACAGGAAAACTGTCAATGCCAGGTCTTCCCGTCTCCATGTAATCATAACTGATGTTAAATTCTTTACCTGTAGAGTTACTAGAATTAGTCACAGAGGGAAAAACTACTGGAGGCAGCTTACCTGCTTGCTGTGTCAGTTGATACTAAAAATAAAACCTAGTAGGAAAACACGCTAATGTTAGTGTTCTGTCTAAAGACAGGTATTCTAAAGATTGGGGTCTGTTGGCAGATGCTGTTCGTACTAAAGAACACTACTAGGAAACTGCACAGTACATTGTCTGCAATTTATCACCTAGTCCTGCACACTTCTATTTCATCTTTTATCTGTTTCAGCAGAGGGGATCATGTCACTTGTTTACACCATTGTCTCATGTCTCTATGCAGCACTGAACTTGGATATTCTTATTGTGTAAAATTATACCAGCTGCTTTTTATTGGCTTCCATCCATCAGTATATTTAGTGTGGTTTTCTGAGTAGGAAAAATGTTACTCAGCTCCCTGAAGGGTACACTTTCACCTTGCAAAAAAATCAGCAAGTGGGATAGGTAAGCCCTGTAAAAATCTTTGGAAAGAATGCAGTGAGAGTTACTCAAACATACAACACTTCTTTCCTCTTTTTATTCTTTGCTGTTGTATATAAATCCCAGTATTTAATTTCTTATTGCTCAATGTGGGAATTTGCAGTGTGTGTGCAAAGACTTGCATGGCACAGATTGGTGTTTCTCCACCGAGTCAGTTCAGCGTAACTTCGCTTTTGCAGCACAGCAGCAGAGGAAGTAGGAGCCCTACAGAAAAGCTTACCTCCTCTTCAGGCAGTTTTTTGTACAGCTCACAGGGACCTTGCTGGCCTGTGGGAGCTGTCGGGTATTTGAGTTACAGCTGAATTGCAGAAAAATGAGATACAGTTGAATTGCAGCTGTCATTTGTTGCCAGAATGGCAAACGGGGCGATTGCAGCCCATGCAGCTTAGAAACTGGGCTGGATGCAGGCCTGGACCTGAGCAGCAGCTGGCTGCTGCGTGCCAGCCTTAGAGGGGTCAGGCTTCGTGCTGGGAGTCCCAGTAACGGGCAGTGGATTTGGAGGAAAAGTAGAGCAATCACGTATTTCTGGTAGAGAAAACAGAAAGGATTTTCAGGTGAGAAGTAGTCCTTGACATAATGATAAGGAAGTTTGAGTTTCTGCAATTGAAGGCATTAAAATAGTTTTAGCTGAATGAAAGTTTGTTTTGATCTGATCTAATCTGTATTGAATCAAATCAAAATGCTACCACCTGATGTGTCCTGGTTGGAAGCCTCCATTTGAAACATCCAAACTTGATAAATTGCTATATGTCAGATATGGCTGAAGCCTCCTTTTTTCCCCTCAGGTTCTTAGATAATTTTGTATTCTCCCATCAAAACTGAAGCAATTTCATATTTTGCCTTTCTTTCTTTTATCTGGTTTCTTCTGTCTAGCATGTTTATATGTGGGAAGTGTATTAACAGGGAGAAATGGCCTTATAAATGGTTCAAATTGCTTGCGTATGTTTTTTAAGGTGAAAGTATTTTGAGCTCTGTTTTTAAAGTGCTGTAAGGATAATTTGAAACTTTGAAAATGTTACTGCAAAGCTTGAAAGTACTCATTTATTGTTTCTCTAGAAGTGAAATATAGAAGTAGTCATTTTATTGCTATGAAAACAAAAGGTTTGCTAGGTTTCATACACTTGCAAGCAGTAGAACCCTGTAATTCTGAATTAGTTAGTCATAGTACTTCTTCAAAGAAATGTAAATGTTAGTCACTAGACAGTAAAGCTAGGAAAAAAATCTTCCAGCAAAATGAAATTTAAAGTAGTTTTAAACAAAGCTGATAGGTATTTTTCTTTCTTTTTTTTCCTCAAAACTTACAGGCGTCCTAGAGGAGTTATTTCCACTCCAGTGATAAGAACTTTTGGAAGAGGCGGAAGGTACTATGGGAGAGGTTATAAAAGCCAGGGAGCAATTCAGGTAATAAAGCCATGTGCCTGACTTCAAAACACTCTAGTTTACAGGCTAGTATGGTATGGACTTCCAGACCAGCTAATATTGACAAGCACAACTTTAAAAGATAAAAAGTGTTCTTACAATGATCTTGCCTACGTGTTGAAGCTGTAAGCTGTACAACCAGTGATGGATGACAGGCTAGTGTTGCATCTCAGTTATAAGCAAACTTTGGTTATAAAGACAGACGTGGAAAAATGTATTTTGATATGAAGGCTGTGCCTACACAGCTCTAACCAGCCATGGGAGTAGAAGAAAATTTAGGAAAATGGGAGAAATACAAAGCTGAAACAAATTAGCCGTTTCTGTTCCCACCCCCACTCTTTCCCAGTTTCTTTTCTGGGACCACGGTCCAACCTCATGAAGAAAAAATAGTAGCAGTAGAAGGATCTTTGCTGCTGCATGGCTCCGAATATAAGAACTTACTCTAAACTTCTGGGAAATAGCAGACCAGTCTTTGCCCCCATGAGCACACAGTTTCATTTTTGGTGACAACGTATGAAGCGTCTGTGGATCGTGGTTTTTGTCTTTTCCATGGGTCCTTTATATACAGCTGAAGCAAACTGCTGTTTTGTATTAAATGCCAATTGCTTCAGAGTTATGTTTTCCTCCCTTTTCCATTGTTCTTGCTGCTATGCAGTTTTGAACATTGATGCAAGTCCCAATGGTAATGGATGAGTGGGTAGTAAATAGGTGGAAAACTTTCACAGTAAATATATCATATGGATCTGCAATTTGTCATGGAGACATTAGGATATAAGAGTAGGGGGGTGTTTGCAGGTATCAGACAGTAAGAAAGGGACGTTCTGCAGTGGATAATGAAGCAACTATTAACTTCAGGTAAAACTTGCTGTGTTCTAGGTGTAAAAATTCAAATACTTCTCTTCCTTGTTAAATTTCTGTGTATACAGATTATATATGTCTACAAATGTACCTATGTATTTAAAGCTTTACATCTTTTACTTTAAATAGAAGAGAAACCACTATGTTAATTATATAGTATCTAATTTCCAAGTACTTTAAGCTATGAAATAAAGGAAGTCCTGAGAAGGAACTCCCAAATATTCTGGGCTTACTAGAGGTTTACATAGGTAAATGTAGTTCAGAGAGTACTTGTAGGTTGGTGGTGGATAGTCTTGACAGACAGACAGCAAGTTTGGGTAGTCATATTTTTATTAATGATATGTAATTTGGATGGTAAATACTTGGATTTTGGTCTAAAATTGTGCCTGTGATAGGGAGAAGAAAGATAAATGGTGGCATTTTCTATTGACGGCTCCTGAGCTCATTGGATTCACTATACTCTAGCATATGTTCCTTTCACAGGAAAAGAAAAAAGGTGAATCAAAATGCATGTGGCAGGGAGAAGTTGGAAAACTTGATGCATAACAAGTAGATCTTGATACCCAGTTAAGACAACTGGCCACAGTGCACTTCCCTGTCTTACAAACCTGGGCAGGTGAAGAAAGAGTGCCTATGCGGGGCCAGATTCAGACATGTGTGTTTACACCAAGTAAGGTCCTCCCTGCAGTGGCTTTATTGATACTCGTTATGAGGCGGTATGAACAAAGGTTGGAGAATCTGACTGAAATAAGCAATTTGTATTTAGCAAACATTAGACGTGCCTATTTTTTCACAAGATGAGACCTTTCACTCTTGAGAAAGAAAGAAAGAAACAAAAGCATGTATTTAATCTAAAACTTAGTAAAGCCTGTAAAGAAGTACATTTACACGTGTGATAAATATTCATTGTCCTCATATGCCAGTCATATACCTATGCAATGTTACTGCAGAATTTTTTGTGATTTTCTGGAAAACAGCATTTGTGATCCTGATGCTAGAGAACAACAGTTCTTACCTGCAAAATCTTTCAGCAATTCAGAAAAGTACTAACCATGCTGTTTCTAGTGTGTCAAAATGAAGATTAGTACACTATGAAACTGTTTGCTGTTGTTTGAGGTGTATAAGGTGTCCGTATCTTAAGTCACTTCTTAGTACTTGACTTTGTTACAGCGTGACAGATAAGAACATTACTTCTTAGCAACCCAACCTACTGATTTTGTTTTGTTGTTTAAAGCCTATTATGTTTCTGAAATGCTAAGATTCATTGTTGCAGATACCTAAAAACTAAATATACGTTCTAATGCTGCATAAATCTGTTTTTTATTGCCATACTCAGTCTTGTAAGATTCTACTATATGCTTTTCATATGAAGTCACTTTCCTAATCTCCGAAGCATACAGACTAGTATAGATAATATTGCATGGTACTTTTGCACTTCTTTAAAAATTGTCTGAAAAAAGTTTTGGTTTGTATTTGAATAACATGTAATCATATCATTAAATTATAATGTATATGAACCAAGAAGCAGAGTTAAGCTGTATATTGATTCGCAGTTTTGGTGTGTCCAGACGTTTATGTAGCTCTTACATTGTGAAATAACGTTAGAAAGGGCATTTTACCACAGGAGCATCAGAAGGCATGGCTAGAAGGCACTCAGAAATACTGAACATTCTTTCTCATCCGTGCTGTGCTGATTATTTTGTATGCCACTTCTTATTTCAGTAGTACATAATATTCAGTATTGGCTTGTGATACTTCTGCACACTGCATGCTGCCTATTAATAGTGTCTTTGTAACAGATTGTGAATATATAGCAGTGGTTCTTCAGTAATTTTCTTCTTTTTTTAAAAAATAGGGCAAACCTCCTTATGCTGCTTCAGCAGAAGAAGTAGCCAAAGAACTTAAGTCAAAATCAGAGGAATCTAAATCCTCAATTGTGTCTTCAGATGGATCCCTGGCTGAAAATGGAGTTGTGAATGAGGAAAAACCAGCTTCCCAGATGAATGGGAACACAGGAGACATCAGGGCTTCCAATCAGTCTGAAAGTGCCTTGAGTAATGACTCTAAAATGTGCAATACAAATCCTCACTTAAATGCACTAAATGCAGACAGTGTTTGCCATAAAGATGATACTCTTGAGGCCACTGTCTTAAAAAAAGAAGAGTAAACTTATTTTTTATAGAGGGTGAAGGATGTTGGGAAGGGTCAGGATTAGGAATATCTGGAAAGAAAGAGAGCCTACAGTTACGTACATTTTTTCCTTTCCGTAAGAGAAAAATGAGGACTTTGGAAATTCGGATCCCTCTTTGATGTCAGAGATTTAAACAACACATTTTTAGTTTTAACCAGTTGTAGTCAAAATGCTACAATAAAACAAAAAAGAAAGAGAATGAAGAGCATTTGACTCCCGCACTTAAAATGAAGTATACATAAAGTTTAAACTGGTTATGACAAAAGCTTGTAGTTTTGTTTTTTGAAATATAAAGAAAACAAATTTTGGCAGTCTTTAAGTATATATAGCTTAAAATATAATTTTTAGTACTTGGCACCATATGTATGCCATTATATTTGATTTTGCATTACTGTGTCACAATAAAGCTTTCTTTAAGGCTTTGATTTCATGATTATGGGGGGAAAAAGGCACAACCACAGTTTTTTCTTTCTTAAATTTCATCACCGTTGATGTGGTTCTTTTGTGTTAAAATGTGCAAACTATCGAAACTAAAAATTATAGAGTAATATTGCAGTTCTGCTGATTTTAAATATACATCATACATACTTTACAAGCAAGTTAAATGGAGATAAACTTGAAATCATAGAAGATGCAAATGACCTTTCAAAATAAACACAATGTGTTCTGAAACTTTTTGTGACTAATACCATGCATCCGTGATCAATGAACTATGTGGTTTTGAATCAGACGTAGACCATTAGTACTACTATTTGAGCTAAACTTCTGCATGGTTCATAATTTTTAAAGTGTGTAGTTAATATTATGCATGTTATTGTCCTCTTTCTTCCATTCTTACAAGTACTGTGCCCATTTGCAAAACAAAAAGCTAATAATCAGTAATAGTCCTATAAAAGATGTTAACTATGTTTAGTCATTGACTGATCTTGCTCTAACCTTAAAATTTTGTGATTATTGACCTCTGTTGCATTTATTCTAAAACTTAAAAAAAAAAAAATTATCTAGCCGTTTTGAATATCAACGTTACCCTGGTGTACTCATTGCTGTATGCATTATTGTTCTCTGTTGCTGTTTTATGCCTTCATATTAGCAAATATGAAATTCTGTGAAAAACAAAAAAAAAAGCTTTGATCTTCAAAAAAAAAAAGTACCCCCCTTCTGTAGCAGGAAACAAATGGCTTGTTCTTGAGAACTTTCCCATCAAGAATTTAGTATAAGCAAATATACCTGTATCATTTTGATGTTTTTGTTAGTGTTTCCAAACTTAATGTACTTCAAAATCAGAATCATTTCTTTATATTCGTTTTCATATAATTCTCCTGATGCTCTTCATCACACATTAGTGATCAGAAATGAGGTGTAATTCCCCATTCCCTGCCCGCAAGAGCTAAGTAGGTATCTTAATGTAAGTTGAAGGGAGTTCTGCCCCAACTCATGGATTGTGCAAGAATGAACTACTGTTGGGTTTGATTGGTTGTAGATGGATTGTGGTGTGGTGTATTTGAAGGCTATTGAATGCAACTTACAGTGCTTAATAAAAATCTTTATT
Organism: Calonectris borealis; assembly: GCF_964195595.1. Taxonomy (NCBI): domain Eukaryota; kingdom Metazoa; phylum Chordata; class Aves; order Procellariiformes; family Procellariidae; genus Calonectris; species Calonectris borealis. The sequence continues at coordinate 24,295,200 of NC_134321.1, read as the reverse complement.
CTTTTAGTATAAAATACTGTATGCCTTTTTTGTCAAATATTTTTTTAATTAACATGTTGTAAATAAAAGTTTTCCTATGCCCAAATAAAGTCATTGAGTTAGCAGACTACGTGATGTCCTCCCAAAAGATGGAGAAGGAAAACACAACCTTTACACGCTGCCGCTGTTGGGGGATGCCGCACTTGATCAGAGTAATGCTTTGTCCTTTTTATTTTATGCAGCTACTTCAGCTGTCCACGTTTAAATGCGAGATGGTTAATAAGATGCAAATAAGGCAGATGACAGGGGCAGTTGTTTAAGGAAGAGAAGGACCAACCCCAGGTGCTCGCAGGGTTTGAAATACAAGATGAGCGACAATGCCAGTATCTCAGCTCCTTGTAGCTGAGAATAAATTAGTCTGTTACGCAGGAGTTTTCCTACATCGTGGATCGTACTGACATAGCAGGAGGAGTTACAAATTTATACCTTGGGTGATATCAGGAGAGCTTTTTTGTCTGGGCATGCCCCTACTGTCTGCTGTCTCTATCTGAATGTTCATCTGTTTACTGCGGTGCCTGACACACATTGTTAAAAACGGGCTTGCCCTGAGCGTTTTTGATCTCGTGTTGTGTCTGCACGAGGGTGTTAACAGCTCTGATCTCTGGGGGTAGGTGCAGTTTATAGCAGCGCAGCTGTGTTTTGTGGAAATGAGGGCGGTCGGTCTCCCTCTCTCCTTCCGAAGCCAAACAGCTGGAGGGCAGCGGTTGTGCTGGTGTCACGGCAGCTGCCCGGGGGTCCCGCTGTGAACTCTGGCGGGATCGCGCCCCGTCCTGCCCGGCACCGGTGCCCTGTTACTCGCCCCACGTTGGAGCTTGCCTAATCTGGAATACCCGACCTCTCCTTCTGGTGAAGGTTCGAGGCACCAGTTGCCTTCTTTCCCAGCAGTAGAGAGGATGTATTTCACTGTTCTAGCACAACCTGGCCACTGGCACGGAATAAGAAATAGCTACAAAAATAAACGTGCATGGGAGGTTTCACCGATGTGCCACATACTGCGAGCGTGATGACTTCGCTCCTTTCCTCAAAGTAACTATGCCAGCAAAATTCTTCTTGGGCAGCCAAAGGGTGACAAGCTATCCGCACAAGCGCGACTAAAATTAGGGTATGAAAGTGCAGCAAATTAACTCGTTCACGGGCCCACGTGTGAGGTGCTGCATTTACTTTTCCCAGAAATTATGGTGAAAAAGTTTGGCTCGCGTGGCGAATGTCTACTTGACCTGGAGCACAGTGTTTTCTTCGTGGCCCATTTAAACCCCTGCCATTGCCCCGGAGAGGCCGAAACCCAGCGCCTTGGGCAGAAACTGCGCTGGGGCGGGAGGAGGGTGAGCTTCAGCTGTAGGTAGATGCTGGTGGAAGCAGCGGTGGGGACGTCTTGCAGGTACCAGAGCTCCCTGGTTCCCTGGCTGGGAACATCGGTGTCAAACCCAGAACCAACGCCGAGTTTCTTTTCTGCCCTCTGCAATGGGTACGTGCAGTTCAGCGGCTGAGGGCCGGGGGGTGCGGCGGTGGGTGCGCTGGGGCTGAGCAGGGGCTGGGGGGCTGGGGGGACCGAACGATATTCTGTCCATCTGCAGCCCTCGGGGGCACGCACGGGGCCGCCTGGCTTCCCTCTTGGGGAGGTAGCTTCCTGCAGGAAACAAGATGCATTTCAAATTAATTTAGTCCTCTTCCAAAGAGTTAAACTGACTCTGGAATCGCAGATCCTACGGAATGACCAGGTATTGCCTGGGCTTGCTCCTGAAGAACGCCTCTCACGCATGAGTGTATGCATCGGCAAGTACGTTATGTTCTGTTATACACTATGTTACATGGGTGTTTTTAATGTGCTAATTAAAATAGTTAACACTTCTTAATAATCTATTACCCCTGTGTAGGCAGGTTGCCTGCATCTCCTGTACCAAGACTGTGGACTCCTGTTTGACAGCGGCTCAGCCCTGAGCCTGGAGGGGTTGGTGCTGCCGACTTGGATTTTGCCGGTGGTCCCCGCTCGCTGCGTTCGTCTCTGCTGCCAGGCCACGTGGGATGGGGAAGCGCGGGGCTGTGCCGTAGCGGGGGAGTGGGGTGTGAGGCTTGTCACGCGTTGCCTGAAGTTCTCCTCTTGGCGACCCAGAAGAAGGTCTGGCACCGGGCGTGGAGGCTGAAGCCAGCTCCTCGCCGTGCAGCAGGTCTTTGCATCCAAGCGTGCCCCTGCGGATGCAGCGCCTGGAATAGGTGCCCGGCGGGGGGTGCTTATTGTTATTTATGAAGGCCAAGGGGCTCTACGAGAAGTGGAGCCTTTTTATTTCTGAAGTGAAAATGATACGGATAAAGATGATGGCGCTCAGACCTCTTGGCTTAGATTAGGTTAGATTAGAGTAGAATAGAACAGTTCAGTTGGAGGGACCTACAACGATCACCCAGTCCAACTGCCTGACCACTTCAGGGCTGACCAAAAATTAAAGCAAATTATTAAGGGCGTTGTCCAAATGCCTCTTGAACACTGCCAGGCTTGGGGCATCGACCACCTCTCCAGGAAGCCTGTTCCAGGGTTTGACCACCCTCTTGGTAAAGAAATGCTTCCTATGTGACCAATATCTCATCATCCGTCCCCGGGACAAGAGTTAAACTGGGAGAATCGGCCATTTGGGTGGGGACGTGTGGCCACGGTCCATCCCAGGCCAATGGCTTAGCTGTCAGCTGAGGGCAGGGCCCTGCTCCCTTGCAAGCAACTGAAGCATCGACGCTCCTCCCTGCGCTGGCCTCGCTAATTGTTTAACTGTGTCGTTAACGACTAATAGTGATCTATGTGTGCCGCAGTCAATCACTTTTAGTGCATTTTTTACATCCAATCTTCAGTGAGTCCTTAAAGGCAGGCAGGTGGGTAATTACTGACAGCGGAGAAGATTTAGGGGCCGGGGGTGTCTGCGCAGGGGAGCCCAGCGCGGGCATCCCGGAGCGTTTCTCGTTCTCGGCTCTGGCACGTTGCGCGCAGCGTTGTGTTAGGGACAGAGGAGAATGAGAGTTAAGATGGCAAGTGGCCAAAGGGCCCCCCGCCCGCCGGGGACGGCGAGCGGCGGGGGCGAGGAAGAGCCGCGACCATTTTATTTCCTGCTACTTGAGGCGGTGGCTGCGTCGCTGGATGGCTGCGTCATGGGCCGGGGGCGTACGCCTGCCCGGGGCGGCAGCAGCCGCCGTGCTACCTTCCAGGGCCTCTTTAAAAAGCCTCGAAGGGGTGAGTTTTTCAGGGTTGGGGAAAGCCCTGCGAGCAGGAGAGTCCTGCAGCGAGCGACGGCTCGGGGGGCTGTTCCTACGCCCGTCGGTGAAAGGTTCTGATGACCCCTCGGGAGCGGGGTCCCCCGCGCCGCTGCGCAGGATGGAGCCCCAGCGCCCGGTGGCGGCCAGGACGGGGAATGGGGCAGCGCAGGCACCGCTCCTGTGCTGTGAAGAGATGCGCAGCGAGATCCCGGGCACGTTTCTCAATGCAGTCGGTGCTTAAGAGCGTTATTATCCAGGCCTGAGGCGGGTTACGGCTCCCTCAGTGAGAGTCTGTACAATCCTGTTTATTGTGCTGAAAACCCGTAAAATGGCCGGAGCCCAGTCCGGTCGTGCCCACCGCGGGCGAGAGCCCGCAGGCGGGAGCCGGCGGCCGCGCAGCGCTGGGGAGGGTGAGGTCACCAGCAGCTGCTGCCCCTCTCCCCGTCGGGCACCGCTCTCCCCTGGAGCTGGTGCAGCGGGGTGGTGGGGGGTGGTTCCCAACGTCAGTGCCCCACTGGTGTCCCCATCCGACCCACCCGAGGGTGAATGCCTCAGCAGCAGCAGCTCCCCGGGGGCGGCGTGAAGGGCCGGGGCCCCAGGGATACAGCCCCCCGGCCACCCGCACCCTCAGGGTGGGTTTTGCAGGGTTTAGCAGCCCCCGTCTCTAACTGTGACTACTACAAATTAAGAAAAAGGAAGAAGTAGTTTGGCATTAATCATTCCCTGAAAGGCTGTTGTTTAAAAGAAAGTCAGTCGCTTAAATCTGCTTGGTAACTTTAATGAAGCCAGTGGCAGTACCCATGCAGAGCAAGCGCCTAATTCCTGCCTGCCTGTGGTTACAGCAGGTTTTGCTCTGCTCCCCTCTGGAGCCCCGAGCCGGGGCCTTTGTGCCCCCTTTTTCCTCCTTATTTGATGAGTTACGGGGGGCTGCACCCTCCTTTCCTCTGGGCCAGTGCGAGGGCTGCGGCTGCTCCTGCAATCGCCACCCCCAAACCTGGAGGGGCCGGGGTCCTCTCCCCCGACGCTCGTCTGCTGCCTCCTCCTAGACTTGACCCGAACCACGGGCCTGCGCTCTGCTCAGCCGGCCATGCCCTGGCCCGGGACGCAGCGGCAGGGGGGGACGCAGCGGCGGGGGAGGACGCACCGTGTGCCAGCGCAGCCCAGCTGAGGGCAAACCCATGGCCGCTGCTCGGCCCAGAGCCCCCGCCTGAGTTTTGCCCCGAGCCCCCTCTCCTGGGACCAGGCGGAGGAGCGCGAGAAGCTCCTGAGCCCTTCCCCGGGGGCTTTGCCTTCCCTCGGCGCAGCAGCAGGTAAGAGCTAAATGCTGTTTCTTTTCATTTGATACCCAAGTAGAGGATGGTAACGCCATGAGGGATTCGGGGGTTTTGGCAGCAAAAGGTGCGTTTCTGAAAGTACTGTGGGATTGTGACCTGCCCTTGGTTTGGCGTTTAGGTCTGGGGCTTGCTGGTGTGTTTTGTGAGGCGAATGGGGGGGTGTGCCCTGCTTTCTGGTTGAAATCGCGACTGTCCACACATGGCGGTGCGAAATAATGCAGCCATTCAAAAAAACACGAGTGAAGGATGAAAACAAAAATATTAAGTAAAAGTTGGGCAAAGTACTACAGAAAAGCAGGAACATCGTAAAGCACTGACAACGTTCAGCTCAATTCTAGTGGTTCTGTTACAGTGTTTGTAATAAAACCTAACCTTTGGTGACCTGGCGCATTGAATGGCTGCCGGGTGCAGCTGGTGAGCGCAAAGGTCGCAGGACGCAGGTGAGGAACCAACCCAGGGACGGGGGGCGAGGAACGAGGACCTGTGCGACCGCCGCTGCGGGGCGGGAGGGGAGGGAGGGGAGCAGAGGGCGGCCGGATGCTGCGCAGCTGCTGGGAGTGGTGTGGGAGACGCTCGGCTCCCAGGGGTGCCGGCCCGGAGGCGCAGCACCCACGGGTGCCCGGAGCCTGGCAGAGGGGGCGAGGGCGGGGGCAGGAACCCTGGCCCGTGGGTCGGGCTGGGCGAGCGAGCTCGGTGCCCGGGGCTGGAGGTAGGCAGATCGCGCTTGGTTTGCATCTGCCTTTTCAGAGGATGCGTCGAGGTTGAGTCTCGGGGTGAATCCTCCGCGGGTCGGCGGTCAGCGGCGGGTTTTGCCACTTGCTTCGGGCCGGGCAGCGCCTTCCCCGCAGAGCCCCAGGCAGCGTGTCCCCACGCGCCGTTTCTAGTAACCCTCGGCAATGCAAATGTCCTTTCGCTTCGTGCCTCCGTCAGTCGTGTTCGTCTAACGTCTAATTCTGCTTTATTTATACTCTGCCTTCTGTTTTAGAACAGGCTCTCAGCAAATTGAAAGAGAAAACTCATAAACGCCTTGAAACTCTCTTTTACTTGGTAAACTTCTGGCTTCTTTGGCTTCGTAAAAAATGAGCTTCCTGATCGCTAATAAAACACAGAGGAGAGAGGCAAAATAAATGCGAATTCGACTCATGACGGCGATGGGCTCGTGCGCATCTTCCTCCTTTACGATGTTTCAGACTAGAAAATGCTTCTGGTCCCGCTCGGACTACGCTGGGTAAGAGATGGGGACAGAAGGCAGCTGCCAGCACGGCAGCGTGCTCTGGGTGAAAAATAACAAAAATTGAGTCCAACTGCCAAGTTATGAAACCTTGTTTACAAATGGTTTAACTGTTTATAAAAAACATTTTACATGAGGCTCCACGGTGGCCACATCACTTCAGTAACTGTGGCCAAAATCCGTTTTTAAACAGCTTTTTTTGAAAGCCGTTGCCCGGCTGGCAGCCTGCGCAGGCTGGGGAGCGCCGCGGCGGCCCAGCCAGGGACGATGCCCCCCTGCCCAAGGAGCGAGCCCCGGAGGAGCCTGCTATTTCCCCCCCCCAAACATGACTTTTTCCCACAAAATGTGGCAACCAAGTACTGATTTCCAGAGATTGCAACTGAAGAGTTTTTGGGTTGTTTTTTTTTTCTAATAGATTTTCTACTTGGCGCACCTCAGCCCTCGTTCCTGGTGGGTGACCCCTGCTCTTACGGCGGCAGGGATGCGCGCTCTGCCTGGCCTCGCCCCGAGAGCCAACCGTAGGAGAAAGGATTATTAAAATGCATTTCAATAAAGATTAACATATTTTTCCCTTCTTTCTGCCTTTCGGTTCTTTTTATCTGGTTTTAACTTTGCATTCAGACCGTTGTTCCTGGGGGGGCTTAGGCGTGGTTTGGGGGGGGCTCAGGCAGGGTTGTGGGGGGCTCAGGCGTGGTTTGAGGGGGGCTCAGGTGTGGTTTGGGGGGGCTCAGGTGTGGTTGGGGGGGCTCAGGCGTGGTTAGGGGGGGCTCAGGCAGGGTTGTGTGGCTCAGGTGTGGTTTGAGGGGGCTCAGGTGTGGTTGGGGGGGCTCAGGCATGGTTGCGGGGGCTCAGGCAGGGTTGGGTGGCTCAGGTGTGGTTTGGGGGGGCTCAGGTGTGGTTTGGGGGGCTCAGGCGTGGTTTGGGGGGGCTCAGGCAGGGTTGTGTGGCTCAGGTGTGGTTTGGGGGGGCTCAGGTGTGGTTTGGGGGGCTCAGGCGTGGTTAGGGGGAGCTCAGGCAGGGTTGTGTGGCTCAGGTGTGGTTTGAGGGGGCTCAGGTGTGGTTTGGGGGGCTCAGGCGTGGTTAGGGGGGGCTCAGGCAGGGTTGGGGGGCTCAGGTGTGGTTTGGGGGGGCTCAGGTGTGGTTTGGGGGGCTCAGGCGTGGTTAGGGGGGGCTCAGGCAAGGTTGGGGGGGCTCAGGTGTGGTTTGGGGGGGCTCAGGTGTGGTTTGGGGGGCTCAGGCGTGGTTAGGAGGGGCTCAGGCAGGGGTGGGGGGCTCAGGTGTGGTTTGGGGGGCTCAGGCAGGGGTGGGGGGCTCAGGTGTGGTTTGGGGACTCAGACGTACCGTGCAGATGAAGCGAGGCCTTTGCAGGGAAGGAGCGGAGCGGATCGCCGCTGCTCTCCCCCCAGGTTGGTTTTGGGGGGGGGTCTCCGTGCCGGTGCTGGGCTCCGGGCTCCTGCTGCCCGGGGACCGCCGCAGCCCCGCGGCTGGGCCGCGCTGCCGGCGGGGGCCGTTAGGGTTTGCCGGGGGTTTTGTACCTGCTGCTCCGGATTCGCAGCCGCCGTACTCCTGAACCGGCCGTTGCTATAGAAAACAGAAGAGTTTAACCAGGACTTAAGAAAGAGGCAACGAGCGGGAGTGGCATGAGAGGGGGGTGCTGGAGCATCATGTCTTGGGGTTTTTATTTTTTTCGTGTAAATGAATGTGAATCCCGGTGCTTCAGAGGTTCCATTTGCTCCAGAGCCTGAAGAGGGCTGCCGAGCCCAACCCGACCGCGCTGGGCGGGGAGGAGCTGCTGGCGCTGGGGACGGAGTCGGGAGAGGGGAACACGAACACATTTTCCTTTCTTTTTTTTTTCCCCCCCCCCCCACAACCTCCATCAAAACACTTCCGAAGCACTGGGGATCTCCCCGTGTGTACGAGACTCAGACGCGGAGCCGCCGCCGAGGCCCGCACGGCGCCCGCGCCGGCAGACGGCGCAGCGCCCGCAGCGGGCAGGCGAACCCCGGCCCGGCAGCACCTCCTAGGGAAGGCGCGGAAAGGCTCCGAGCGCTGCAGCCGTGGCTGCCCCACGGGTGCTGGCTTCTGCGATTACGGGTGATTCTCAGGGTGGTTCCCACGCCACGGCACCCGCCCAGGGCTGATGCCGGTCAAGGAGAGCGAGGGCTGGACCCCGCCGGCGGGCCTGGGGCTCTCCGCAGGGCTCCCTCCACGCCAGCCCCGCACGGTGACGGTCCTGCAGGGATGACCCCAAAAATAAGAGCGGTCCCGTCGAACCGCTCAGCGCTCCCTAACCACGGGCCACGATGCAAACTGGGACCAGTCCCAGGCAAGCCATGGGGCGAGACCCCGAGGCTGCGGCTCCCAGGCGCGCCCCGGCTCCCCCGTCTGTGCCAGCCCCCGTCTTCTGCTCCCTGCTGCTTGCCTCACCATGGTGCAGACCTCCTGCCATCACACTCCGGCCTTAGTTTTGCTCTTCCAAATGAGGCTCCACTGCCCTTTCCACTCCCTGGGTGCAGCCGGCGGGCGTACGGAGGTTTTGCTTTTTTCCCTGGCCCCCAGCACGGAGGGCACGGGGTGCTCCTTGGGTCTTTTTTTCTTCTCTTATTTATTTACGTTATTCTCCTGAAGGTTACATAAAATGAAGAACTGCACACATGACATGAACGGTGAGTGAAAAGACGTAGCTGGCATGATACCTCCTGCCACGTGGGCTTTGAACTTCAGGACCACATTTAATGGAAATATTTCTGCTGCTAAGTAAGTGTTTGCTTCTGTCGCTGAGCTTGGTAAAACGTGACAGTCATTTCACTGCTTTACACCCTGCTGTAAAATATAGGCGAAAAACGCTTCAAGAATATTTCTGTACTCAATGTTCATCAAATTGCAGGAGGCTTTGGTTGCCAGGTGTTGGCAACACCGTGCCCAGCCCCGGCGTGAGGCCGCGCCGGGCAGTAAAGCTGGCTTTGCTCAGCCGGGGCTTCCCGCGGAAAGCACCTACCGACGCTGCCGCCTGCCCGCAAGGCTGCAGGGCACGGTCTGGGGGATGCTGCGAGGCCTCCTAAGGCTTTAATACAGGGCTGTTTAATCGCCCACACAGCTGTGGAACGAGTAACGCATTAAACGGTTTCAATATTAAATGCAACATCAATGTTTTAGACTCGGACCCGTTTGCACTCTTCCTTCAGTTGCTTGCGCAGGCGCAGTGAACTCGGAGCAAGGTGCATCTCCCGGCTCGGCCGCGCACCGCAAGGAAGTGTTTTTTCCACCGAAGGAGTGCAGACATGTTGTTCTTCGTCATCTTTTCCCCCAAATAAATATAGAAACATAATCATAGAACCATAGAATCATAGAATGATTAAGGTTGGAAAAGACCTCTAAGATCATCGAGTCCAGCCGTCAACCCAACACCACCATGCCCATTAAACCATGTCCCTAAGCGCCGCATCTACACGTCTTTTAAATACCTCCAGGGATGGTGACAAAGACATGCCATGAAGAAACCATGAGACCTCTAGCAGGAAGGAGGACTTCTGGCCCGCTTCCCCGCAGAGTTATCCTGCCTGATACCCACCGAGTGGGACTGGTGCCCAGGCGGCGTTACCGACGCTGCTTTCTGCTGCGCTGCCCGCTGCTTCCCCTGGGCTCCTGCCCTTCCCACGCCTCCTGGCCACGCGGCCCCCTGGGGCTACGGCACGGCAGTGCGGGGCGGCTGCTGTGAATTTTCTGAGTTATTACAATTGTTTTCCCTAAAAAATAAAATAAAAAATAAAATAAAAAATAAAATCTGAAAATTTAAAATCTTATAAGAGAAACTGATAAATTTTTATTGACGCCTGATAGGATGGTCAAAGTTCAAATTTTGTCTGTGTACTCTGTACAGATTCTGGTGACCCACAATAAATACAAGATTTTAATGTCAGTATGACAGTGGTGCCCAGTGAAGTAACTTCTCCATGTCGAGATGGTACGTGACATCAGATTGCGTGCCCAAATATAAGGCAAGAGAGAAGTGTTCAAGTGAGAAGGTGCATGTGTGGAATGATAAATGCAAACTGCATTAAGAGTTATGAATACAAAATAAATTCTTTAACTAGGTCTTTAAACTAATTTGCTACATGAAAGGCCCTTTTAAACCAGTCTCCTTTTATGACTTTAACCATTTTAAATTAAAAATGCTGTTTACATCCTCGAATGCCTTGCTTGAAACTGCACATCTCATTATTCCTCCTGGTTTGGGTTTATTTGGGTGTTTAGTTACAGCATTTGAACCACCCCTTTTGTGTATTTACTGCAGGGTTCCCCGTAGGACAGCCATGGGCTGATGGGTGCTGCTCGACCGTTTGTGCCAACCGGAATAGGACCAAAACAGGACAGCACGGTGTGGTGGGAGATCGAACCCTTACTGCAACAGGGAAATCCGGCGTCAGGGGGGCAAACTGGGAGGGATGTGAGCTGTCCTCTGCCGATCCCTCTCTTACTGCAGCTCAGCGATCCCTGTTCTTTCAAGGTTGGCTTCACAGATAGCTTCTTTGCAAACATTTACCTGAAGAGTAGATATGGCCAAGAGGAAAAAAGATAATTTGGTTTACTTCTCTACAGTAGCATTGAAATAACGATGGGGACAATGTGTCTAAAGGTACAGGGCGTCATAAACCAGAAGGACCTTGTATATACCACTGCAGAGGAAATCTATAGGAAGAGCACTGCAAAATGGAAGAAAAACTGGGAAGCTCAAAAAATGACAGCAAGCCTTCCCTCTGTGCTGGTGACCCAGCCTGAGCCCTCTCTCAGCACCACACCAGAGGTGGGACCGCAGAGCTCAGCACCGTGAGCCACCACTGGTCAAACTAACGGAGCAGGGGGAGGCTCTTCCAAAGAGCCCACTTCAGGATGTCACTGTCGGTGAGACTTCTCCTCCCGGGTCATTTAAATGCTCCTGAAAAATCCCATCCTCTCCCGTGAGCTCCAGCAGATCTCTTCGTGCGATGCACCCCTGGACTCCTAGTGCTGCGTCAGTCGTGTGAACGTCCAACTGCCCGCAGGGTCTGCGCCCACCATGCAGATGTCTTCTGGGTATCTCTTTGGGCCTATGCTGCTCATTTTTTTCCAATTGGTTTAAAAGTATGTATTAAAAACTCACTTCAAAATTTAAAAAAAGTTAACTCGACGATCACGTTATGTTTTGCAGAGGCATCTCAGCACAGCTCCACTCCTCACTCCTCCCTGCCGGAGAGCAGCCAAGCACCCTCCTTGCATGGCTTCTAGATGAAACGCTCATGGAAAACTCAGGACAATGAGACAACCTCACCAATTAGTTTCTTTATCTGCTAATCCCTGGCAAAACGATTAGTAAGATCTCTGTGTTGCCAGAACAGAGCCACCGAGTCTCCCATAATTTGTTTCCCTGCAATACTGGCAATGTCGGCTCCAGCAGCCTCCAGCACAACTTCAGATAATCCAACTGACTTTGCAGAGGAAAGGAGTGAAAATCCTGACACTGCCAGCAGAGCCCTGCTGCTGGAGATAACCATCACCCCAGGAGCAGCGCGGGACGGCTGAGGAGCCTTAAACTGCTCCAGCCCCATTTGCAGAGGAGCGTCTGGCTACACCCTCGTACGCCCCAGCTGCCCTTTGTTGTGGTCACCAAAATCCCCGCGGCATTAAGAGGGTTTAGCTCACCAGCGGCTGCAGTGGAGACATGCTGACACTAGAATTTTGGGCGATGCTTTGGAAATAGGGCTGTTTTCATGGAGATGCTCGTGGGACTTGAGGGAAGGCAATGAGGATATAATTTTTCACAGATCGTACAGGCTTGGTGTGAGCAAAGCCCATGAAATAACTGGGAGAGGGAGACTAGCACAGAACGTGGTGTGATGATCGGCTACGCTTGCAAGTGCTTCCATGCTCCTTAAAAATTAAAACGCTGGTTCTACCAAAGGAAGAAGGCACTCCAGCATGCATTTTGAGTCTGCAGAGGCAAGAAGCCCAATTTCTGCGTGACTGTCCCATACAAAGGGCATCAAAATACCCTGAATACCCTGTTCAAACCCATCCTGCGGAGCAGAGGGGTGCTGGTAGATGCACTTGGCATTGATGAGCAGTGAACAGATTCTGTAAAGGTGTGTGCAAGTCTCGTGGTGGTTCCCAAGCCTTTCCTCCTCATCCTGCTTGACTCCCTAGACTTGCTCTTCTACTTTCCGGTTGAAGCTCTGAGCAATTAAAATTTTGATAGATCAATTTAAGCTTAAAAGAGGTCTGATTTTTAGAGGGCAGATACTTCTGCCGCTCAGCGCGATGAAGAAAATAGGCCCCTTTGTGCGTCTTGAGACATTCAAAACATGTCATTCAAAACAACTGAGTCACGATTTACCATTCAGGCCTATAATCTTCCTCCCGCATTACCACACCTTGAGCTATGTCAGAAATTTAATTTCACTCTCATAAACATCCATGGTGGACCAGAGCGTGCCATTTCTGACACTAGTTCAAAGGTAGCTTCGAACACCGGCTGAAAGTCATTTCTGTGGCACGTAACTTCAGTGGGCAAGGCAAATAAGTTTGACAGTCCCTCTCCAGTTGTCCTAGGCAGGTCCTGCCTATACCGACAATGTATCTCTCTGTAGAAAAACCGAGAATTGAAGTTATTTGGCCCCTTGAATTTCCCTTGTCCTCTGCAGGTGATTTCTGAGGATTTTTGCAGACTGATGAAATAAAGGCAGAGAAATGTCCATTTTCTCTTTTTGCTCTAAGATAAAGAGAAGATATTTTTCCCCCTCTCAAATGAGATGGATTCAAGACACAGAATCTATCGTAACTGGAATTAAAATCACGTCTCAGTTGGGACTCCCTTTGTGAGTACTTTGTAGGAAGCTCTCGCGCTTCTCAGGGAAGCGTGCCAGTGGCGATCGAACGCTCTTGGGACACGGATCCCACCAAAATACCCCACGGTACGATCGTTTCAACCACCCTAACGCCTCTTCGGGGTTGAGGGGGAGAGAGGTTCTGCATCCTCAATCTCGGTTCAAACTCGAGGGTTCCTCTTTTGCCCTCGCCGCTGCCGCTGCCCCATCTCTGTCGGGGAGGAAGCCGGTGTCTGTGAGTATGTGCAGTCTTGGGCTCTGTTAAGTGGCCCTTCACAGCACGCATCCAGCACCCTCCTGCTTTGGTTTGGTGCTTCATAGGCGCCAGGTATTTATTTTCACCTCTTTGGTGTAGCAGCCCTACTTGCAGCGGTGAAAGGGCTGCCACGGCAGAGGTGGGTAACTTTAAAAGTAGTGATATAATTCTACCAACTAACAAGAAGGTAATTTTTTTTCTTTCTGGATGTAAATCAACACCTGTGCACGTTTATAGGCCTTTACCTGCCATTTCCACCCAGACACCAGACCACCGGGGCGTTATTTCTGCTGGTGGGGCAGCACGATACTTGCAGCTACTTTTAAGCGTGCCTGCCCCGTGATGGCTTGTCATCAGAAGAGGGCTTTTGTGCCCCGCTCTTGCAGACACGCGTGCCGCACCACCCCGCGCTGTATTTGCGCGGAGGGGCGAGTGCCAGCAGCGCTCCCCCCGCCCGCTGCCCCCGCCCGCCCCGCTGCCGGACCCCCGGGTGGGGCGGGGGGGGGGCAGAGCCGCGCCGGGGCCGCTTTCTCTAAAAAACTCCCTCCCGGCAGCCAGACGGTAAAAAAAAACCCCACAACCCCCCCCCAAAAGCCCCCCGCGCCCCCGCCGGCAGCGCTCACCCGCCCGCCGGCCGCTCCGCCGAGCCCCGCCGCCCGCCCCGGCCCCGGCCCCGGCCCCAGCCCCGGCAGAGGAAATATTGCAATGTTGCAAGCTGACGTAAGGACATTACAAGGAAAGGGCTACATTTCGGAGTGTTTATGAAAAGCCTCGGTACTGTACTGTCACCAGGGGGCACGCAATAGAATGCATTTCGCCAAACATTTTGAATAATAATCATTTAACAACAACAACAACAAAAAAAAGCCCCAGTCCGGTCGGCGCTCGCGGAGCCGGAGGAACCATGCAGCCAAACTTTGGGAAGCCCTTTATTATTTTTCTGACATTGCTCGCCCGCCCTTGAGGAGCCGTAATTGCATTATCTGGTTTTTTTTTCTTTTTTTTCCCCCCCCTTTCCCCCCCCTCCTTTCTCCCTTCTCCCCCACCCCGTCTCCTCGACACTGCAAATTGGCTGCGTTTCGGCAGGAGCCGCAGCCGAAGCGACCGCGCGGCAGGAGCCGCCGCCAGCCCCGCTCGCTCCGCTCCTCCGGGCGTCCAGCCTTGTTTTGAAGGGAGCTAACATGGCGACGGTGCCCGTCTATTGCATCTGTAGGCTGCCCTACGACGTAACCCGCTTCATGATCGAGTGCGATGCCTGCAAGGACTGGTTTCACGGCAGGTAACACAAAGAGATCGGGCCTTTCCCCCCCTTTCGCCGCGGTCCCGCCGCCTTTCGCCGCCTTTTCTCCGCCGGGCAGCGCGGGGAGCGGCGCTGCCGGAGCCGCCGCCGTGTGCAGTTTTCCAACAGGCCTTTTTGGAGAGGAGGAGGAGGAGGAGCCACTCTGCCCCCGTCTCTCGCTCGCTCTCTCCCCGTTGTATTTTTTTTTGTGTGTGTGTGTGTTTTGTTTTGTAAATTTTGCTGGATTCCCCGCACAAAGCTCCCCCCCCCATCCCCGGGGCTCCGGTGTCACCGGGGTGGGGGGGCCATTGTGCCTTCCTCGGGGAGGGGATCGTTCCCGCCGGCCGGCAGGGCGATGGCAGCGCGGCGCGGCGGCGGGCTCTTACGGCCGGGATGTTGTGTGTCCCGCGCCGCCCCGCGGCTCCACACCGCTGCCCTCAGGGAGACGGGGGCCGGGGCGGCGGGGGGCCCGGGGCGGCGGGGGGCCCGGCCGCGGCACGCCCGGGGGCCGGGGCGGGCAGGGGGAGCGGGGGGCCGCGGCAGCGGAAGACGGGGCTCCGCCGCCCTGTCACCGGGCTCCGGCGCCTGGCGCGGCGGGCCGGGCGGGCCTCCTGGCCCGGAGCGGGTGGGGGATTCCGGGCACCCCCCCTCCCCCCCCAGTCCTCCGCGGCTCCCCGGGGCGGCGGAGCGGGGAGGAGCGGGGCGGCGGGCAGCCGGGGTGTTTCCCGGCTGACAGGGCTACCATCGCCGCGCCAGCCTTGCGGCTTAACCCTTGGCGGGGCGGGCCGCGGGCTGAGGGGAGCGCGGCGGGGCCCAGCTCCGCGGCCGCCCTGGCGGAGGGGCGGCGGGCGAGGGGAAGCCCCTCTGCGCCGGGAGCCGGGAGCCGGGAGCCGGGAGCCGGGAGCCGGGCGGGGCGGGAGAGCGCCTGCCCTGCGGCGGGGAGGGCCGGGCGGGGAAGACCCCTCTCGCCCAGAGCCCGCCCCTGAGCCCGGGCAGGGCACCCCCGCCCCGCGGGGAGGCGGCCGGCGGGGACCTCCGCCGCCCTGCCGCGCCTCACGGCGGGCGCCGGGCGCCTCCCCGGCGCGCCGGGCAGGGGGGCGGCTGCCCCCGACCACCACCACCGCCCCCGCCCCGGCCCTGTCGCCGCCGCCGAAGCGACCGGGGCCGGGGCCTGCCGTGGCAGCGGCGGCCGCCGGGCGGGGGGGAAGCGGCGGGCGGCGGCGGCGGCGGGGGAGGGGGAGCCTGAGCAGGGCGGGCCGGGGCGGAGGACTCCTCTTTTCGGCTCATTTCTCCCCAAACCGTGCTCACGGAGCGCCGGTGCGGCAGACAATGGGAGGGTGACCGCGCTGGAGTTAAGGCGGCCGGGCGCAACTTCGGGAGCATGTATTATTCTTCTCCTCCTCTGTGAGAAATGGGGAAGTTGGTGCCTGGGAAGCCGGGGACATGGAAATTCACCGAATGCAGCACCGTCCTGCGGGCAGGCTGCGGCCCCGGGGGAGCAGCGGCGGGAGGTGCTGGAGGAGCGGGGTCTCGGGGGGCTGCCGGCCGGGGCAGGTCCGAAGAGGAAACGGCCGGACGCGTCCCGCACCTGCGAGACTGGCCGGGACCCCGGGCGGTGGTACCGGCGGGTCCCCGTGGTGGAGGGGAAGGTGGGAGAGGAGGGCGGCCGTGCGGGCAGGTTTTCCTTCCGTCGGGTGTTACGGAGGAGGATGATGGAGCGTTACCGGCGTTGCAGCAATTCTCCAGGAGTGATAAAAGTGTAAAAAGTGAAATTAAAATCCGGTAGAACACCTGGATGAGCGCTTTTTATGACAGGTATTCTGTAAGGTTAAACTGTAACTCTTTTGTTTTAACCAGCTCTGATAACGGCCTCAAAATAGTTGGTGGAGGAGGTGAAGGCAAGACGCACTGCCTGCTGTGGTTCACAGACGCCCGAGTAGGCCCTGGGTCAACCGCGTATCTTCCCCCAAACTACCCGTGCACACAAAAAACTGTTAAAGAAACTTCCCTGTGACATTAGGGATCATGTTCCGCCATTGGTTTAAAAAGCTGAAACATGAAACAAAATACTAACATAAATAGTTCTAGCGCCAATGTTGAGAGTGGGGTGCTCTGCACATGTCGTTCTGGACCCGAGGCTTAAAGGACGCGCGCTTGCCCGTGTTGATTAAGGCTTGGGCACAGATGACAAGGTGAGACTGGTTTAGAGGCTGGAGAGAAACTTCGCATGTTGGGCACTTGAAACTTGGAAAACTTAAGAACGTGAAAAAATCAAGATTTTCATGCAAAGTGGTGATAGAGCGGATTCGTGAAAAGCTAAACAGCAAAAGGAGTTAAGCTGCCTGCATATGGTGGTGAATTTTGATTAAAACTGATGAGAAGTGATTAGCTGTAACTGATCAAGAAAACGATCGTTTTGTGAACAGCTCAGGGGCAATATCTTGTGCACGCACAAAGAAAGGTATTTCATTTTGTGGTATAAAGGGACACAATTGAATTGTAGCTCTGTCGCAGGGGTGTTGTACCCTTTTTGCTTAGCTCACGGTAGCATCCAGAGGCGGATTTAAAGTAAGGAAAACTGAGAAGGAGGAGGCTTCTCACCAAGTCAAAACCTAAGATAATTGTATCGGAGAAGTATATTGAGTGATTTAGTAGAAAACAGCTTATATATGTCCCTGTTTGCTTTTCTTGGTATTATATGAACAAATAAATATTCAACAAAGGAAAATAAAAATCAGGATTTAGTTGTATAAAATTGTCCTGTCTCTCTCCTAGACACTCAGAGCACTCGTAGTGTTAACGGTACTGCAACCAAAAATAAACAAGTGTGCAAAGCTGCATACCGTTGAGGAGGCTTGCCCAGTTTTTTAATCATACTTATGTCTCTTTTTAACATGACATACAGAAAAAAAAAGTGTCGTTTCTATTTTGGTTTTGTACAAGCAGATCAGGTGTTTTCATGCTTCCTTTCTGATTGTAGTATCGAAATATTTAAGGAAATGTTTTTCGTGGTTTTGTTCACATAGCAGTCATAGCGTCCCTTCAGTCTGAGCTTGGGTAATATCTCTGCAGCAACTTCAGCAGTTCTGATGGTAAATTCGTATTATAAAAATATCAAACGCATGTTAAACTTATTTCATGCAATTGAGAAGTTGGAAACGGGGAGTTGAAGCCGTCAGCACATGTCGGACGAGCACTCTCCAGACCACCGCCGAGCGCTCGGCGGTTTGCTGACGTGCCGTTGACTGCAGTTTGGAAATCGCTGCTCCGTGTCGCTTCCCAATACCGGTGCCAGAGGGATGGATTCGGGGTTCCCCAGGGCTTTTAGATTTCACTGATTGTTTTTATTATCTTTTTCAGGGAGGATTTCTCTTGTGAAGCGGTGTTAGACCTTTCCGTAGAAATCATTACTTAATCCTGAGAAGTGTCCAGGTGGTCCCTCACTGCTGGGTCTGAGCTCCTGCGTGGCGGGGAAGGCGGCACCTCGGAGCGCTCGCTGCTCTTGCCCTGTCATCATCGCGGTCTTAGGCCTGCACGCGGTGGAGTTGCTGCGTCAGACCATTCGGCTGAATCGATACCTATGCCCGATAGGTTTCTTTGATAGACAAAGATTAGGCATCCGCCTTGATTTTGTAGGCCTTTGCCCGTGTGGTGTTGCTGATCTGTAGGAGGAAAGAGTAAAGAATTTGTCATCGTTAGCTCTGTTCCTTTCTTGCTGAAAGCTTTCTGAGTCCCTCTGTTACGACTCGGTATGTTAGCCGTCATCAGAGACCCTTGGACACTGTTTATGAAGCGTGTTGAGCTATGGAGCCACCAGTATGTTCACAGAATGCTGTTTGTGACTTCTCGTTAGATTGAGTTTCAGTCATTTCCGTGCTTTCTGTTTGCCTGAGCAGCTCGAGACAAGCAGCTTCAAGCTCTGTCTGGAGAGGGTGGAGATGATCTTACAGGCAAAAGGAAAATAACGCTAAAGCAGACAGTGGGGCTGTTTGTCTCCTCTGTTTGTGAAGACCGTACGTTCTTTGATGTGGGTGTTTGGTCTAACGAAGTCCCACACACCTCAATTGCTTCTGGTCCTTTGCTTTCCTGTTAAAAGCCAACCTCGGTGCTCCATGCTTTCCTGGCTCGTCCATCGCTCTGTCATAGTACGTCTATGTTGTGTCCTCACCTCTTGGGTCTCCTACCTGATGAGGAGTTCCTGGCGTTGTTCTGCGTGTTACCCAGCAGCAGGACTGCAGGCAGTAGCAATAGCTGGGGTCGTAGACACCCCGCGGCTGTAAAGCCTGTTGGTATGGGAGATGGCTCTTTGGACTTGTGGAAGGCAAGGGGAGGAGGAGGGAGTTTCATTGTGGATGGCTCTTTGGATGGCTCTTTGGACTTGTGGAAGGCAAGGGGAGGAGGAGGAGGGAGTTTCATTGGGATGGCTCTTTGGATGGCTCTTTGGACTTGTGGAAGGCAAGGGGAGGAGGAGGAGGGAGTTTCATTGTGGATGGCTCTTTGGATGGCTCTTTGGACGTGAGGAAGGCAAGGAGAGGAGGAGGAGGGAGTTTCATTGTGTGCTGATGGATGAAGAAGCTGAGAATCAGCCGGTGCCCAGGAAGTCGCTCTGCTGCGTCAGCTGTAGGCCTGGCCAGACAAATGGCTTTGTGCAGGCAGTGCTGCCGGCTGAAGGAGATGTTTTCTGTGCCACGTACTGTGCAGGCTTGCTTTAGATGATGTGGGACAAGGTGGTTCCCCGGCTTGGTGGAGCGGTTTGGCCAAAGCTTGTTACACCTGCGCTGTGTGAAGAGCACTGCCTTCTCCTCTGCTTCTCGGTGATGATGTTGGTCATGGTCTATGAGGTTGCGTGTGGGTTAGGAGCTGCCTGCTTCAGGGACAGCCTCTGTTCCTAAGCGCCTTTGCTGCGGTTGAAAGCAGCTAGGGTGGGTTTGCTGACAGGTTGTGAATGTAAACCGCTGAGGGTTGGAAGCAGTCATACTTAACAACAGGTCTCTAAGTATCTCATCTATTACGGGAGCGTTACAGAACCTAATAGTCAAGGCAAGGCAAGGCCTTTTGTACAAGTTTGCTCAACTAGAAATCTGTACTGGGTTATTTATTACAGCTGTAGGTGAAGGAAGGTAAATTATTTATTTTCTCTGCAGTGGATATTTTGTTAACAGTTCTTATAACATGCTCCTGGTGTTGTAGGATGGGATCATACAACCACTTGCTAAATAAAATAACAAGTATTTTTCTATTTATTTTTCTACCCCATGTATATTTAAACTTTGAAACTTACTGCCCCAGGCGTAGCTGAAGTAAATAACTTAGTAAAGTCACAAAAGGTTTAGTTATCTAAAAGTAGTTCATGCAGTCACCGTAGCAGCGTAAAATTACGATGGGTGTTAATCAAGGTGCCTCGATGCACAGAATGAACTCGAGCTGGATTAGGAAATGCACTTGTCTGTTACATTGCAAAACTAAAAACCCTGTGTGTGGGGAGATTTTAGTCTCCTACTGGAGCGTTCAGCATTGTCCCTTTTTAAAACAGGTCTAGTTTTGCATGGCAGCATCTAGTTCCTCTCTTTTACATAGGCTTATCACTAGCTGTGGCCAATTTGGAAATTTGGGTAAAATTTTAAGATGAAGATAATCTTAAAAATACAGTGCTGTTTGCCTTAATCTTAAAAATACAGTATTATCACAGCAGAGGGAATTACTAAGGTTAATTGTACCGTGCACAGAATGATTTCCTTTAGTGTGCGGACTTCAGTAGGAACGAGGTATGTAAGTTTTTCCAATAACTACATATTTAAAATTGTTATTTTAAGTTTTCCTGAAGAGTTAGTCAGCATTACAGCCTCAGTTATACTGGGAGATTGACCAGAGCAGCTATCGTGAATAAGCCATGCTAATGCCTGTGCCAGAATGCTTTCCCTTATGGATGCTCTATTCCAGCAAATAAAGAAAACCAGGTTGTTTAGAAATTATTTTATAGAGCTCACAAAGCACTCTAATTATTCTGGATAAAGTGTCCGCATGGACACTTTAGTGGGTATTGTTTGCCTTAGAAGGAAAACAACCCAAATAAACCAAAACACCTACTTTTTTTTAAAAAATACCAGTTGTCAGTATGGAACGTGAAGGAGATTTGAACATAAACCTGTTAAAATCCTTCTTGTCTTCAGGTTGAAATTGCTGTCATTTTAATCTTCCTTTCAGTAACATAGCATTTTTTATTCTGTAAGTTGAAAGCTGTTCAGAGAACTTAAGTTTTTTTTCATTTCACATCCATTTTGTATCTTTTTAAAAATTCTTTTTAAATGTCCAGGGCTGCATAGAGGTAGAAACACGTGGCACACTTGTTCCAGTACTGACGCTGGGTTTGTTGCCTTATACTATGGTGTGGTCCCGCCGTGATGATTAACACCAACTTCCAGAGCATTGGGAGTCTGGCCAGATGGTAAAGCGAGTCGGTTTTGCATGTTGCCAGTCAGTGCTGTGTTCTTGGTCCTTTGGCATGGCTAAATAAACTTCTCGTCTTTCCATTTCACATCCATTTGTGCTCTGAGAAAGAGCCTGAGATTCAGAATGGAAAATATGTCAGAGTTTTAGTATGCCATTAAAACTTTCAGTTGACCTCAGAGAGTCTCTTGGGCCGTTGCAGTATCAATCACAGCTGCAAGAACACTTTGCAACTATTTGTTAAAAGTATACTCTCAATTTGTGTAGCAGATTTCCAAATACAAAGTTTTATCTGCAGTTTTATCTTGCAGAGAAAATATGCTAGAGGGCTGAAAGCTTGTATTTGGTATAAATTAAAAGGGTTGAATTCTTACTCAAAAAAAGAAGTTTGCATGGAAATTGAGGTTCACCCTTAACTTTTCCGTGGTGGTATTGTAATGCTGACGTCCCCGGGAAAAGCACCTGACACAACACTCTACAGCTAAATGATAGAATAGGCTCCGTGTTTAGATCTGCACGCCAAAAGTGCATCAGCTTCCCCGTTCCTGAGTCTTCTGTCCTCTTCTGCGCCACTGCCTAAGTAGCGGACAGGTTTTCCGTGGATGTCCGTGCAACATCTAGGTCTGCAAAGCTGGCTTTGAAGGAGAACGGACATTTCTCTTTTGACTAGTTCTTTGCTGTTGGACTGAGCGTCACTACTAGACACCTCTAGGTTTACTAAGTTTTACACCCAAACCTAGATTTTACACTAGGTTTACCCAGTGCCTGGGTGTCTTGTATTTAAACCGGCTCATTAGAAAACCCTGAGGTTTCAGTTTGAAAAAGTGTTTAACTGAGATACCGAGCCTAGTTGTGAAAAGGACTGATTACTCCAGTTTATGCAAATAGGAGTTTAGGTATCATGAGTGCTTAGCTGGACTGAACGTTGAGGTTTTGATGTGTCAGCTCAGAAATCACGGAATTATCCTCCAAATTAAAGTATGCTTTAGAAAATCCAAGTCTAAGTAATACTAAGCGCAGACAGTAACATGGGGAGAGCTGGCCTGCAAGTACGTTGTCTGGTACCTGGCAGTAAGTATAGACCACAGAAGGGTGTTGTATATAAAGATTCTTTTAATTTCAGATGGTTTTACCCAGATTTTACCTCTGAAAGGATAAAATGTTATGAATATTAGGCACAATTCATGTTCAATTAAAAAAGAAAAATTTGAAACAGAGTATGCATTAACGAGTGCTCTTCAGCAGCCCGAACCTTTACTTGGCTGTGTTTGGTAAGCAGTCCTGCAAACACCCAGGTGCCTGTTAAGTTCAGTAGTAGCGGGACTGCACCCTTTCCAGGGCTTTTAATCACAAAAGTTAAAGCAATGTCATTTTTCAGGCAACAAAAAATCAGTTCTGCAAGCAAAGTGAGGCTTGGTTACCCACTGCTTTTTCCTTATTGCTGAATAGCTCTATAATGAAGGAAATGGATAAAAATATCCTGAAAAAAATTATCAAGGCAGTGTAACTACATACAGGGAGAAACTGGTGAAGAGGAAAAGTGTTCTAGAATCCCTACAAGGCTTTCTAAAACCCGTCGTCTTTAATATGACCTTAATATATTTTCTTCTTTCTGATCGATATACATTTTATCTTAGTAGTGTAGTATATCTACACCGAATAGTAAGGGTATTTTTCTAGCCTGGATAGCTGTCTCCTGTATGGCAGCCTGTAATAACGCAAGCGTGGGCTTCAGCCGAGGGACAGTTTGTACAATTGCACAAGGACTCTCAGTAAATACTTGGTGCCTGGAGCGGTGCAGCCGCCCCAAGTTTGAAGTCAGCTTGGGTCTGCCGTCGTGAATTCGGGTTGCAGTTTTGGATCGCGCTGGGGGCATGTGCAGAGGCCGCGACAAGCCGCGCGCTGTGCGTGAGCGGTCTGCTGAGGCCACCAGCCTTTTGTCCGGCATGAACAGAACGTCCTTTCACTGTCAAAAGCAAAGGATCTTTTTTGCTCACAGCTTTATTAGCAAAATTTTATTACACTTCAAAAATACATTGGAATGCTGGGTCACACTTATTAAAGTATTATTCCGATGAACAAAACTCCATCAGCTAAATGGCAGTAACTTTCTAGTTGTAATGACCTATTTTCCTGTTCGTCAGAAATTTGTGTAACTAAAATATTTTACAGTTCCTCAAAACATTTTATTAATCATGGTTTGTGACATTAAAGGTATCATATAAAGGTGCACTGTAGCAGCGCTGGAGGCTTGTTTGTGATATAGGTGAGGTAACTCCTTGAAATCAGCTGGATTTTTCATAGTAACCATTTTATGCATCTTATCTGTGGCTGGGAACACCGTGATGTGGGTGTGTATTAGAAAATCTTACACTTGCTGAGTGATATGAATAGTAATTCCTTTCTAGATTTTTATTTGAAAACAGTAAGACTGTGTGCAGGCTATTTTAGGGCATTATGCACAACCTATTTTAGGATGTTACCTAGCTGTTTGTTACAGCTTCCATACCTTCCGTACAGAATATATTGGCAATAAGAAGGTTTTCAGCAAATTTCATGAAGTCTCTCATGAGGGGTTTGTCCCCCACTCCACGTAATGACTGAGTAGCTCAAGCCCCTTTGAAGAACACTCTCCGAGGGACGGTGGTGTCCCCGTGACCATGCTCGCTGGGAGACTGCAACGTCTCCTGCTCTGCTGCAGTGCTCGGTGTTCCCAGAGCTGGGATCCCACCCGGGTGCATCCAGGGCGCCGAGGGATGGTTCTCTCCTGGTCTCGGAGAGCGCAACCCCCTCCCCGTTGAGCTCTCCTGTCCCTTGGGTGGAGCTGCTGGACGAGGCTGACAGCGTGTGAAGGATACCCGACCTCCAGTCCACGGAGGAGTTCCTCTCTTCGCTTCCTCCCAGGCACACCCCCAAAAAACAGTGGGTGCTGCTTCTCCGGACGAGGCCCTGGCTTGGTAATGCGCTTACAGACCTGGGCAGATGTGAGGACACCGCCCTTCGCTGCAGTGCTTGCGTGCCTGAAGTTGCACGGCTAGCTGGTGTAGGCCTCTGCCGGGATACTCAGCAGTTTTTGGTATTTTACCCGTTAGTTTTAGCAAGTAGTTGAGACAAGCAGAAAGTTAAGCAAGAATATATTTTCACAGGAAAAAAGAAATCAGAATTTTAAAAACAAAAGTATTTTTTAATTTTGTAGTTGCGATTGTTAATCTGATAAGCTAGAACTATGTGGGAGCAGTTGGAGTTAGGGTTGCCTTTATGTTTTTATTGAATTGCTTATGGATTTCATTGCATTTTCCTCTATTAGCAAAAAATACGGTACATTTACTTTCAGGGAGAGCATTTTTCCTTGAAGTTTTCATCTGGCAGACTGAAAGGATATGTAACAAGTGAAAAAAAAAAAGTGAGATATTTCTGCTAGGAATCATTAGTTGTGATTTTTTGTTAAACCTCCTTTTTTGCTGTTAACATCTCAATGGAAGGTGACGGAAACGTGAAAACTGGCAGGAAGACTTGTTCCTATGTAATGTGTGCCATTCATTGGAAAGCTGGAAAAGCTGGATTTGATATTGCCAAATTGTAATGATTTCAAAAAACCCTAGTTAATACATACCCATTATTTAAAAAAATAATCTTCCTATGCTCCTTTGGCACAATGACACCTTGTCTACACTACATGTGGACAGCAGAGCGTTCTGGTTGACCAGATGATATCTTTGGTTTTCGTGGGATTTGCACATGGAGTACGAATGATTATGGTATGCATTTGTGATTGTTCGTGTGTATAAAAATACACTCATTAAATGTGAGCCATGTGGTTGTGATTTACCCTTTCAGCTCGGATCTGTATTGTAACCGCTACGGTGCAGAACAGTATCTCATTGTACGTGCCTAGCGCTGGGCACTGCGCAGCCCTCTGCCTTCTGATGCCAGATACGACAAAGACGGCAAGTGGTTTTCATTATGGTTTTGGATGAACGCAGAATAACGTGGGAGCACATGAAACAGCCAGTGATTGTTATTCGGGAATACAATCCCCATAGCCAGAATATAAGCAATATTTAATCCCTTCTATTGAACATCGCAGCGAAGTCTCTGGATCGGGGCAGGAGAGGGAAGTGGAAGGGCTTAGACTTCTGCGGCTGTTTGGCCTGTGTCTGAGCAGGGAGAGTGTCTCCTGGATCACCGTGCTGTCCATTTGTGATTTTTCTTTCTCTCCATTCGTGATCACTAAATACCCTTAAATACAATTGCAGCAGTTGCTAAGGAATGTAAAATTAGAGTGTATCTAGTGTACTTTTATTTTTTTTAGCTAAAACGTGCAGTTTATTGGCTGGAATTAATTTGGGAGCGGGACCACTTGAACATCTAGCTCCTTACAGACTGCTGTAGGTGTCGCATATGAACTCCTATCCCAGAAATATTTATTGTGGAATTAAAGAATGCTGTTGTGGTGAGGAACCCTGCTGGATACCTGAATGAGCGAAGAATGGTAAACTTGTAGGGCTATTAAGTATTTTTTCCATGGTCACTTCAGAAGTCAGAGTCTCAGAAGCACCATCAAAAGCAGCAAGACCCACAGGATGGCCAAATAACCTAAGGCTGCTTTCCCACTGTGTGTAATCTAGCCAGAAAAGAAGTCCATAGCCGACCTCTTGGCAGTCTTGGCTCGCTCATCCCTGCCTGTTGTGTATGAAACACTTGTACTTGAAACATTTACTTGCTGACTAGGGATTAATCATTCTAAAGACTTGACTAATTTCTGGTCTAGGGACAAGGCCTCTCAGTTAAGCTTTACTACTGAAAGCCAGAAAGATGGTAGAGCATGTTAGTGAGCATCTGAGAAAGACGAATTTCCTCACAGCTGAACGTGGGACTTTCGGTCTGAAACGGGTGAGCTTACTCTTGCTTATATGGTTGAGGAGATCTCAAAACACTCAGGCTTGTTCTGAGAAGATCCTGTGAACTTACAGATTTTAATGCCAAAATGGTGCTTGACAGTATTCTGAACTCTTACGTAGATCATCAGCCAACTTTTTTTTTGCATCAGAACAAACATATCAGCCAAGTGAAAGCACATCTACTCTTGAGGAAAAGTCAAGAAATCCACTAGTGAGTTGTCCCAATGGTTTATTGTTTCATTATTGGAAAAATCACATGTATTTCCAATTTAAGTTTGCTTTTCCAGGTGTTATATCTTATTATTTTGTTACTTGAGTTGAAGAGCCCTCTTTCTCAGTCAGATTTTTCCATCAACATTTTGATGTCCTTGTGCTGAGAGTCATCTTTGTTAATTGTGAGATGATATAATTGTTCATTTGAGTTCTGCTGAGAAAGTACTTGAACATTTTTTCTACAGTCCAAGAAATACGCTTAATTTTGTAGTTCTCTACAGAGACCTTTTAATTTTTGACCATATTTCAGTGAATGTTTTTTCACATATCTTCCCCTCAACAATAATGTTTCCCTTTTGCTTTGTCTATATTTGCGGGAACTTACCAGGCATAACCGGCAAATGTTTGTTATCTGCATTAAACTTATAAAGAAGCCTAATAAGGGTTTACTAGTTATTTTTTAAGCAACTGGGTTCTGAAATTGGTTTTCTACCTTTTGAATTAGCTCATGAATAATAGCAGAAGACTCTGCTCTGAGTTCATAGAAAGAAAAACCCTCTCCAATCTGGTGAACTAGCACTGATAAGTCAAAGTATGAGTATTTAAGAAAAGTGAAATCACTTAGAGAGTGGGCTCGTGTTGGCTTTAGTCACAGCCCAGTAGCTCTCAGCAGTTGTTGGCCGTGGGATCAGTTCATCGTCAGTTCTGCAGGAGGCCTTGGTTGGTTCTCAGTCCGAGTAGGTATCGCGACTCTAAAGCCATACCCAACTGTTTGCGTTTTTCAGGTGTAAAATAGTGTCGGGGAAAATTATTTACTGTTACTGCTACAAGGGTTCCTGTTCCCCACTCAGTCTGGTCTGATGTTTAAGAGAGGGTGAAACTTTATGATAAAAATTCAAAATACAGCAGGGCATTGAACAGTCCTATGGGAGAATAATCCTTCCCGAGCCCTGCAAAAGGCACGCTGGAACGGTGAAGGTGAAACGTCTCTGAAATACTTGCTGATTTTGTAAGAGCCCTGTGTAAGCAATCCTCTAGGTTTCCAAAGAATTAAGAGAAATAATGTATTTAACTTCTTCAGAGCCTTCTTTATTCATTCAGAACAGAGTGTGTGTCCTGACGTACCGTGCCTTCTGCACCGACTTTGTCTTCCAGTTCACGCTTTATAGACAGTCCCAGAAATGGTAACGTTTTTTCATCCACAGCTGCATTTCACTGTGGTATTATTCGAAGTCCCCTGCAGTTTTACTCCCACATCTTCAAGCAACCCTAGATTACTAATGACATCGCTGTGTTCATCGAAACGTGCCCATTCCCTCCACAGCACCTATAGCACGTCTTCAGAGATCTTGGGGACGAAGTGGTGAAAGCTGAGCAGCAGTCATCCGAGAGAGGCCCACGGGGCTGGTAAAACTAGTGATGAGGATTCAGTAAATAACATGCCGCCTTCGGAGTGAGTATTGAAGCAATTACCTGGCGTCGTGCTAGAAGGAGCTGTGCTGTTGAGCAGGTATCCTCTGCGGTGAGCAGGAGGCTGGTGGTGTGGCCACAGGCAGTCGTTAGGGTGCTTTGTGGTGATTTGACCAGACTGGATTTTGTAATACTAAATTCTGTTCAGTGCAATAGCCTAAACGTTTATTTTGGGGAAAAGTTACGCATTTCTTTCTGCTTTCCTTGGTTCTTAAGCATTTCATCGGTTGTTGCAGCGCAGCTGGTGTTCTGGTTGAAAGGCACGGTACGGTGCAGCCCTGCGCTGATTTGCTGCAACTGTCTCTGTGTTTCGTAGAACTGCGGAATGTAGAGATACTCTGGATTTAAAGTTGCTGTGTGAATTATTATAGTCAGGACTCTGTGTTAAATACTTGACATTTATATTTTCAGACATAGTGGTTAAACAGAGAGAAATGTGGAGGACAGAGAGATGGGACTGCAGGGTTTCATTACTGGCTTTGCTCCTCCTTTCTTCCTGAGTTTTTGTCAAATCAGTTAACCTCTCTGTGGTTGGGTTTGGCTCAATTCTCTCTCATGCGTGCACATTAATTAATACATTAATATTTTAAATGTCATATGTAGCATCATGAAGACAATGAATAGTTTATCTCTGGAAGAGGAAGGGGACTGAAAGTTGTTCCGGAAGACAGGGTCGGAAGAGGACGGAACGGTCTGGTAGATGTGCCGTGGTCTGGCTTTGCTGGATTTCCCACCCTGCGGCCGGCTGACCACTTGAGTTGCCTCCGAACCTGAATGCGCTATTACAGGCATCCCCTTAGCTCCCCTTCTGCCTGGCTCTGGCTGACACTGTGCATCAACGACCTTTGCAGTATTCCTGTTCGGAAGAAGCCCAGCAAACTTGTAGTTGTGTGGAGTCTTCCTCTGTTACTTGGTATCTTAAGGAAATTATTTCTTTATGGCAGAATGTGTGTCTTGAACATACTGCGCTCATTTGCAGCTTGGCAGTGATACGGCATAGCAGATAAGTGACAATCCACTGTGATTTTTCTGAGTGTGTCAGAATATTTAGCTCTCGTTATACGTGCTATTTGAATCAACAAATCTGTGTACAAGTTGCGGTTTCTGGAATGCTGCTATCAGAAGTGCGGGTAATGTCATTTGCTCGCTCTTCTGGAGGTTTTTAGGATTTCATTTTGGGTTTCATTTTTTCTCAGCAAAAGTTACCTGATTTTACTTCTTACGTAACTTAAAGGTTTGGTTTTGATCAGCTGTGTTTTCCTCCTGCATGTTCGCTGCTCACTGTAACTGAGAAAAAATACGTGAGCTGGTTCTCGGGCGACGTGATTTTATTCTTTTGACTTCCAAGCTGAATGCGGTCCATTGTCCTTGTTGGACACTGCGGGTATTACTAGAAAGTAGATATTTGTGTTTCAGATTCACTTTTGATGTTTGCAAGCTCTGTCCTGTGGGGAGTAGGTAAGAAAATTGGTGTCCACAGGGTGGTTATGGTAGACATCCAGAGAAGCCACGGGCGAAAACGGGCAGCACAGCTTTGAGGAGATGGTGTGAAGCTCAGCCCCCCAACCAGTTTGTCACTGGCGGAGTGCTCTGGTCCCGCTTACAAACTGGGGCCGCTCCTGACTCGCATCAGCCGCCCGCAGCAGTCAAGGGCGGCCCGAGGACTGGGACGTGGGGGCTGTGTGTGCCTCGCCGGAGGTGCCTGAAGTGCTCCGGGGGTGCGGTGCTGCTGCCGGGGTCCATGGCCCTGCGCGGGGGCGGGCGCCCGCCATTCACGGAGGGCAGGAGGGGGAGTGTAGCAGAACAACCGGCCCGAGGAGATAAATAAGGCTGTTACACTGTGTGTATAGCTCATCTGCAAGGTGACTACCAGGCTGCTTGCCGACTCTCCAACTACTTAAGTCCTATATACAATTTATATCACTTTTTATAATACTGCTAGATTTTTCCATTTTAAAATGCTGAATTAATTAAAATACTTAAACGCTATTTGAAAAATACTCAAGGGGCTGGAATAAGCAGTAGTTAGAGTTGTTCCCTTATGCTTCCAAAATAAAGGACAACAGGAAACGATCAATTCAACATATCAATGGTAATCAGAGATATTTTTACCCATTACGTTACAGAAATGACAAGCCGAGCCTTGAAGTTTTCATTTCATCAAGCCTATGCTTGTCCTGGGAGGCTTTCCTCAGGGAGGGGCTGACAATTTTTTTTGTTTGGTTGTTTTTTTTGTTTGCTTGTTTTTTTTTTTTTTTAGGAGGCAGAACTAGCAGAGTCCTCATTTTATGCTTTGGTAAAAGGAAGATTTTCACAGATACTAAATGCTTGCTACAAACGCTATTCAGAATATTTTTTTCTGCATTTTCATGGTGAGAGAGTTGGCGAATGGTGTTAGGAAGAAAAGTAGGCTTCAAGGAGGTGTTTCTGAACAGCGCTTAAACTGAATTTAGCAGCGAGGGGAACATATTATGTTTTCAGAGCCCATCTGAGTGCTGATGGTCACAGTCTAAACCTGCTGGCTGCTGCTGCTGCTTTTTCTTTGTTCTTTCTGAATTTTGTGTTTCTTTGCGTTCTCGGAGCTCCGAAGTTCTGCTCGAAGCAGAACTGTTTGCTTTAAATGCAAACCACGGCTGGCAGGGCTTGCTGCAGGGGAGGTTCAGCTGCGCTGGCCGCTGCCTTCCCACCAAAGTCCGTGTCTAAATGCCTGCAAGAGCGGCAGGCTCCGTCCCAGGTCTTGCTCGTGCCACAGGTCTTCCAGGGGACAGAAATTTCACAGAAAATGTCACAGTCATTTAAGGAACGATGGAGTATCTTAAGGGAAAGCCAGCCTGCATGGACTGGAAGCGTTCACTCTTTAGGTAAGGTTTTCCCTTCAGGGAGAGCAAGGCTGCACTCTAATTTTGTGTTGATAAGCCACAAGCAGGGAAACAATATTAACACTTTATGTCATGTTTGTAAGAAAAACTGTCTGGAGAAAAAGAGAAAATATGTTACTTCCCATATAATAACTTAAGTACCTTTGGAAATAAGTGCCATTGGTAACAGTTTGCATCTTCCTACTCTTTTTATGTATGAGTTCCAGTAAATGTACTGTCTTGATATGTGCAACATAATTTTTAAATTATAATTTTAAAATTATAATTGTAAAGCATAATATTAAACATAAATATAGTGTCAATTGTGCTTAGGAATATGTATCAGAATGAAAACAATACTTCATCTAAGACTTTGCAGAAGCATAGCCGAATCTCAGTACCATGTGCTAAGTAGTCTGAAAGACCCAGAGGCTCCAGGTGAATGAACAATCAAAGCCATTCTCTGTGTTTATGGAGACATTTAATCCACGTCTCAAAATGTAACGTGATTACATTTTTTTACAGTTCTTTGGTAAATGGAAATCTGCTTCGTAAATTGTGTGCAGTAAGTGTTTGTCGATTTGCAGACGTCTGAATCAGCTGAAGCAAATAGCAATTTACGGCAGCGTAACATTACACCCATAACAATGTGCAATCTCGAGAGCACGTTCAGTCACTAATGACACTGAATGTCGCTGTGTATTTTAGGTTCTGTTACTGCTCCTTTGCAGTTCGAAGTAATGCCTTATCAAGAAATATTTAGGGGTTCCCATGTCAGTTTGGACCAAATTAGTTGCAAAAATGTGAAGTTAGCGGTTCCTAACACATTTGGAGTAATTTGAAAATAGACTAAAAATTACAGGAGACTGCGACATGTGTTGCCTGTTGGAAACAAATTAATGTCTCCGTTATTATTCACTAGTAATGGAATCATGTGAAACTTAAGGAAATCAGTTTTAGACAGGTTACTTTGAATGGTACTGCTTATATTTGATTTCACATTTAGTTTTTAAACTTTAAACATTTTGTGCTTTTAAATGACATAAGCCCACGTAAAAGATTTGATAGGGAGAGAGAAGAAAAGCATCATCTTAAATACATCTAGCTTGACTGCCAGAGTAAGACCATTATGGCCCATGAATGCAACCTAATAGCCACTTCTGAAGCTTCTCCTTTGCTTTCCACTCAGACTACAGAAAGTACTACAAGATTGTATCTGTTCTGGCTGGGCAAGACAGGCTTTTGAGCAGTGTCAAAAAGGTAGCAAACAAAGAGATTAAAAAAAAAAAGACACAGAAGTAAATTGGCACACTGGGGAACGAGGAGTAGGAAGTTTCTATTTTAAGAGTTGCTTAGAGCTTCATTGAGATACTGTTTTGTTTGCCTGTTTCAGCTGAATTAAAGTTGGTGGTTTGTTTTGGTTTTTCTTAATGGGGAAATGTTAAAGGTGTAACTAGGGAAGCGCTGGTAGCAGCCAGTGCTGGGGGTGGTGGTCTTGGCTGCTCGGCAGCGCTGCTGCTGCCCGGGGCCGTGTTTGCCATCCTGGGCAGGATGCCACGTGTTTCCCAGAAAAGGAGCTGGGAACATGGTTCCATTTAAAATGCCTGGTTAAATCAAATTATGATACTGCGTTTATGAATTCTTTCTTCCATGTATTCAGAGGAGGTTTGGGTCTGTCAAGTGTCTTGCCCAGAACGTTGAAAACCCCTGTCTGCTTCCTGCTGTTTCTTTGGTTTCGCTTACATTTCAGTTTAGGCGAACTTACCTTACAGAGTATTTGTGTGTTACTCTGGAAGTTTGTTTGAACTTCAGCTTTACACAGTACGCATGACCTTCGCAAGTGTTCGGTATCACCCTGCTTCTGTGCGAGCAGCTACGAGACCAGCAATTCCTTTTGGCTTTTGGTCAGACCATCACATGCTAAACAGTTTTGTAAATCCCACCACATGTCTTCCTAGGTTAAAATGAGCGTGAACCTCTCTTCCCTCCTCGGGAAATCGAAATCCCAATCCCTGCAGTCACATCTGCAGTCAAGCCGTGTTTCTCACATGAGTAAGCTCCAGTTCATCTCCGTGTCACGAGAGTAACGCTGTGTGTTCGCTGAGTCGGCCTCTAAGACGTCATGCTAAAATAGAGCTTAAAAGAACAGTTTTGTAAAATGTAACGTTAATTTATAGCAAATCCATTTCCTAGGAATCGCCTACCAAATCCCTGAGAGCTTGCACTTCCGCAGTGCCTAACGGGCTGCTGGTTTCTGCAGGGCACGGTGTCTTTGCATGAGATGCTGTTGTGAAAGCTGTAACCAACAACTTACTGCAACGCATAAAACCGCCGATGAACAACGATAAGCCCCAAACAGCGCAGTAGGCAGAAGGAATCCGCTCAGCAGCGGTGCCTTGGGACCTGCTTCAGTAAATAGAGGTTCTGCTGAAGTCAAGAGGGAGGAAAGGGGCCCCAGGATCAAGCCCCATTGACTGATCCGTTGTCATCAACCTATTATGTCATACAGCTTCTGGAAGTGAAATCGAATCCGTTGCAGACCAGGAGGGAGACCAGTGGTGCCAGTTAGCCAGCGAAGCGTGTACATTCAGGGTTGGATTACCAGGTGGAGTAAATCGTTATTAGTCCACGGACATAAAGGACACTACTTCATTTTATACCAGCCCAATGGTTAGTCTGAAGGCCTGACCCTGGGAAACCTCTGGATTGTACAAATATTACTACCATGTTTTTCTTTCTAAACGTGCAGGTTTGCCTTTTTTCCCTCTATCGCGTATGGTATCTATCATACTGAGATGTGTGTCCTGTCTGCTGTATCAAAGGAGAAGATGTACCATCGCCGTGGTGGCTATCCTCAGCAATGAGACAGTGCAGGGATTGTGTGGGCGGAAGGGTCCCGTATTGTCACACTGGTGAATTATTGTTGAGGTGAGTCGGCCAGAGCTGCAGAGAACTGCACGGGAAGAACGTTCCGAGCGCAGCGCAGATGTACACGTATGCATATAAAGCCGATTTACCATCCTGAAATAGGAATAAAGCATGATAAAGCTGTAATTAGATAATTTGAAATTTGGTGTTAATCTTTTGAAAAATGTATTTGAAGTGCTGAAAGCTAATGAAGTAAAGATACGAGAGCAGGTTACACAACTCAACAGAAATAGACAAGAATAGTTTGGGGGGTTCTGTTAATAGTTTATCATTCTTAAATTGTTTTGTTGGCAGTTTTAATATAGTAAGTTCTTCATAAATATGACAAGTGAAAATCATTCCCTTTCCTTCTTCCC
Source organism: Calonectris borealis (assembly GCF_964195595.1). Classification (NCBI taxonomy): domain Eukaryota; kingdom Metazoa; phylum Chordata; class Aves; order Procellariiformes; family Procellariidae; genus Calonectris; species Calonectris borealis. Next base: position 24,261,794 of record NC_134321.1, on the reverse strand, counting down.
TTCTTGGTATTCCATTGGTTCATTGCTGGAGTTTCCCCTGTGAGCATTACAGTTAGCTCAGAGTGTTCGCCATGCAAAATAGAGCATGAAAAGGTAATGTCCATGTACTGTCAGGACTGCTGCGTGTTTATAAATATATATACATATATAAAAAGAACACATAAAAGTGGTACTGTGAATGAAAATGAGAAACCAACTAAACGATGTGCATTTTTAGTGAGATCTTAGCATAACAATGCCTATGCAAATTACAGTTATAAGTTACCTCAGATTTAAAAATAAGTTATATAAATGGACGTCGCAATTAAAGCAAATCAAACACATGCAGTACTCAAAATTGTTTTTATGCATATTTTGGTACAAGTGGTTATTGTTGTACAAAGTTAATGATGTCGCCTGGGGCTTTGTTGCTGTTTAGTTTATTTGTAACGTGTTTATTTGCATTTATCTGTAGTTTAGTCGTATGCGTATATCACACATCTCCAGTGTGCTCTTGCAGTACGTATGACTTTGTATGTGATATGCAGAACGACCAGATCAGTGGATGGGTGGTTAGACAGAGTATGTCAAACCCTGCCTTCCTAAAATAACAGTTTTCTCTGCATATTACAGTGCATGGTGGCTGCTGGAGAAATGAGCATTTGTTTGCTCGTTTAACGAGCGGCTGGCTTGGCGATGGGCTTGGCAAAGTAAAGTGGTCCCTTTTCTGGGATCGTGTTTGTGCACAAATGCTTGTGAAAGTAGTGCTGTGGTCTCGGCGAGGAAGAAGTGTTTTCTGAGCCTTCTGAACCGTTTCTTCAGAGGGCAGAGCAGCTATGACAGTCATCAGTTGTTTTATTTTAAAGTATTTATGTAGTCTCAGTAACTGAAGTACTAAAACTTAGACTCTATGGACCTCCCATGTAGATGTTTAATCCAGAAGATGGTATACCAGTGTAACTTCAGCGTCGCTCTGTATAAATGAGCCCTCAGACTGGTGTACAGGAAGGCAAAGACATCATTTAATTTCAGTAAGCTTAAAAACATCTGATTCAAATGTATTTTCCCTCTTCAGAGCTTGATTATTTGCAAACCCATCTTTATCAGTGTAAGGGCAGATGCATCTATCCAGGTTGAAATCCAAACCCATTTTGTTATCTTTGCACAGGAAAATTATCCGAACTCTTTTTAGCAGTGGGAGAAAGCCCTGTTTCTTCTCTGATTCTTGGTTCAAACAGCGCGGAGGTTTTCTCTGAAACTACCCACAAGGAACTGGAACTTATTCTCCCCAAAAAAGAGAAGGATCAGCTGGAGGCACAGCTTTACCCTACTGAAAACGTGGGTGTTGAAAATGATAGACAAGCACGGCAGTTTTTCGTAAGGCAAGGTTTGTTGGACATTTTTCAGCTGTGCCCAGGGAGCCAGTACGTACACACGTGTGCTCGTAGCCACCCGGGCGGGTCCTCCTCTTCCTCCCTCCCGCTCTTGCACACCCACAGCTTGCAATCCAGAAAGAGCAAGATGTATTTAAAGCTTGGCAGCGGTGCTCTCTGCGGCAGCCGCGTTTCCGTCGTGGCCCTCGCCCTGGGCTGCCTGGGCGGGACAGCGGCGGGGTTGCAGAGGGCGCATCGCCTTGCCCAGCGCGGTGCGGCCCTTCTGCCGGCCGCCGCAGCGGCTGCGGGCCCCTTTGCAGCAGGGGAAGGGTGCTGGGAGGGTCTGCGCGCGTAGGGCAGGGACTGGGGATTGGAAATGAAACAAGGGGGAAGGAAAAAGATAGGGACTCGGTTTTTTATGGATGCGGATTGCTACAGCTGACTTCACTGCAGCCGGGCCAGTCTACGTTAGCTGAAGGTGTGATCCATGTGTCTTTTGAAGGAAACAAGCGTTTAGAGAAGAGAGAGAATGCAAGTTTTTCCCTGCAAACAGTTGGATTTGTTCATCTAAACTTTCTGTTAAGTTGTTTTGGTCTTCAGGCTGCAAAATTACTTGCTCTCAACCAGTCGTATCGGAGGGCTGACAGTGCGGATGTGCATGAGGGAGGGGACCGAGCAATTTAAGCATGGGTCCCTTCTTACCGCTGGAAGGACAGGAATGTAAAATAGCTTTTGCACATGGTGGTGATCTTGTTAATCATTCTAACGTACTTGGTTTGCATAAGGTACATTGTTTTTATAAATAAATAGCACTGCATTATGGTACAGGGTTTTGGCTGGCGAGTATCTTAATGTGTATTTTTCTAATTTTGTTTTCAGCGATCTGGAGTTCACCTTTAAATTCACGTTGGTCTCTTAATCACTAGGCAGAGCTGATCAGCTGGAAATTTTCTCGCTGTTCACCAAAGGTAGCAAGTTACTTTGAGACGCATCGCAGAGTACTAATGGAAACCTTCCAGCCACCCGGATCGCCCGCATCCCGCTAAGACCTGATGCCTATCCTGAGATGCTGGCAGCGCGTCAGCCGAAAGCGGGAGTAAATCCTAACCCCGTGAGCAGCGAAACAGGCATCTCCAATGGCAGTGTGTGCCATATCCCTGTTGTTCTCACCCAGCTGAGCCGGGTCGCGGTCAGGTTTAGCACCGGTGCGGTCACAGTGCGAGGGAACGGTGTTGCTCCGAGTACTATGGCTTTCGGAGGACGAGTTACAAAATGAAAAATTACTGAGGGATCTACCGGATTGCAGATGTGAGTTTATAACAGGCCAGCGTTACAGACATTTTAGTAAGCTGTGGATATTGTGTGGCTATTTTTACTGTGGGGACAGGGCACTGCTGCATTAGTGTTTGCAGTAACGTTCCTGTTGTAAGGAGAAATGAAATGACAGGGTCATAGCAAGGCTGCGGTCAGTTTGTAAGGGTTTTACATAATGGTTTATTTCCTGATACATATATGCTTATTTTTAAAAGTTAATTCCTAGAATCACAGAGGGCAAGAAATAAGGAGTACGTTTTACAAGGTGGAACTTAAATTGTTTTATGTTGAGTCCTGCATTACAGGGAAATGAATTAGTTCAGCTGGCTCAGCTGAACCCAGCTCCCACTCCCTGGTTCTTGCTTTTAGCCCAGCTTTTGGTGTCCCTTCTGCCTCATGTCCTTGAGGGCAACCTCGGGGTCCTCCCGGGAAGGTGGCTTGTACACTCGGCAACTCGTGAGGTGGCATCCCTGGTAGAGATGCTTTTCATCTTTGAATCCTTGGGACGGCGAAGAAAGCCTGAGGGTGAAATCAAGCATTGTCCCAATGCTGTCTGCTGCCGTGGTGGGCTGGTGTCTTCCAGGTTTCACTCAGACCGGTCTTCCACTGGAGTCGGCCGTGGTAGTCTGTGGGGTCGTGCGTGCATTGGGGCTAGACAGCTGGAAGTGTCCGTCCTCCGCCTCCGTCGTGGAGGCGTGATGTGTTGTGTTAAACCTTGAGACTGTGACCTGTCCGTGGGGTCTCCAGAAACCGAACAGCTGGCGTTGCTGATTTGAGGTTTCGGACTTTCAGCTTTGGAAAATATGTTGTCGCTGGCACGTACCAGTTCTAGGTAGGCCACTTAGCAGTGTGATGCTGGCAGAGATTTTGATTGTGCAGTAACTTTAGACTGCTGTGATCTAGAAACTTTATTTATTTCTGTTTGATGGATTTCCTTTTTTCCAAGATATGTAATATTTCATTTATACAACAATACTGGTTTGTTTTTGCTGAGGAACAAAAGGCACTTGCTAATAATAGACATTTTTCTAAACCAGTTTTGACCTGTACTCATGCAGGTGGTGTCGTATTAATGAGAACAAATGAAGGTAAATCGCAGTGCTGCTTTGTGGAGAACAGTTTATGCTGGTTTTGTTACGTGGCTGTAACACAAGACTGTTTTGACAGGAACTTTCATAGGGGTTGCATCCTGGAGCTTTTTGTGGAGCTGCGGTAAATAGCAGAGGTGGCACATTGAGTGAGGAAGAAGAAGTGCTGAGACACTAATACCATGGAATTTTGTTGATCATGCAGTAAAGCAAGGATGCATTTTTTCCCCAAGACAATTCCCTTTCCTACCCGCTTCTGCACTGGGCAGAATTTAGCCTATGGTTTCCAACGTGTACGTGCAAATGAGTACCTTGCCATTATTTTTTGTTTACCGATGCACTTGACTCTCAGGATCTATTGGAGAACACACTTCATCACTTGATTATTTGCAGCTGATAAGTAATGACTTGTTTTGATCAACCCAGCACCTAATTTCCTGTAGAAGTTTTGAAGTGAGTGTGGAGACAGGCGGGATTTGTAGCTATCCGGAGAGCTGCCTGTGTAGCCTGGTGGCGAGTTGGGAGCCTGGGGGAGGAAGGGTAAGGGACAATTTTATGCATGAGTCCACTTTTTGACTTATTGCCACTAAAACGGCAGAGTTTAAATCCAGACTGAGACCCAGGACCAGTACTGAGCTTGCAGGTGCTCTTTGCTGGTGTAAAGCTCTCAGTGACTTCAGTGGGAAAACTGCAGTATTTACTCCATTTGTTTTTGAGATCTCAGCTGTCAAGAAACTCAGTGTGAGGAGTTACTCTGCTGACGAGGGGCTTTTATTAGGAGTATCCTGTGAGGATGACAGGTTTGAAGGCATCGTGCTTGTAAGGTGAACGTCAGGTAGTCCGTGCGGTAAACTGGTAACAACCACCAAAGCTACCTACTTCGTTAAAGAGTGTGAAGCTGCTGCTTTCCGTAGGACGAAGCAGAAGGGGTTAACTGTCGTTTGAAATGGCTGCCATTGGTGACGTGACCTGTCCTTGAAAGAGGCCCAGTCTCTCCTCCTCCGTACACAACAGAAACACTCTTCAGATTCCAGGGCAAAATGCTCTGCTTCAAGCATATTTACTCTCTCAAAAGTATTTTCTCGAGTGACTTCCCGTGCTCCTTTCTGCTCTGTTGTTCCTGGGGGCTGCGTTGTTTCTGCTCAGACTCAACGTGCCTAGCAGGGTGTAGTTTGAAGCCTTGCATTGCAAAGGTCCATGGTTTCTGGTGATTATAGGTTACAAATGAGAACTCTCTACTGAAATGTGGGAAGAGCTTTATGAGACCCTACAAATATGTGTACTGTTTACTTTTTACAGTCTTGCATCTAGTCTTCAGCTGAGGTTGAGGTCTGTCGTGCTGATGGTGTTTGAGACTAGAAGAAAGTCTCTCCTCAACAGTGCCTATCATCTGTAAGATAGAACCAAAATAGAAGATATTAACGTCATTTTATGAAAATGACTTATGCACATTAATGCAGATCTCCAGAGTACCTGGCCATTTCGTTGTGGATAAGACCGTTTTTCTCTTCCATAGTGTTCTTTTCCTCTTTCCGTGTTTCCTGGAAGAGTATAAGCATCACTGCTGCCAACAGGAACCGCTCGGTCAATGTGTGGGAGACAAAGGCAAAAATGTTTTGGTTTTATATGTGTAGAGGTGAGGAAACCTAGATTCAAACAGTGTATGCCGTCATGTCTGTAAACAAGTAGGCTGGGCCTATTGAGAAAAAATTTTATTTGTGTTGACACAGGAGGCACAACTTGGTGCCTGCAGAAATAAACAGAAACACTTTGGTGCTTTCAGAGATTCCAGACCCGGAGAACATTTCCGTCCCATGGGTTGCTCATGGGCAAGCATTAAGCAATTTTACCTGAGCAAACTGAAATACGTTGCAAAGACACACGTGGGAATCAAGTTTCTTACTGCTTTAATCTTAGGCCTCGTAGTGCTTGGTGGCTCCTCTCCGATCTTGGTCAGGACTGGAAGGGACAAATTTAAGTGTTATGGTTTTGGAAGCTGATTTAGTGATTGTGAATGCAAGTTTGATTAATAAAGGTTATATTTCATTACCATTTCTGTCTTTAACACACAGAGAGGCTCACTGAGAGAACAGAGACATTTGCAGAGATTTCAGCCTTTTTTCACTATTAGAGGTACAAGTGTGTGGGGGGTTTTCATGCTACATTCCTCTGTATTGCTTAACGTAAATTTTAAAAGATATGAAAAGTTGCATCTGAGAACATTTATGAAGAGCAACCACGTTAGGCGTTCATTCTGTTGCTGATCTGTGGGCCCGTTATCTAAAACTTCAGGTAAAAACGACCTATTTATTGTAGTGAAAAATGCCTACTGATCTAACGGAGTTTGGATGGGGCCACTTTTGGTTATTTAAAAGGTAGTTCAGATTTTCCTTGCTGGTTCCTGCCACGTTGCTGTTGTTGAGGTTATTGCATCTGTCTCTTGACTACCGGGTCAAGAGACCTCCATGGGTCCCTATGTGGCGAGATGAGTTTTGGGGAAGGCACCATGCGCTGCACCCAGGTATGGCTGGAGTGTGTGTGCGAAGGGAGGAGGGAGGTGTGCAGCCCACTCGTGTTGATTTACTTTTGACCAGGGTGCCAAAAATGGTCTGTTCAGGTATATATTTTGAATATTGTACCTTGTACAGAGGGATTTTGTAACAGAGGAACTTAGATGCTGTCAGGCTGAGTCAGAGCGGCGTCTTGGCTGGTGTCTGTTTCGCAGTCATCAGCTAACACCTGGCACATCAGTTGAAGATGAAGTGGAAAACTGTATGTAAAGAACAGAAGGTAACTGGTGAAAGGAGCGGGAGGGAGAAAGCAAGCAACGGAGAAAAAACATGTGTGCACGCCAATTCTTTTTTCACACCTGCAGGCTATCAACTTACACCTTAAAGCGGGGAGCTTCGTTGCCCTCATCGTCCTCTTTTGTTGCATTCCTCGGACACAACAGCTTTTGAACGCTTGCGTAATGGTGCGGTCTGCCAGCCAGCACGTTGGGCTTTGTAACCGTCCCCAGCTACCAGGTCGTCTTGAGCACTTCCAGGCTCCCTGCAATTTCCCTGTGTCCACGTAGCCTGGAAAAAAATGCAAGTTTTATTACTCTGTGTGGCCAGATTCTTTTGTGGAGCGGTGCTACTTCTTTCAGTCAAGTTACACAAGGAATAAGTTGAAAAATAAGAGGATGATTTTGAGAGGAGGGTTAGTTGTGTGTTATTTGTTTAATGTACTTCTTGCCCTTTTGTTTTTAATTCACTCTAGCTTTGCAATTTTTTCCTTGAGTTTTGTTTTGTTCTGCTTTTTACCACCGCCTCTTTCTCTGGTTCCTTCCCTCTTGGCTTATCTCCCATCTGCTTTTGGGAAATCCAGGAAGGAGAAGGGGCAGAACAAGAATCAGAACAGCTGTAATCACACAGGGCCGAGCAGCTTCTCCACCAAACAAGCTGCGTTTGGCAGAGCCCCGTTTCAGCAGCGAGCCCTCGGCGCGGTAAGAGGCTATCCCCGCAGAAGTCCTGCGCCGAGTGCCGGCGCTGCACGTGGCAGGGGCTGGAGGGGTCGACCCAGGCTGGCGCTGCCGGAAGGCAAGGCGAGAGGGCAGCAGTCGAGCAAAAAAACTCAAGGACAAACTTCGTAACCAGGGCATGGGTTTGGGAAAGAAACTCTGAAATGGTGAGATCTAAATTCTAATCCCAGCTGTATTTGGACGATTCTCTTGATTTCCATTAGCATGGTCCTACATGGCAGCCTGGTGTGGCTGAGAACAGAATCGGGCTCTGATGATCCAGTTGTCACGGGAGGATGATGAATTTTGGATATAGATGGGAATATGCTGCTGTGCAAAAAAGTGCATAAGCCGTTCTCCCCATGTTGTCTCTGGTAAAGGTGGCCTCTTCGAGGTGTTGCCTTTGATGTCGCCCAGATGACAGACATTGCAGTCAGCTGGAATTGCCTGACTAAACATGGGGGTCAATCTCTAAGCCTTTAATAATTTTAAATTATATGACAGTGAGACGAAATAGAATTTTGATTTGATATAAAATAACAAGGGGAAAAAGAGTCTTATCTGGCACTTTTTACCCCTACCCACTATTGAGAAACCTTCTTTTCAGCCTAGATTTATTTGTGGTTGTCTATTCTTATGAGAGTGTTGTCTTTCAGCAGTAGGAATTGGGAGAGCTGGACTTGCTTCTTAAGTCTGCCACGGATTTTCTGCATGACTCAGTGAGCCCCACTGAGCGACTTTTGTATTCAAAGACTAAAACTCGACTAGTCTGCAACTGCGGACGGTCTGGTCTAAAATGGCAAGCACAGACGGCTTGGTGCACTGCTGAGGTATCTCCGCGGGACAACACAAAAGATGCTGGAGGAATGAATTGGCTCTTGGCTTGAAGCTGTAACATCTCCGGTGTACTTAACGTCTGTATTAGCTGATACCTCCTCAAGGGTGGTGTGTCCGACTAACGTGTCCTCAATGAGCCTCTCTTCCTGGTGAAATAAAATAAAATAAAAGTGCTGTAACCTGGGCAACTTCTCATGAAAATTGTGACATTACGTTTTGCTTCCCAAAATCACAGCTATATTAGTTGTATGCAGCCCAATATTTTGTGTTTCTTTGTTTTCCTTTCTTTCTTTAGTGTCAAAAAATTACACAGTAAACTCAACATAATAGCTAATGAAAGACGTCGTACCCCAGAGCATATGAAAAAATGTCAACTGGAAAGAGCCAGTCTGTGGTGTATTTCCTTGGTCTGTACATTGCCTTAGTGAGAAGAGGTTGTTGGAAAATATCATTCATTTTAAACTAAACAGTAAGCCTCCTTCAAATTATATCTTAATAAAAAAGAGAACATCTTGGATAGTCTTTGATTTAGATGCGCTGCATTTTAAATGTGTCCTAATTATAGTGCTCATCGCTTAACATTAATTTAATGAACATCCTCATTTATACGGACAAGGTTGGCAAATAGGAATTAATGCCATTAAAACCTGCGAGTCTCCCAAAGGAAAAAAATCAAAAGATCTATGAAGAAAACGTAATCTTACTCTTTGTAACAAGGCAAAGCACAAACTCACCGGCCATACATTTTTGTAATTGGCTCACACTGTTTGCAAAGGACCGGTGCCGTGCTGCAAGCGGCTGTTGCCTGCCCGGCGGGTGGCTGGCAGGGACCTGCCCGTGGGCATCACTCTTGCTGACGCACAGCTTGCTTTGAGGAGCTTTCAGTCTAAAGTTCCAGTCTTGCAGGTGGACCCTTGGCTTTGTTTTGGTCTCAGCTGTCTGGATCAAGACCAGACCTCCCCTAATCACCTCCAGAAATGACCACAGTGGTTCATCAAGGCCCAAAAATAAGAACTGAAGGAAGACATCGTTATTTTCTTGGTGGATCTGGAAAAGTGTTGATGATGCACATCTCTGCTTTATCATTTAATTGCATTTAATTTCAGAACTGCTTGATTCTAAGAAACACTAGCTGTCAGATTTTCTCCGTAGGCATTGATTTCAACACACACGGAAGGTGGATGGTCCACTGACTCCTGAAAAACCTTTGTCATCCTGAATTGTGTTTCGGCGAAGTTGGAGGAATTCAAGTGATGGCAATGATGACAGTTATTTATGAGCCAAAGAGCCCTAAGGGTACATTATGTTAACAAAGCGGTAGCGTAGACCTATACAGACCCCTGCGACCCTCAGAAATCATCCTCTGACAGGAGGCTTAGGGCGTGGAAGTCATCACAGCAACTCATCGTGTGGGCTTTAGTGGGGTCTGGTTGGCACCACAGTGGCTAAGCTTTCCATCTAGTCGTTGAATTACTGTACTGCAGACTCATTTTTCTCCCTAAATATGATGGTGGTCTGCAATATTTAGCCTTTTCTTACTGAGCGCAGTGAGGAGAACTTTCATCATCCTTATCCAAATCCCGCTGTACAGTTATTTAAGAGGTGGGGGAGCACAGCTGAGCTTTAAACAAAGATGTAAGCGTTGCCGCTTGGAGAGTTACGCCTCGTACAAGTGCTACTCGGTAGAAAAATGCTGTAATTGAAGGCGCAGATTGTGCAAAATTTTCTTACAGAACTGTGTTTCAACTAATGTTTGAAATCAGTGATGAGTGCATGCTGAAGGACGGCTTGACTCGGGGACTGAATTTATCAATAACTGATGTATCTGATGCTTTATTCTTAGATCTCCTCCGTCTGCCGCTCCTGCTGAGTCAATCCCTACTCCCAGAGTGCAGCTAGCATTAACGTTGAGCTATGAGCACTGTGTGTTGATATTTGCAATCTCACTGACTGAAAATGAGAGGCTAATGCGTTGGTCTTGTATCTTCTCCAGGTCTTGTCAGTGGTGCAGCTCGGTAGGTGTTGGGGTGAATGGGAGTGGTCCTGTCCCTAGATGGGTCACGGCGAACCGTTCAATGTCAGTCATGTACATCTGTAATCTTAGACTCTTGGGTTCCTCTCAAATACGGCAGCCTCTGATCATCTGACCTTTAAAGGTCCCTTCCAACCCAAACTATTCTATGAATCTGTGATTCTGTCTCCCAGATAAAATCAATAGCAATTCTCTGGTGGACTTCATGGAGTCTATTTAGGGTCAAGACTGTGGTTACATGGAGACGTTCTTTGTGTCTGTCTGTGCAGGTTTATACATGTATGGACGTATCTGTGTCTCCAGTGGTGCACAGGTATAGACGTGAGGGGGTTTTGTTTTCTTTTTTTTTAATTCTGAGCGGATAGGTGATGAATTCGACAAGTTCCACTATTGATGTCAGAGGATCCAAGTTTATAGAGTTTTATTCTGGAAACTGAAGTGCCTTGTAGTGAATTAAAAAAAAAAAAAAAAATACAACATAATCAGAAGCTAAGGTGAAGGGAGAAGTTGGTTTGAATATTAATATGACAAAAGGGACTGTAAGATGGAACGTCCTCTGAAACCCAGGAAAAAGGTATCTGACACAGAATAAAACATCCAGTCATGAGAAGACCTGGGGTAGATCTGTGTATATTTGAAAAACAGCCTTAGGATTACTGGCATGCTTTTAACTTGTCTCAATACAGGTGTTTTTCCCTTTTTTATTTCATTATTCATATTTAGGTTTCTTTCTATTAATAAGACGTAAGCAGATCCAAATTCAGCTCCCAGATGCATAGAGAGGGTGGACTCTAGGAGCAGAAATGGCTGAGATGGTTAAAATTTTTGTGTGAATTTACATTTTGCAAGGCATTTTAATTTAACACCTTTTTGCTAATTGGAAATGTATTGTTTCTATGGCAGCATGACACTGGTGTCAGCCTTTAGAAGACAGAGCACGATAGGAAGTGCACGTCTCAAATGCTTCATACGAATCGCTGTTTACGTTACTGGATCAGGAAATGTGCCGTAAAGATGTTTCACAGTTTATTTATGTTAATATTTTGTCTTCTACACGGGCTTCCTGTCTCTTTGGTACTGTTTCATTTTGTAAATTTACATGTTTTGCTTAAAGCAAGAGTGAGAGTGAGATTACATCTCTGCTTGTCGCATGACCTATTTATTGTTGCTTCAGAAAAGCAGAATTGTGTCTCTGCCTCTGAGCTTCTCATGGAGCGCAGAATTAAGGAACTGCTCGGGTATTCGGTGGCAGGGGATGACAGCCAGGGTTGTGACTCGCTCCTAATACCGAAGCCAGCTGCCTTGAAGAAGTTACCTGAATCCAGACTGAGTTGGGGCTGCACAGCGAAATGGTTTATTGGCATGCACACTTAAGCAAAGACCACCACCGTTTCCGTGGTGAATTTCTTGCCTTTTTTAAGGGAATGTTTTGAAAATTAAAGCAGTAATTAGTGACCTGTAGCATGCTGAAATGAGCACAGAGACACCTGTGACAGGACATTGAGGTTTATACTCAATAGATGGCTTCGCGTGCTGCTCATGACAAAGGTGGTTGTTTCTTTGGAAGGGCATCCACAGTGTTTATATTGCTGCCTGCAATTCAGTGAACATCCATCTTCAAAAAACTGTTATTTTCCTGATGAAATACTGGAGTTCTTGGGTACTATGGGGAAAGAAATGGGTTTAGCCTTTGGAAATCTAGAAGCTTACCTGTGGCTTCGAGAGTACAAGCTTTTCGGAGCATGGACCCTCAGGAGTGGCTTCAGTCCATCTGCACTACAGCCAGGCTGAAGCGTACGTAGGCTCAGCAGCAGCACTTTTAGGTTGGCCAGTTTGAGCACCAGCGTGAGTAGCAAGTGGCAGAGGCTCCACCACAGCCTAGAGCCCTGTGTAGGTGCGCAGGGTCCGAGGTTGGTTTGGTACCCACCTGCAGTGGAGCCGTATCCTCCGTCGTCGTCAGGGCTGCAAAGGCTGAGCTTAACCTTTTCGGTGAATACCTAGTGATTCTTTGAGCTCCTCACTTTCCAGAATAACTTCAAAGACTGGTGGATTTTGAACAGTTATGTCGAACATGTTCTATATTCAAAGTTAAACGTTTCCTGGTCGGTTTGATCAAACTGTGACAGATGAGAAGTGGATCTGCATTGATTTATTAATAATTACTTTTAATAATTGTATGAATAAGTGAGAAGTTACTAGGTTATCAGAACTTTTCAACAGCTGTAGTAATTCAGCTTCAGAGAAGGCTGTGGAAGAGGAACCCAGGACACCCTGGCACACCCCAATGCACCCTTGAAAAATAAGAGGCAAGCTGTTTGCTCAAAGGATCCTTCTCTTCTCCCAGGCCATGTTTTGCCAGCCGAGGACTTAGAGATCAAAAGAACTTTAAACCCGTTGAAACACCTTCTTAATAGTGGAACGGCAGTGGCTTTCAAGTTACACGGGGAGAAAGCTTGGAGACTACTCTAGGGTCGGAACAGCTAGGAGAAAGATAGGCGTACGGTCAGTACTTGCTTTCAGGAGGTTATTTGGCCACTGCTTACCGTTTGTCATTGCTCCCGGAGGGAACAGAATTGCAGGTCTGAGCATGCATGAGGCTAGCTGAGCTAATTATGGCTCGCAGGGCAGCGCTGCCGGAGCGCCGGGGCTGAGCACGGTGCCAGGCTCCTGTGCTAGCTTGGGGACTGCAAGGGGTGCAGCTGCAGAAGTGCCAGGTGCAGTTTTACTGAAGAGATAAGCAGGCTGTGGTTTCCCCCCTTCTTCCACCCTTGCTTCACGGTGCAGTGACAACGGTCTGGCTGCTCCACCTCCCCAAGAGCGTGAACATTAGGACAGAGTTTGCCCCGGGATGCAACGCTCCCCGTGTGATGGGTCCGGTGGAGGAGGTTGTATGAACCCGGGCAGAGCGTTTGCTGATGGAGCTGCGTTGTTCTAGCACTTGGACAAGCTGCGCGGCGCCCTGTGAACAGAGCTGAGAGAGTCGTTCACTTCCAGCCTCTGCAGAGGAGCAGTAGTTGAAGCTCTTGTCTTGAAATCCAGTGTCCACAGAGGAGGTCAGGAAGACCTCCAGGTAGCTTCACCTGGTAACTACAGCACGAAGACACTCCGCAGGTCCTAAAGTCTCTATGTGTGTGTGTATATCATGATTGCACAAGTATAACTCCTAGGTGTAGGTGAATGTCTTAGATTCAGGTTGTGCAAAACCTCTAGTTCACAAGTTAAAAATGCCTTTTCTGGGGACAGTCTCAAACATAAATCTAGAATCTGCTTTTTCCATGAATTTCCCTGACACTAAACACCTCATGTAAAGATTTGTGGTTCCCAAGCACGGTGGAGGATTAAATACAGAACCAGAAAAATAGAATCCTTATGCAAGTTGATGTTTGTAAAGTACTCTCTCAGCTCTTCCTGGAGGCTTTCTTGATAACTGGGTGAGAAGAGTGATGTTGGCTGGCTCTTGCAGCAAGGAGGAATTTGGCATGCGAAGCAGAAATAGCAAGGCCAGAAGGAAGGTGCGGACTGCATGTTGACTTGTGTTCAAATCCCAGACAGCTGCTGCAATAAAGAAACGGGGGCACCAGGAAAACACTTAGCAAAGTTACTAACTTTAAATTCAGATAGTTTGTTAAGGGAGAAAATGGTATTACCTTGTCAAGTTGTAATACCATCAAGTTGTTGACAACTATCAAGTAAATGAGATGGATTGTTGATAATTACTACGTATTCATTTGGACAGGTAAATTTTATTCTACAACGGGGTCATGTTAGCACCGCTGTGAATATCCATATTGAGTAGTTGAGGGCGTATTGACACTGTTGGGTTCAGGCACCGACACCTCTGTGTAGATGTGTTTGTGCCTTAACGAATGTGACGGTATGGTTGTAATCACTGATGGCTCTTCTAAATTAAAACAGCTTTTGAGTTGCTCCTGCTTTCTTATAAGATTGGCTGGCCAAAACCTAGACTGTTTCATAGCTTTTTGAGTTTCTCCAGGTGTCAGAAAAAAGAGTCTTCTAATTCAGCATGTTCCAGGGACCCCTTGCAATCATTGTCCGTTTTTAACAGACTTTTGATCTAGGAAAAATAAGCCTGATGTCAGTAGGCTTAAATTTGCTCTATGGAGGACGTCAACAAAATATATAGACCAGCAAAGGTTGGGAAACCACTTTTAAGTAATTACATTAGCTAAACATGGTATTAAAAGAGACAGAGAGATGTTTTTGTAACAGCTTACTGGGGCTCCAGTCCTCTTTCTGTATGTTAACTATGTGAAGATCGTGGTTCTCTGCATTACTCCAACTGGGAGAACTGTATGTTTTTTAAGAAAGGAAAATTAAATTAGTCTTGTGTTTGATATGTTATTGAGCACTTTTGTTACCTGATAATGAAATTAGGTAATGCAGGCTGGTCCTGTGGCACCCAGGCATTCCCCTGTGCTGGAGTAATTCCCAGCTGAGCAATTAGGGCAATATTTTGGTCCTTTGTGCCCCAAGAGCAGCCCAGAAAGACTAGAACAGCATCCAGAATCTGGCTCATACTTGAAATACAACTGCATAACTGAAGGAAAGAAAAATGCAGCCAAACCTGTGCTGCTTTACAGGCTCTGCAGAGCCGGAAAGGGGTCAGGAGTGAGTCCGAGGGATGGAGAGTCGTGGTCCGATGGCTGGGCGGCGGAGCTCACATAACTGGGACTGGCGATTCAGTAAGCATCAAACGCTTTACGCGGTTCGTTCACTAATAGGAGTATGTAGTAACTAACATATAGCTTAGAGGCTTCTGAGTGTGAATACCACTAATGAAAATCAGACCTGGGCTTCCCAGTGGCTTCAGGGATGCTTTTAAAAATCACACCCCTTTCTTCAGCTTCACTCAGCTGGTCGCTTCAAGACAAAAAACCCTTTTCCCTCCCTCCCTCCCACCCCCCCATTGGTTTTTACTGCTTCTTTTGGGGTGAAAAATTACAATTTTTCTTCTAAGACGTTCCTTCCTACGGTGAAGCAGTGGTATAGTGTGCAGTGTATTTTAAGGACTCGTCTTCTTACCATCAACTTAGAAGAATCTCCCTTACGGTGTTTTGAATGCAGGTGGAGGCTGAAAATGGGTTTCATGCATCTAAGCCCCTGGAGTAGTTTAGCATTTTATGCCTCTGAATAGCAGCAATGCAACCGTGTAAAAATAGTAACTCTCTGTGGAGTGATCTAAACTTTTGTTTCCTTTGTAATGTCTTGAGATTACAGAAATCACTGGGGACTTCAGTGAGTGGATCAGATACAACGCATTCAAAAAACAGGATGTCTTTTTCCACAACAACTAACCTGCTCACAAAAATAGCAACTGAGGACGGATTATCATTAATAGTGTTCAGTGCAACAGAGACAAAACTGTTATACCTTAGGGAAACACATCCTATAATAATAGCCTCAGTTGCTAAATATGATTTGTTTCTGGTGTTTTTAAACTTGTTTTATGACTCAGGCTTGAACAATCTGGATATTGTTGATTACATAAAATCTGTAATTCTCTGCATGTAATTTAAGTTCTCAATGCCTGCATTTTGTTTCTCTGCTTACTTTTAGCTTTCCTTGCAATTTGGGGTGCACCTTCTGAAGAATGTTCAATCTGTGTTTTTAAAACTCTGCCTGTGATTTTTTCTCTCTGGAGAGCTCGGAGTGGGTTGCCGCTTTCAGCAGGAGCAGCAAGCCCCTATTCCAAGCAGCCGATCATTTCACATCATTGGGGTTTGAGAGATTTATGTTGAGACCTTTGCAGATACGGCTGTGATAAACATGTAGGTGGAACGTACACTTGAATGCCTATATACTGCAGACGTAGGGTCTTCACACCAGCAACAGGGCAGATTTTTATCTCTTAATCAAAGAGGTGCCAAGCACCTGCACTGGCCAGTAACATCCGTGAAATCCCTCAGCCATTTGCAATTAAAAAAATATTCTACAGCTGGCTTAGTTGGCTGTAACATTTGTTTT
Organism: Calonectris borealis; assembly: GCF_964195595.1. Lineage (NCBI taxonomy): Eukaryota > Metazoa > Chordata > Aves > Procellariiformes > Procellariidae > Calonectris > Calonectris borealis. Next base: position 24,245,684 of record NC_134321.1, on the reverse strand, counting down.
TCGGGGAGGTCCTGATTCCACTCACTTTTACAAATAGTTTTATAGAGGTCAAGTAATTCATGCTTTCTCCCAAAGGGCTAATTCTCTGCTGCATACCACAACTGCAAACAAGTTTGAAAAAAAAATCGCAAAATGTGGTTCAGTCAACCAAAGAGCAAAGTTTATCCAAAACAGCAAAACTCGTACAACTAGCTGAAGTGCGGGGATGAAGAAGCAGAGAGAGCAGCTCCTTGCTGAAATTCAACCCTGTTTGCATTTCTCAACCCGACTGTAATAAACAGATTTACTCTGTTCCTCTTTTTAAAAGGAAAGGGCACCTACTTTATAAGCAAGCGGTTAACTTCCAGTACAATTGCAAACATCAAAAACAGCAGGCAACACTGCATACCCCAAAGAATTCCCAAATAATAAAGAAGGTAGAAATGGAGATACATCCCACCCTGTGTCCCTCTCTCTGGGTGCTGGAAGGGGTGGTGGGACCAGGCTTTTCACATCAAAGGAGAAGCGTACCTCAAGAGTAAGGAGAGCATCACTTGCAGTCCTTCCTGATTTCAGCAGCGGTCCCGTCCCGTTCATGCCCTTTTCCTCATCGGAGCTTGGAGGTGCGCCTCGGGAAAGGCTGGTTGGGGGCTGCTCTGGGGTGCTGGCGCTGACCTCGCATCCCGCCCGGGCACCCGGGGCGGCCATGGCCGGTGCCCCCCACGCCCTCCTGGTCTGGGGGCTGTGGTGTTCTGCCGCGCCCTGACCCCCTGCGCCTGCGTTGAACACGCACAGCCGGGAGGGAGCTGCAGGACTGAGTGGTGTGCCTGTTTGCTGGAATAATGTCGTGCCTCCGGCCCCCGAGTACTTGAATGATTTTGTGGCTTTTATGGGTATGGCAACTATTCTGAAGTGCGAGTGGTGCTTGAGTTACTTGAATACGTGTCCTGTGTTAGCACAGCCCTCCTGGTGCACGCTGTATGTCCTGTTTGTGGCCTGGTGGCAATAGTCGTGTGGGCACGTCCCCGCTAAGGCGCAGTTCGCATCCCGTAGACAGTGGGAGGTCACCAAGTGCCTGCACCTTCTCCGGTTTTTTCCTCCAGCCTCTTCAGATTGAAGGAACGTGGTCAAAATTGAGTAGAACAGAAAAGAAGCCCCTTCAAGATTTTTATAAACTGGAGGAGGCTAATTCTTCCTGTTTGAAATACACAGTGTGTTTGCTTTCAACAAGCCCCAGCGTTGGGCCCAGAATTGCAGAAACCCGAGTGTAAATTTTAGTTTAAAAAAGTAACTGTGAAAATGCACGGAGTTGTGAAGCCCAGGAGAGGGTAATGTCACAAGGAAAATAGGTATTTGTAAATTCCCACAGGAGAATTTACAGGCAGTAGAGACAAACCTCTAAAGCAGAAGCTCTGCGTGTAGGTAGCACAACCCAGCACTTGCACAGACATTGTCATCTTCAAAGCACTGAGCAAATGTTTGTTAATTATACTGCAGCAGCCTTCGAGGCTATCAGGCAGGTATTAATATTACTGCGTCACAGGTGGAGAAATTGAGTCAAAGAAGTTACGTGATTTAGTTGAGATTAAGGACAGTCATAACAACCTGATGAATAATGCACATTTTCCTTGCCTTTACGTTTGCCTGTTGCTGAAGCTGCCATGCTCCTAAAGGGAACCGCACAGATACAGTTGTGTTCTGAAAGGAGGTCTTTCTCTCTAAATTCACGTTTCTAATGCACGAGGGTGAGCCTGTGTGAGGTGGCGTGACACGCTAGCCATCCAGCGTAGCGAGGGCTCTCTCATTTAGGCCCTAACCCAGCAGGTCCCGTGTGTTGGACACTTGCACGTGTGCCCAAGCCAGCGCACAGGGGTTTTCTCCTACCGTTGCTTGCCCTGGGGTCTCCTGAGGTGGCACGGACGTGTGCGTCTTTCTGTTCTCCCAAATGACTTTTGAACTTGCTGTTTAGCTTTAACCATATCCGACAGCAAGCTTGAGGTCTCAAAAATTCCTGTATGTTTTGTGAAAATACGTGGCTGATTAGATGAGACAAATCCTTCTGCTTAGGAAAAGGCTTGTCTGTTGTTCCGTAGACACCGGAGAGCACACTTGGAAGAGCCCTGGCCAGCGTTCACCCCGTAACAGCCACCAGAAAAACAGCACACGAGACTCAAATCCAAGGAACAGCTCGTTTCACTGCTCTTGGAACGGCTTCTTTCTTTCCCTTTTCTTGTCTTTTCTGAACATCTCTTGCATCCACAGTGTTGGCTGTTGCACTTCTGGATGCTGTGATGTGGACACAGGAAACTGCTGCCACTTAACCTTGGCCTGGCATCAAAATGTGAAGCCTGAGTCCCTCTGCTCTGGGAAGTCCTGATTTTCCCGCAGTGCCTATAGTTTTTTTCAGATGGTGGAGGCTTCTCAAACTGGCTGGGTATCTTCCTTACGAATGACACCTTGTTGTTAGGGAAGAGCATTATTGTGCAACGCGTGATAAATGACACATCAAGAAATTATACCGGTTGTTAAGGGATAGGGATGAGCTCAGGTTAATTACTAATTATGACCTTTATTACCTATAAAAATGCCATGAATGCCTCTTCTGCACTGTGATAGCTGCCCCACCTGGGGCTTTGACGCTTTGCCCTCGTGCTGGGGTGGAGCAGCCGCTTGCTGCTCCAAAGCCAGCAGCCGGCCCCGAGCACCCCTGCTACCTGTACCCCTGCCAGACCCCCAGCACGCTGGAAGATGGGCCCATCAGCACAACCCTCTGCTCTCCTGCTTGTAGACCATTGACACCACCTCCAGCTTCTGAGAGAAGAGAAAGGAGCGTGAAACCGAGCCCCGCTTCCCGACACTTAATGCGATGCTGGTGTCCCAGGTTTGTGGCTGGGAATAAAAGCTGCTTGGATTTGGACTGATTCAGGGAGAGAAGGAGAAGCAGATACGTGGTTGTGTGAAATAAGAGTTGAAGTGTCATTTTTCACCAGTGTTAAAATTCCCTAAGCCTGTAGCATGCTTCTGGGAAGTGGTAAAGGCTGAAAACAGCTTTTAAGTTAAATACACAGAATATAACAACTAGTCCACTGATATTTGCGAGCTACAAATTCTGAACAATGTATTTGCCCATGGATGTGGCAGGCACCGCTGTACTGGGCAGCGAGCTCTGAAGACCTGTGCCATGCCTTGGGCTGTGCTTTGGCCTCCTGGTAACCGGAGCAAACCCCTCCAATCCCGCCCGTGACAAATTCCTCATCTGCAACAAGGTACAATTGTACTGACCTTCTCGGTCGATAAAGTGTACGGCATGGGGAAAGGTGGGCTCTTCCCCACTCCTGTGGTTAGGGGGGTGAGGCGGGAGTGAGGGTGCCCCGTCCCATCCGTGGCCCTTCAGCAAAGAGCAGAGCGGGCAGGAGCACCCCCAGGAGCACCCAGGTGCCCAGCATCCTGGGCAGCCGCCGTCGTTCCCATCTGTGCTGGCCCGCAGCCTTTCTTACAAATCCAGTTCTCTGCCTGCAGACCTTGTATTTCATGTTTGTGCTATGTTTGAAGAGTGCTTCTCGGGAATGGATAAAATGTATGGCTTTCGGGTTTTTTCAGAAGTTAAGATTTTTATTTTTCCTTCTGCTCTATTTATGTGTTACTAGATTTTATTTTCTTTCCCATCAATTAGCCTTTCGTTTGGTTGTTCTATTTTTTTATATTTTTCTATACTTGTCTTCTGGTTGATAATGGAGATTACATGGTTTTGATAGAACAGATACTATATGGGTTAATTTTTCTCCTAAAATTACCTAAAATGTCATGTCACTGAAGATGACAAATCAAGGTCCTTGTAAACATTCGTGCTATAAAACCAGTTCTGATTTATGCACCTTTTATTATTGTTGCCTGCATAAAAAAATTGTTGTTAACTTTGTCAGAATACTGAAATCTGAACATCCCTTCACTGTGAACACAGAAGCAATTTCATTTTAAAGTGGCAAAGTGCAGAGTTTCTAAAAAATGTAATTTGTAGCCTCTGACTGCAAATGCCTCTGTTTGTGCTAATTCTCATTTAAATCACTGTAAAATGTGTGATATATCAGCTTAAACAGCTGCAATATCAAAAGCCTTACTTTTCATAGGTTTTTTTTCCTGTAACAGTTTTGGTAAAATTCAAATGCATCAGTAACAATGTTTCCCTTTATCTCATTATCAAATTAGTTTTACGACACTGCCTCAACCTGAGTTAAATGACTTAAATACCATTTAAAAATCAACCGTTAAGTTGTTTTAAATCGTTCCAACAAGATATTTTTGGATGCACAATAATTAATCTCTTATGCCATCTTTAGTGCATTTGGACAAAGAGGTGGAACAAGTTTTCTGTAGGTCGAGCATGATGATGGAGCGGTGTGTGCTGGCTGCTGCCGCGGGGCTGGTGCTCCCGCGTCCTCATCCTTACCCTTCGCACCGGCTGCATCCCCGGTTCCCAGCTGGCACGTTACGGTTGCAGCCTCCACACGTTAGCGCTGACGGGACAGCGCGCGCGAGGCTTTGCAGGGTGTCTGGGCAGTTTTCTTTCCTTGGCTTCCCTTCGCCAAGTAAAAGTTTTCTCCTTCTAATTTGCTTTGGGAACCCGATGCTTTCCCCAGGAAGAACGTGTTTGGTCCTGCCGAACGCCTTAATTGTCACACAGTTAAAAAGCAGCAGCTGGAGATAATTCACAGGCAGTCGGGGACATCCCTAAATACTTTGCTGGAGGACGCCCACTTTGTACCTGCACACACCTCCGAGTACAAAATCACCAGCGTCCGCGAGGTACCCTTGCTGTGCGAACAGGGATGTGTTTAGTGATCTCTCTCACAGATGTAAACGCCGCTCTGCTTGATTTGTGAGTTCTTGCAGCAGAGTGGGATTTTGCTGGGATGCCAGCCCACTGTTTTGGGGTATCTGCGGCCTTTATGAAACGGGTTCTTGGATTGCTGGTACAAATGAAGCAAATAAATCTGCTCCTGCTGTTGTTCAAAAGGCTGCTTCCAGCTCTGCCGCCTGCCACTCGGCCCTCTGCTCCCTGCCCGTCCTTTTGCAAGCTCTGCCTTACCAGCTGCCTTGCAGTTCCTTTGCTGAACCTCTTATGCCCCTTTTTATCTCATTTATCTAATAATCACACAAAAGTGCTACTGAGAGCTTTTTCCAGTTCCTCTCTGTCGATGGTAACGTATCCAGGGCTCATATTGAGAGATTAATGTGGGGCTGGCTGCAGCAGGGCCCGTCGCTGGAGGCTGCTCCCAAGCGCGCCGCCTGTGATCCTGCGCTGTCTGACTCCCAACCCGTTTGATCGTTGTAGGGGGTCAAACGCTTGGCTCGAGTCTTTTTTATGTTTGTGTTTCTCTCAGGCAAATGGGGCTGAAAAAAGAAACTGGAGGGAGCGAAGCGGAGCATTCTCATGAAAAAAAATAGATGCAAAACACAAAGCACCATTTGTGCTCGAATTTGGAGGGTTGAGGGGAAGGACAGCACTGTTCAGCTGCTATAGATGACTTGGTTTTCTTCAGCTGGAGAAATGCTTTGATTCTATTCTATTGTTAATTAACCACTCTGAGAAAAAATACGTGTGTAAATTAAGCGGGAGACTGCTTCAGGACTCTGCGCTGACTTCTGCCAAGGCTGGCAATCTCCTTCTGCTTCTCATTCACAGGTGCAAATGCTCTGGAGGCCAACTCAAGGGTAGGTCACTGCTGCGGAGCTGATGGACCCCGCTGCAAAACCTTGCCACATAAAACCGATACACCCGGCAAGAAATCCTCGTTCTTCTTCTGGCAGGAACGTTCTTGAGGGGTTGTCTCTGTCAGTCTGTCTTTAACTACGGAAATTCAATTTTTTCTGCGTATGTTGACATGGCAACCCACAAACAGTTCTGCTGGTGGAAATACCTGGCTCTTTTCATTGAGAAAAGGGGCACAAACTGGAACTGGTTCATATTTTGGTTAAAGATCACCTGAGACATTTCAGTAGGGTGGTCACTTGGAAAGCTTGTACTCGCAATTTCACATACGGTGAGGATAGCAGCTTCTGCCTACGAGTAGCTGTAAATGGCCAAACCTCATTCAAAAGCCATGTTGTAGTTGGAAAAGTTGACTGCATCTTTTAGAGGACGTTTGCATTTGAGGTCAGTTATTTTTACTTTTCCATTTTGTTCTAGTTAAATATTTTTACTTGCTCTCAGAACAATAGCTCCCACCACACTGAAGCCTTCGCCCAGTGCAGTAGCTTTTCATACCTCCTCCCGTAGCAATCCATGCAGTGCCTAAGGGTTCTCATCTCCGTAGTTTAGCTAAATATAGACTTTTCAAGCCCTTGTATAGAGCCTAATCCATACCTTTACTAAGCTTAACAAGCTGAATCCAGTGGCATAAGCAGCTGACGCAGCTTTATGGGTAGAGGAATCCTCTACATTCTCTGATGCTTCCTCTAATCTGCCAGGGTTTGTTTAAATTTTCTACTGCTTAATCTGGTATTTTACTGCCTGTACGTACTTGACTCTGAGAACTGGATTGTTGTGATGATTTTTCCAGTCTGCAAACTTACTTTTCAGTTTTCCATGCTATCTGCCTAGGGAGACCCAATAATTTTGTATTTTTTCAAGTAACTGTTTAATAAAAAAAAACCATAAACCAAATCTGCAGTTGCTTTTGCATGATTCAGAGCTCATGTCCTGTTCACCGGCTGAACTCACAAAAATGAGAGTTTCTCTGGCTTTGGTTGCAAAACTTCTCTCACCCCGTACTCTTTGGTTTGGAGGGCGCTGGGTCCCATACGCACACTGGCGGCTGCCAACGGGATGAAAATATCCACCAAGGTTTCTGGCAGAATCTTATTTTGACAAAACATTTATGATGGTTATAAAAAAAGTTTGTTTCCATATCTTAGCTAGTTTGGCTTTTTCCAGCTTGGTCGCAGACTCAATATGGGTTTTGTTGATGCTCTTTTCTAAAAGCAAGCGGATCTGTGGTTTGTAATCATGATGTAACCTGAAGTTTGTAATCAGTTACGCATCACTGTGTGCCTTGGATTCAAAAGTGGTTTCAAACCCACCTTTGTAAACAGAGAGGGTCATAGTGTATTTTAACAGTTACTCCTCCTGCCCCAAGCGTGCACGTGTTTGCGTGTGTGCTCGGGTACGCCGTGTGCGTGCACACACGTGCACAGCCCCCGCCAGTCATCAAAAGTCATCAGGAGAGCTCTGAGCTCCGTGGTGCCGGGTAGCTGGTTCACAACAGCGGTGACTTGCAAGGCTTAAAAAGCGTAGAGGAGGTGGGCATGCGTGATCATACCATTGTCCTTCCTTTTCCACGCACCTTCCTGTCTGCCAGCAACCAGGGGTTTAGGGCCTTCCTGCAGCTAGACCATCACGTTTAGTAATTACCAGTGTATCCAACCCACATGAATTTCTCTAATTATTTAACTTGTTTGTAATTTTGGACACTGTGGTATTGTCCTAAAGAGCTTGAACACAGCGGGAATGGTTTGAGAGATTCTGTAAGTTGCTTGACAGAACTGACCCACCCTGTTGCCTTGCCTGTGGGAGAAGAGCAAACATCCTCTCCTCTGCTTCCCATGGGTCAGAACCAGCAGCTAAAAACTCTGAGTTCACCTTCCTGCACTAATCGCCGCTTTGCACTGCCAGCGGGATGCAAGGAGGCTGAACGCTTCCACGTGCGTGGAGATGACCTTGCTGTGGCACGTGCCCAAACCCTTTCTCTGCCAGAAGAGATGTATCGGTGTGTTCTGCTAACTGAAGAGCGCAGCATTTCAGGCTGTGAAGTCGAGAAACTCCAAGAGTGCTCTTATCGTGGTGTGATCTAGCCTTGTTTGTGCCGGCGGTTGAGGCGAAGCTACCTTTGTTGCCTCTCGTGGATCCTCTTGCCTACTTGAGCTCTCATGGAGCCACGACACGAGGGCTGTATCTCACAGCACGCGGCTGAAACTCTTTTTTCTGTGTTGCAAATGTGCCTTGCAGCCTGGGCCACTTCAGACCAAGCAAGCAGGAGCAGAATCCTGTTTGCTTTCCCTCCGTCAGAAGGAACAGTGCCATTCTGGAGTTTGGTTGTTTGGCTGGCTGCTCGGCGCTTCGACTGCGCAACAACTTCTTATCTTGGGTGCTTCATTCCTTTGCAGTTTAGTTTTGTTTTTCCCCAGCGCTGTGTTCTGCCATTGGATTGCATTCATGCGGTGTGCCCGCAGGCTGCGTTGTATTGTTGCGTATGTTGTGCCATCCAAAATAATCTCGGTGGGTGTTCTAAGCAGCTGCCATGATACAACCCATCTTCTTGGCAGCCAGAAGTGCTGTGAGCTATGCGTCTTCTTTTCCTCCTCATCTTCGTATATTGTAATAGAGGTGGAACCTATAGAAGTCTTGCAGATGGCATACCTTGCCAAGATTACTCTGGTACCTAGCAGCTGTCCATACATGCTTGGTAAAGAAGATGTGTTTTGTTAATTAGGTTTATGTGGGGTGGTGCTTGGAGAACTCTATGTAGATACAAAATGGTCTCCCTGGGAAAAATATTCTTTGGGACTCTCTGCCACATGTTAATGGAGGTCCACAGTGAGCTGGTAGTGGGCTTCTGACTGACACCTTTTTTAGAACCGCGTCAGGAATGTAGGCTGCAAAAAATCCAGTCTGACTGTACTAGTGTAAAAAGCACCTAAGCTTTGCTTTGCTACAGCCGTTAGCAGTCAGCACAGCTGCATAGTAAATGCACAGCTTATTGGGGTTTGGTTTTTTTCATTATTAATTGCGTGCTTGCATGTTTGGAGATGGACTCAAGCTAATGTAATATTTGCCTTCATGTATTCCAGCTGTGTGGGTGTTGAAGAAGAAGAGGCACCAGATATCGACATCTATCATTGTCCAAATTGTGAGAAAACCCACGGAAAGTCTACTTGTAAGTATACTTGCCCAGCTCGTCCTCAGATACATAGCAGATTCTGTATGTTTAAACAAAAGAAGCTTCTTTTTTTTTTTCCATTACAAAAAGACACACCTAAATATCACGCGTCATAAATGTTAGAATTCAAACCATTAAAAGTTGTTAGAGGGAGAAAACCGTGGGTTGGATTGTGGAGCTTTGGGTGCAGCTCCCTGCCTGGCCCCAGGCAGTGGGGTGAGCTGATGCACCTCACCTGGACAGCCTCCGTCCCCAGTCCCGGCGGTGAAAGTGATGCTTCCCTCCTCGCATGGAATTAAGAATTGTGAAGGCACTTAGTACTGTGGGCTAGAAAAATCCTACAGACAGCTAATTCTAAGGTGAGTTTTGGAAACTACGTGGTGTTTTTTGTCTTTGGATGAGAAGAGTAAGAAACAGTATGTTATGCTTGGCCTAGATATAAAACTGTAGCGATTTCCGTGGCAGTCAAAATTGTAGGATGCACTGAGGGTGCCAATTCTTGCAGTTCTTTCACAGGAAAAAGTTCTCCTGAGTAAAAGTGACAGTTGATCTCAGTGGGAGTTTTGTCTGGGAAAGAACTGTGGGATGTGTTTGCTTTGGTCAGATTAATTCACAAATTCTTTCTATTATACAATGGGAAAAAAAATAGAAAAGAAACCAATCCCTGTAAAAGATGAAATGCTTTACTTGAAAGCCAGTTATTGTAAATAAGCAACAATGATGCAGAGGTTCTCACTGCTTTGCACCTTACAGCAGCACACAGAGAAAGAGCACTGTGCTCATCTCCCAGGAGCTGAACGAATCATAATGTTCCTTTTTTAGTGCGAAATAAGGGATGGCTGGAAACTGACTTCTGTTGTGTTAAAATTCAGTAATTTTAAAGACAAGCAATTATTTCTGCACTGCCTTAAAAGTTAAAGTGTGAAAAATTTCTAGGGGGAAGGAGAGGAGTCTGAAATGTTTATTTCAGGGCCAAAAATGGGAATCATTTTTCCACTTTGACTTTTTCAAAATCAAGTGTGAACTGGAAACCTGAATGACCTGCAGCTGTTCCTGTCTCCCAGATGGTCTGCTAACAACTCTGGCCCAAGCAAGGCACCCACAAATTGGGCAAGCTGGCAAAAAAACCCTTGGGAGGCTTGTTCTGAAAGACTTAACAAAATCAGTATGTCCCCACAAAATGTTTTGATTTTAAAGAGTCAGCCTTTCTAATGTTTTGTTGGAAGATTTTTGACAAACGCACTGGAAATTGGTCAAACAAATAACCACAAATCATCTTCAAGTGAACAATTTGGTATTAGAATGGGTTGTGTTGAAAAGGGGGGTATACTGCAGATACTCCCAGGCTGTTATTGACCCAGTATAGAAGCAGCAGCACAGGATTTCTAGCCTCTCTGAGTTTTGTATAACATTGAGATGTGTCTGATGCTTTGATTTCTTTCACTTTGCTTTGAATTATGGATGATGAAAGGCACCTACTTCTCAGTGCGAGGGGAGAAAAATCAGAGGCAGCAGAAGTCTATAATCAGGAATTAAATATCAATTCTGTAAAAACTGTGGTGCATAATCTTAGAGTTCAAGAAATGGCAGTTTCGATGAAAAGATTACAAGTTTAATATACCGGTTAAGACGAGGAGAGTTGAATCAGCAACAGTCTTCTGATGCTTTAAGAAGGTTTTTGGCTATCCAATTCATTTTATCCAAATAAAAATCCGACTTGGCAGTACGTCCCTCAGTCTGCATCGTGCAGCACGGCAGAAAGTGCTTCTGGAGCACTGTCGCTAGTTCTAGTCCTATCAACGTGTGAGGTTATCAGTGTGGTGGGAATACAGAACGTTATATAATTCTGCAGTACAGCAATACGACTTTGTTTGCTCCCTTCAAATGCATTGCAGAAAGTTTAATGACGTACAAGACCGATCATCAAAGTAGTCGAGTGTAAAAATGTCAGGAACATTTAAACATTAGTTATTGACAACCTTACCTTGAGTTTTGGTGACGCGCAAGATCACAGGTTCTCAAGCTGCGTAGCCGTTTTCACCATTAACTCGTAGAATCGTGGATCCTGTTGAAAAATGAGGCTGTTATCCTGTAGCCCCTCCTTGCGGAGTGCAATAGGCCAGGAAAGTTAAAAGACCGATTAAATGAAGGCAGGAAGAGCTGGGCTTAATGCATTCATTCTGTCAGGCATTTGTATGCAGGGTGTCCTGCTACACGGCACTTGGGCGCTGCTGGGACTTCTGTGAGATGATCACTTTCATTTGTTTATTAACTGTTACAATATATGTTTAAACTAGTTATCTAGCAGTATCAGTTTTGAAATAAATGAGTAAGTGTTGTACCAGAGCCAGTAGTTCACTGGTAGGATTTAATTATTGCAAGATTAGCAAAGGGAAACACAGACACCAATTGTCTGTTATGCAACTCGTCTGGATTTAAAAATCTATGTGTATTTCTGGAGCACACATTCCGCAATATATGTTTTCCAGATGTCAGATTTAAAAATCATTTTCCTCTTCTTACATTTTTCCACTTTGCCAATGTGGCTTAGTGGCTACTATTTCAGAAGATTGCTTCCTGTCATATGACATTGTAAGCCATTTCGGTTTAATGAAATTTGTAGGGACTCCTCTTTGGGAAAAATTATACACATTCACACAGAATCTTCTGACATCATTTAAATAAAATATAAGTAAAAGTGCTTTGTTTAGGCAGACTTGACTCATTTTCATAACATGATCTGAAATGTTTGGTTTGATTGCTGTCTCATTTGCAGCAGTGAAAATCAGGAGAAATTCTTTCTTTGGAATCAGTGAAGTTACACACATGCAAGCAAACCAAAGTCAGGCTGAAACTGTTTTTAAATAGTTACAACCTTTAATATAAATCAATGGAGGAGTAGCAGGGTGCTTCTAGGTATCCCTTCTTCATAAATACATTTGAAATAATGTAAGTATACCTTTGAAGTCTAGAATTACTCATTCTGAGATACAGTTTTCTTTAAAATACGTGCCCTTTTTCCTCTGGAGGGTTTTCTGTAGAACGAACGGGTTATACTTTCCAACGGTCAAATTTGGATCAGAAAGTTCTGCAGAAAAAGAAATCTGTAATCATTTAAGAAAAAGTGGCCTTTTTGGCCAAAGCTAGTATTTGTTGCACATGTTAATGGGCCTTTAATCCTTACTGTGGTGCTCATGGTAAAGATGAAACATAAAGAGAATGGCTGAAAATGGGCCAAATGTCGATTGTTTGATGTATAATGGACTACAGCAGCCAGCTTGCTGCCCTCCAGGAGATAGCAGCTCCCGGGGAGCGTTCTGGCGGCAGAGGCATCTTGCTTGCCTCTGCCTGAGAGGTGGATGTGGGAGTGGATGTGGGAGTGGATGTGGGAGTGGACGCGAGAGGTGGATGTGGGAGTGGATGCGGGAGGTGGATGTGGGAGTGGACGCGAGAGGTGGATGCGGGAGTGGATGCGGGAGGTGGATGTGGGAGTGGACGCGAGAGGTGGATGCGGGAGTGGATGCGAGAGGTGGATGTGGGAGTGGATGTGGGAGTGGATGTGGGAGTGGATGCGGGAGGTGGATGTGGGAGTGGACGCGAGAGGTGGATGTGGGAGTGGATGCGGGAGGTGGATGTGGGAGTGGATGCGGGAGATGGATGTGGGAGTGGATGTGGGAGTGGATGAGGGAGGTGGATGTGGGAGTGGATGCGGGAGTGGATGCGGGAGTGGATGTGGGAGTGGATGCGGGAGATGGATGTGGGAGTGGATGTGGGAGTGGATGAGGGAGGTGGATGTGGGAGTGGATGCGGGAGTGGATGCGGGAGTGGATGTGGGAGTGGATGCGGGAGGTGGATGTGGGAGTGAATGCGGGAGGTGGATGTGGGAGTGGATGCGGGAGGTGGATGTGGGAGTGGATGCGGGAGTGGATGCGGGAGTGGATGTGGGAGTGGATGTGGGAGTGGATGCGGGAGGTGGATGTGGGAGTGAATGCGGGAGGTGGATGTGGGAGTGGATGCGGGAGGTGGATGCGGGAGTGGATGCGGGAGGTGGATGTGGGAGTGGATGCGGGAGTGGATGTGGGAGGTGGATGTGGGAGGTGGATGTGGGAGTGGATGCGGGAGGTGGATGTGGGAGTGGATGTGGGAGGTGGATGCGGGAGTGGACGCGGGAGGTGGATGCGGGAGTGGATGCGGGAGTGGACGCGGGAGGTGGATGCATGCCAGCGCTCAGGGCCAAGGGAATCAGCTCCCCAGTGCTTTTTGAAGAGTTGCAGTGAATTTCTTAATTCAGCACTGATTTGCCGCTTTTATTTCTCGACGCTCCGTGCTATCTGATGTGTAATAAAAGAACACGCTAATATGATAAGCTCTTTAATTTTCACTGTGGCCAGCGACACCTGTTTCACTGGGACTTGTGCGAAGAGTCCCAGTGTTGGTTCGGATCTGCTGAGAGGGGGAGGAGGCAGTCGTTGGAAAGGGAAGGAGAGGAGGAAGGTTTGGCATTCATGTAGGACTTGTTTCCTTTGTTACCAGGAGCATTGAATTAATACACTAAGCCTGAGAGTCATTAAGATAAAGAACTAGCAGCTTTAATGAATATATCCAGCTAGGCTGGAGAGCTGCATGGAACTAATAAAACCAGCATGCTTTGTGCAAAACCTGGGATGGATTCGTTGGGAGATGTCTTTACTTGAGTTATTCCAGAATTGTGGTCGGGAAAACAAAGTTAGCTTATAGCTGTGGCCTCCAGATTCCTTTCTTAATGAAAAAGTATGTGGATCTGTGTGCGTGTGCACGTGCAAAGAGCAAGGAAAGGGTGCCGTCCATGCGTGGTTACTGAGGAGTCTGGTTCCTTCCCTAGCTGTTTTGAACAGTGAGAAAAGCCTGAAATCTTGATTTTGGGGTAAAATACTGAGTTTCATGATTTAAAACAAGGGTGAAAAATAAAAGAAGGTAGTGACATACGAAAATTCTACTAACGGAGGTTTGAAATGGTATGAATTTGCACTTGGGATAAAACCAATTTACTACCAAAATAAGCATGTCCAGACAGACTGTGGAAGTAGGAACAGCTGAGAGAGATAGTGCTGACTAAGAGAAAAAGCTGGACCAGTTTTTCTTGCTCTGCATTATCTGGCTGTCAAAGAGGCAAGGCAGAGCTACATTGACATTTGACTTACTTATTTGTGCTTATTCCAGCTGACCCTTTTTCCATGATGAACTTGCCTATATGTCTCACCCACTGGGAGCACAGTCAAGGGGCCTTCAGTCTGCTGTCATCAACTTAAGGCCTAAGCCTGGCTCGCCTCTCAAAACCTAAGAATAAGAAGAGTTCTAAAAATTGCATTTGTGGTGCCCTTGCATCTTTTTTTTTTCTTTTCTTTTTCCTTTTATGTGCATGCCGTGTGCAGGGCATAATTCAAAGCCCATCAAAATTGATGTCAAATCTGCCAGTGCTGGACAGACCTTTAGATTAAGGTAATTCATGACAAATATATTCATAAAGATCTATACTGCATACTGAGAAGGCAGAAAAGTGGCTTTCTAAGAGTTTTACGATAAGGATTAAGTGTGTAGTCTGGCAAGCACAAAACGTCCAGAGCCTGTGTTTGCATAAAGCCTGCAGTAGCTGTGCAGCTCAGTAATTATCCGTCTGGTTGCCCTTATGTTACAAAACGAACACTGTTCAGTGTGTAATAGATCTTCAGGCTACGGTATAATTGTCTAATGGTGAATTGAGAGCAATATTAAAATTTGCAGTGCAGCATAGTGGGGGTTCCCTCTTCTCTGCTCGTGTAAGAAATGAAATGAAGATTTGTCCTTCCTTCAAATGTCTTAATAATTATCTTCTACTTAACATACCGTCAATTCATTCTTTTTCAGTGAAAAAGAAAAGAAATTGGCATAAACACGATACTGGACAGACGACAGAGGTCAAACCTGTACAGAACGGGAGCCAAGTCTTTATAAAGGAACTTCGAAGTCGTACTTTTCCAAGGTAGGTTGTTCAGCTGCACGCATGGGCAGGGCTGTTGGGGTAAAGCCTATATAGCCAGTTTCCTATGATGATCCCTGCTGAAAGCATTATGTGGTGCGGAGTGATGAAGTTTAAATGAGTGCTGTTTTATTGCCCATGTCCCAGGCTCTTCCCCTTTTTATATTTGTGCAGCCATATTAAAATCTACTCTTGATTGAGCCCAGTTCCTCCGGATTTCCATAGAAGCTAGTATTCTAAAGACAAGAACAAGAATGTGTTTGGCCCCTACAACATTTGCCTGCATGAGAAATTAACCAATTTATTGCATAGAATTATCCAGTTCTCAAAAATACTAATGGTTTTGCTGAAGTCTGTCTCCATCTGGAAGAGAAGAACAATGACATCCTCAGTTGCTACAGTGACAAAGGCTCTCTTATTTGGGGTAATGAATAGTGCTAATTGTTAGGTGACATGTTCCACACTTTATTAGGCTGCTTCACAGCCATTTGTAAGAGCGATGATTTTCTTCTGGTTCTTTAATGTAGGCCTTAGCCAAATAAATCCTTAATAATTAATGCCTAATTATTTTAGAAGAATCCTTGGAGACTGGTAAAGTGTACTTGGTAAACACAAAACTTCTTCCTTTTTACGGAGAATTTAATTTCAGATACTGGTCTTAGGCTGATAAAGGAAAAGGATGAAAATACTGTGTTTGCAGCACTTACGGCTGTGTTTCACTGAACTCAGGACCCAGTGTTTTTACTTGCTTGGCTATTTTTATTTGGGCTTGCTAGACTTTTGTCTTAGTCTTTTTTTTTTTTTTTTTTTTTGGTATACAGAGCAATTTGACAGGTTGCAAAGCTAATTTCTTAAAAGAGGTTTAAGGCATAGGCAGAATGATTTCAGTAACCTCGGATGGCCTCTGACATTGCACTCACATGTGCAATATCTCTGAGTCACTCCCAAATTGTAAAAAAAATACGGACCCCCATTTTTTTTGTGCACATAAGAAAATCCTGCTGCCAGATGAAAGTTTTCTGAGAAAGAAGGGTCTGTAGCCAAAAGGAGTGCCTGCAAGATTCAGGCCTCTGACATCTACACTTGCGCCATTAGTAAAACAAAGTCTTGTTGAGAAATTTTCTCTTCTGAAGAAAATGAATGAAATCTGCAGATGTTCGCAGAACAAAACCCAACACGTCAGTCAGAATGTGATGAACGGAAAAAGGGGGTCTCAGTTCGGAGACAGAAACATCATTGCTGATTCACAGCGCACGACAGTAAATTATAACCCACGGTTAGTCCCTTGTGAGGCTCGGATCAAAAGGAACAGCGAAGAGAGCAAAAAGGCAAAAGCCACAATTCATGTCATTCCGCTCCTGAATGTTTAATACCAAAACAGCATTACAGTAGTAATAGTAGTAGTAATAATAATCAAATTGATGATTCGGGTACCTCAGTGTAGGTGCCAGACTCTCCATTTTGGCACGATCATTACTAGATGCTCTGGTACTGATCTCTCGTTATGACTATGTGTAAGTTTCTTCGGCGCATATAGAAGCAAATCAGACTCAAACAAGTACGCAAGATGCTTGTAGGCGCTGTAAAGTAAGTGCAGAGGTTTAGTGGTAAATCGTGGTTTGCTTCTTGCTCCCTAAAATCTCCAGCCTCGTTCTTTGCACGTTGCTGGCATACGGTACCAGTGCTCACATAAATGAGGAACGTTCCTTTTGATTAATTATTAATTAAATTTGCCTCCTGATCAGCCATTGATGATGCACTGTGGCTGGGGTGAGCCAGAAGTAAGCCAGGTTTCTCCAGCTGATCCCTCTTCGCGTCCGGCCACCTTGTTCTCCCTGGGGTTCCCACCTCCCGCCTGGCCTGTCCCCGCCGGGGCGACCGGCGCAGGCCCAGGGCGAGGGGTTCCCCCTGCGTGGCGGGCTGGAAGGGGGAGCCCCCGCAGCAAAGGCTGTGGGGGAGCCCCCACAGCTCAAGGGTGTCGGGGGCTCTGCCGCAGGTTGGGCTTCACGGGGCGGTGAAGGCGGTGAGGCCCGAGCGTGCCGGCCGCCATGGCGGTGCTGGCAGCCTCGTCCCCTTTCCCACCGGTTTTTGGTGCCGTATGAAGATGTGAGCTGTAGTTCAGAACTGCTGCAGGAGAGGGCAGTCATGTATTAGCCTTACCCGCTCGGGGAGGTAGTCCTTTTTGGGGTGAAGGCTCAAAAGTTTTGCTGCTCCCCCTCCGACAGCCACGGCGCCAGCCTGCCGGGTGGTTTTCGGAGCCCGGCTGACAAACTACACACGGCGGCAGGCCGCTTTTGGGACTGATGGTTGTTCATATACAGTCACTTTTCACTCCAAATTCAAAGTGTTTTACTCTTGAAAAGATGTAGAAGTCGGACTTGAATTCCCCTGGAGAGTTGTCGGTGCAAATAGCCGTCGTCTGATGGAGCTGCCCTTTCCTTAGTCCCTTTGACGCCCTCCCAGCGACTTGGAAAATGATTTGCAGAATATTTCCCGAGCAATTTATTTGACTACTTAAAAACGATTCGCAAAGTATTTCCTGGACAATTTATTTGAGATTATGTAACGTTTTTAATCTTGCCTTCTTTAGAGCGGAACATTTAACGCTGATTTCTTTAGCATTGATCACTGGTAACTCGACAGATCCCTGCAGCTGAGGAACACGGTCTTTCTCCGTAAGCTGTTATTTTAGGATTTTCCAGTAGTTGGTGCATGAGGCTCAAACGAATCGATTCCGGACGATTTTAGTGTGCCCTGCGTGCTATGCAACAAATGGTTTTTTGGCTTTTGTCTTATGCACCATGTTTGCATATAATTGCTTATTCATAACCTTTTCCTTTCGGTAGTGAAATGCAGAGGATGCCAAACTCTGTGTGGAAGCACCTCACCCTTGAATCTGTGTTTACTTTTTCAGTGCTGAAGATATAGTCGTGAAAGTGCCAGGCAGCCAACTAACAACAGAGTATTTGGAAGAAAATGGCTTTGCAGAGCCCATCCTCGTCCCAAAGAAGGATGGCCTGGGTTTGTCCGTACCCGCACCCACCTTCTACGTCAGCGATGTTGAAAACTACGTCGGTGGGTATCTGGCAAGCAGGTGGCATTGTACTGCTTGGAGCTCAGCTTCTTCTTGAAAAATATGTATATTATTTGTGTAAAAAAATGTAAAATATATTGTAAAATGTTGTCTATGTCTCGAGCTATGCTGACTTCGATATTTGTTATGTAGTGGTAGCTTGTAATTAGCAATTAATTCACTCTTGTTTCTTGTACCAACTTGTGTGTCTTACAGTGAGCCAGACTGCATTGTACTCCATAGCACTGCATTAAAAGAAACACTCATAATAGTATCAAAAAATTGTTTCTTCAGGCCAGGTCTTAATTGATTACTGCCATCTCACTTTGTATTGAAGGAATTACTAGACTGAGACTCGCCCTCTGCAAAGGCAGTACAATTTTTAACACTGCTGTCAGTGAGAGCCATTTTCATTGCTGCTGGTCATTCGGATTCATTTTGTCGTCCTCCTGTCTCTGAGCAGGGTATTGTACTGCATCTTCTCACAAGTCATCACGTCATCCCACCTTGGAAGACATACCTTGGCCAGGAGCCACGGAAGTGCTCTGAAGTCGCTTGTCTTGTCTTTGCATCCTTCTTCTGTTAGCATGTGTGATCTTGTCTCTTGTCCTCTCCCGCTCCGTCCCTCCTCTGTATCACTTTCTGTCCAATTCTCTCTCCTTCCAGCCTTCTGGCGAGGCATTGTCCTCTTGGAGCCATGACTCCGGCTCCAATGTGTCTGCATTTCGTGGTCCCTTTATCTCCTTACATATCTGCTAACCACCCTCTCCTCCTGCACTCTCCTTACCAGGCCATTGACCCGCTCCCAAACTGGAGGGTGCTTTCACCAGCACCGGTGTTCTTGACTGTATCTGTTGCTTTTGCAGTGATTGTGTGCAGTGAGATAACTATGAATAAAGGAGAATTCAAGACCCCTGATTTTATTGTTCTCTCTATCCTGTTGCTTCTACAGGAAACATATTTTCCTTGCCCATCTGCTACACTTAGCAGATTTTCTTGTATGACCTAGGTGCTCCTTATGCATCTGTTGGCTTTCTCTCAGCCTCTAGCTGAAATAATCCACCCTACCGACAAAATACTTAGTGAAAAGCTGGAGGGAAGAACACAGGTTGTTTAATCTGGAGCTGGCACCAGATTTGAAAGTGAATGGAACAAACACGCTGGCCTAACCTCCGTGGGGTTAGTTTGCTTGAACGGGATTTCCCAGGCAGGGATTTATCTCCCTGTTTTGTAGTTTATTACACTGGACCTAGAATGTCTTTTAGAAACAATCTAAAGTAAGTAGCGGAGGACGAAACACCACAACTGAGGCTGCCAAATACATCATTACTGTTCTGGCATTTCATGAAAAAACAAATTGATTTTTTTTTCCTCTCCTAATGTGAAAAAAGCTGTGAATGAAGCGCTGGGAGAGGAAAAATAAGGCCAATTAAAATTGAAGGGAAGAAAGACTGGAGAGATGCTTTTCTTGCAGAAAGGATAAGAGAGTGTGCTTAGAAATGGGCACTCTTTATAAAGCTCTGACTTTCTCCGTGTGTTCTCTGGTGTGCCCAGTGTTAAATTCCACTAATTGACCAATACTTTTAGTGTTAACACTGGAGATTTGTATCCAACGAGGTCTGTCAGAGGAAACGTATAAGTACTAGCAGCTTATTCTCTGTACTCTAATACAGAGAGGATGGATTTTTGATAGGTGTAATTTTGGGTAAAATAACAAAAAGTAAATTTTTTTGTGGCACACCTGAAATACCATGTTAAAAAATGGGAATTTTCCTGCAAAATTCCTCCTCAATTTTAGATTTCATAAGCAAAAATTTAAAATAAGCATAAAAGAACTTACAATTTTGGAAAATCAGTTTGACAAGATAGCCTATACAGTATTACACTCTGTCTACAATCACGAGACTTTTACAGAGTGATGGATAGGGCTTACTCTGTGGATATACAAGTATTTGCATATAATTTTCACCATGCAAATAAAATCCATAATGAAATTAATAGATTCAAAATAACATTAATCCTTTAAAGATAAAAACTACAGAAATAATTATGTCAGGGGCATGAATACAAAAGCACCATTTTATGCATATACATTTTATGTATATACACATCTTTTATATATATATGTATATGTGTATACATGCATAAACAACAGGGAAGATAGAAAGGCCAAGAAGATCGGAAAATCGAACGACTGAAACGTTTCTCGAAATGTTAACTCGCCGCCCAGCATACAAAATGGGGCAAGTCAGGCTGCCCTTCAATCTCTCTTTTTCATTGCATTAATTTGTAGGACCAGAGAGGAGCGTTGATGTCACTGATGTCACCAAACAGAAAGACTGCAAGATGAAGCTCAAGGAATTTGTGGATTACTACTACAGTACAAACAGGAAAAGGGTCCTCAACGTGACCAACCTGGAGTTCTCGGACACGAGGTAAGAGTCCCGCCTGCTGCACCGCGCAGAGTCCAGGGTACGTGGGGGTGCGGCTGGGGGAGTTTGAACCGCCTCTGCCTTCTCCGCTGGTTCCCTCTTTAGGAGGTACTGCTTTAACCATGGGATAGCGGCTTCTTGTTGCTCTGACTCTCCCCTGCATCGTCCGTATGCAGCCAGTTCAGGCAAAGCACGGACATGGAAGTGCTATTTGCTACATGAGGAGAATGGTCCGTAGCGGACTAAACGGGCCAGCATTTGGCATGGCAATTCTCACTGCGTATCATCAGCTTTCATGTGCCCTCAGCATTCACGTGTCAGAACAGAACGTTTTGGCACCTTTCGGTTTCATTTTAACTCTAGTAGTATAGGTAGAGTTAATTCATTGCAACTAGATACTAGTGATTTATAACTAGAACATGACTTCATGCTCCAGGAGCAAATTCTCTGCCTTGTTATTATCAGTGAGTGATGACGTACCATGTTCCTAGTATGATCTTGGGTACTTAGATACAGCTTGACGAATACTGGTAAGACCAAAGAAAGGAGGACAGAGATGACCGCAGAGGAGTGATAAAACTGTATGTGGGTTCATGGGAGAGCATGGACATAAGGGGTCTTATTTTTTAATATTCTGTGTTATTTTTCTGGTGAGATGGGAATCCTGATGGATATAAGGCAATGACAGCCTTTCTTCCAGCTTAAGGTGATCTTGAAACATGGTGATCTCCTTGGAGCATTCTTTTTTAAAATGCATTGTTCATCAGTGAGCATCTGACTTGTATAGCACTGGTTTGAGTGCATCGTACACTGCTTACCGAAATCTTCCATTTAAAGTAGCGGAGAGTAAGTAAATAGATGATGTGTGGCTCTGGGTATAGCATAACATGTCACTGGATGTCCTTGAATGAGCGTAAGTTTGAAATTATTATCATTTTGTAATCCTATACCATGCGTTATAGTTTTCGTTTCAGTGCTTTTGCGAATTAACCTGTGATCTGTATGACAGCCGCTCAGAACTAGAGTGGTGCTGACTTCTTGACGGAAAGTTGGGGGTTGTGACGGTTCAGATTAGCTCTGAATTTGAGGCTGAGGTGCTTTAGTGATGCAGCGAGCCAAAGGTAATGGTGCTGGCTATGTGAATATCACCAATCCTCAATGACAGGAAGCCTACTATTCTCCTCATGTTTTATATTATCTGTTTTATATATAGCATAATTAGCTGATCTAAATGCCTAAGAATTCAGGTTATTGCTTTGTGCTTTATACAGCTGTATTCATCACCTGAGCTGTGCTTTTATTCCAGAAGTAGGCAGATGCATCTACAATGTATTGAACTTCATGCAACTATGCAGATCATTTTTACAGTTCTTGTAGTCCTTCTGGATAGCGAGTACTTCTAGAAGGGAAGTATCAAAGAAGGAAAAAATTCCTTTATATACAAATGCTACACAGAAGATGATGAGTGTCAACATGAAAATAAAGAATGGTTATTTTGGGGGAGCATTCCATTTTAGCGAGAAGACTTAAAGAAGCCTTAAAAAAGAAGGCTGATGAGTAATTACAAGGTCATTTTTTTTAAAGCCATTACCTTTAGCCCTGTAGTTAGTGTTTTAGTAGTGCACACCCATTTCTGCAGAAAGCATCTCTAGTAATTACAGGCTTCAAAGATTACCAGTATCTTCAGTTGAGACTTTTTTAGCTTTCTGCCATTATCCCAGAATAACGGGAGCTCTTTTGTTCCGAAGGACTGCTGGAGCTGTCACTCATATGCTGCTAATTTAGACATTAACTAGCAAATATTTTATTTCTTAACATAGTCAGTGACACTTTAATTGAATGCACTGCTCCATCTTTCCCTGCCATTTTAAATAGAGCTATTGTTATCAGTGTTTGACAGTGAGCATAAATGACACATGGGAGCATTTAATTTTAGTTTGAAGTGCAGATTCTCTTACTGATGTGGTATTTTAGAGCGTCCAACAGTGAACCTCCACCCCCTGCAAATATTAGTCCAAATTTTGGACTATTTAAGTATAAATTCTAGCACATTCTGGGATGAAACACTTTTAATACCTGTTTATCATGCCACTACGTTGTCTTACGATATATATTCTATATTTAATATAAACATAATATAAAAATTACATAAATAAATATATACAATATGAATATATGCTCAATGTAAAGACATGTTCATTTGTATAAATTATATAAAAAATATTGTATATGCTTTATTTTAAATATATTCACATTATCAACCCAAATTAGACTTTTTCCTTCTTCTAAGCTTTTAATGTAATGTAGTCAGTCTAAATAAAAAGATCATTGTGATTTTCAGCATCAGATCAAGACAGGTTTAGTCCTTAAGTATTCATGTTATTGTTATTAGGATTTTTAAAACTGAGATTAACTTGCAAATTTGTAAGATTTGCCAGACCATTTATGTATGAGAGCACACATTTCACTTTCTCTTCTGAAGGGGGCTGGAAAAGTGGCTGTGATAACAGCACTATGGATAACTGAGCCTACGTAGCAAGAGGCAGGGACTGGAAAAATACAAAGAGCATATATTTGATCAATAAATAAATACATACTGCTACTGAAAGAAGTCAAAGGGTCATTGTTAAGTCATCATACTTAAAAAGCCTTAAATCTCTGTCTGGAAACAGTTTTCACAATTTTTCTGAATGAGGAGCAGTTCCACTGACACGTAAGGAGCTGCTTCAGATTGTCGTGCAAGTATGAGAGTCACGCTCCGCTTTGTGTTGTATCAGGGTCCTTGTGCTCTTTTTTAAAAAGATGCATGTTTGTTTCCAATTCTTTCTGTAAAGGATGTCCAGTTTTGTAGAGCCTCCAGATATAGTTAAGAAGTTGTCCTGGGTGGAAAACTATTGGCCTGATGATGCTCTTCTGGCTAAACCAAAAGTTACCAAGTACTGCCTGATCTGCGTGAAGGACAGCTACACAGATTTCCACATAGATTCGGGAGGAGCTTCTGCATGGTACCATGTGCTGAAGGTGAGGGGTCATGTTTTTGCAGTGTATCTAATAACGAACTAAATTGTACATGCAAAGACCATCCTAAAATTCGCTCAGGAATGCAGGTCTCAGGTTTTTTTTCCCCACGGTCCTGTTGTATCCGTAAGAAATATGCAGAGCCTTAACTGCTGTAAGTGGGTACGCTCTCAGCAGTGCCAGGGTCTGCTGAGCAAGGAAACCACTTGCAGTGTGGAAGTTCTCTGTGTGTTTTCCCTGTATTTGGATTTTAATATTTGTTTAGTGCCTTCTGCACATACGTCGCCTAAGACCTGAAAGACATTACGTCCTGCTTTTGCAGGATAATGGAATCTGGCACTGTAAACTTCTTGCAACATCAGTCCCATAAGCCTGAGCACATGTGGTCAGCTAGTGATTTAATTATTTCAGCCATTCTGTACAAAGCTGACGAGTAAATTTTATTTCAATACTACTAAAATATGTAATGCTATGTATTTCTTTAGATAAATATTTGTGTGCGCGGGTGTGTGTGTGCATGAATCTGTGCCAGTGCAGCAGTACTTGGTTTGGCTTGTTGCTAATTTTATATTTTCTAATTCAGGGAGAAAAGATATTTTATCTCATCAAACCAGCCTCTGCAAATATTTCTCTTTATGAACGCTGGCAATCAGCAGCAAACCACAGTGAGATGTTTTTTGCAGACCAAGTAGATAAATGTTATAAATGCACAGTTAAACAAGGACAGACACTCTTCATTCCATCAGGTGAGCAGGCTGTCGGAGGTGAGGTTTCCTGCTCTTTTTAGAGCTGCTGGAATAGCATGTCCAAAATCCTAGAGGGATGTGATTTAACCTTCTCTGATAAAGTATGAAGTCTAATTCTCAGTAGAAGTATAGTTTCATATGCTTACAAAAAAAAATCAGAACTTTTACTGCTTTCTATCAATATTTTAGCACCCTTTTAAAAACACAACCAGTAGGTAGAGTGTTCCAGCCTTGGTCTAGCTGGGTTGCAGTAACTCATGAGTTACTTTCTATATCCAACATGACATAGGTGCTTTTTGCCATCTAACAGAGAATTCATGTTGAATTACTTGCTGACCATGACTCCCCACAAAATCCTTTTCACGGTCATTGATTCCCTGTGACACTAAGGAACTGTAGGTGCCTGCACGAGTGTGAGTGTGCATTTTTGGTTTCACATGAGGCTGAAGATCTGGATGTCACAGATTTTTATGGGTTACTTGATAGACTCTGGCTTTCATTGCAGGTTAGGGATGGTGGATTTTTTTTTTTCTCAGTTCCTGGGACGATCTTCATAAGGATAGGGAGCTGATCAGCAGATAGTGCAGAGTTTTAAGTGAATGCAGTTCTACTCCTCCCCCCGTCCCTCACCTTCCTCTCACCATGAACAATTATTTCCTCATTTGCATTGCTGTTTCCAGTACTCCCTGTTACCTGTTGAAACGGTAATCTCTTTGGGACAGGGATTTTCTCTCCCTCTATGTGCCTTTAAAGGGTGCACTGCCCACTCGATCCATAATCTGAGTTGAGGCTTCCAGGCGGTGGGAGTAAGTAACAGCACTGGTACTTGTGTTTTGGAGGCAGCATCCAGTAGTGCCATTTTTCTGTGTGCGAGTATATTCTTGCACAGAATGTTTACACACTTGAATTTTACTTTGACTGTAAAAAGTGGAAAGTAGGTATTTCTCTCATGGCCATATGTGGAGCAGATGGTGGAATAAACACCGAGCAATTTATAGAGATTCACTAATTTAAGTAGATTTTTGTATGAAAATAAGTGTTTGGAAAACACCTGTTCCTGGCGCTACACTGAAGTCAGTGTCAGGAGCTGTCACAGATTTTTATGGTGATGGGAAAGCAGGTACCATTCTGTAGCTGCTGCTGCTGCTTTCCACAGTAACAAGAAAGTAACGTCAGTGTGAGCAGCGTGGCCCCTTTCACTGTCTGCCACCGTTGAAGGTAGTCCTGGGACTGGGAGTCAAAGGTGTGTAGCTCCTTCCTGGGCTGGGCATTTATCGTGCAAAACAAACAAGGGGCCAGATGCAACTTCATTCAAAGCATATGCGGTTCTGGTGCTGACTTGGACTGAAGAACTCTATTGGTACCTAGGAAATAAGTTGCTAAGTGAGGTATAAACATCATGTTGTGAATAAAGTCTTTGTTACTGTCATTCCAGTTTTTATCCTCGGGACTCTTCTTTTTCTCTTTTAGGTTGGATTTATGCAACTCTAACACCTGTAGACTGCCTGGCCTTTGCAGGACATTTTCTACATAGCCTAAGTGTTGAAATGCAGATGAGGTAATCTGTCTTTAAAATCTAAAGTTAGGTAGAGGCTCAGTTTTTAATAAATTTGCCATCTCCCTCCTATGAATTAGCCTACATTTGCAGTAATGTTGATGTAGCTCTATTGGGCAGTTTCGGAAAGTGTACCCACGTTTGTCCCCTTTGACCGTGTTCTCCCGTGCTGAGTTATTCCAAGCTGTCTTTACACCTATTGCATGGAAGGGTATGTGAGGTGCTTGGATTGATGTGGCCAAGTCCTGAAGGAAGAACTGTTAAAAACTGTCAGGAGTTTTACCCTCGAACCTGCCATACGCCTTCTGGATAAGCCCCCACCTGCTCAGCTGGGTTCTTTGCCCAGTGTAAGACAACACAAGTGGTTCTTTACTGGTGCTGGACAAATAATGCAATAAAACTATCCTAGGTCTGTATTGCACAGTTTCTTACTAGTGTTATTCTTACGTTTTGCTTTTGGTCATGCCAGAATACGTGGTAGCAGCACAAAGAAATGAAGCACTGCAAAATGAACCTCGGGCATTTATGAGCAGTGCTTGTGGCTGTGCGACATACTTGTGACCTGCTATGCTTTAAGTTCATGTGGCTTTGTATTGCAGGGCATATGAAGTAGAAAGACGATTGAAAATTGTCAGTCTGACCCAGTTTCCAAACTTCGAAACTGCATGTTGGTATATGGGAAGGCATCTACTAGAGACGTTCAAAGGTAAAACTGCATTTCTTTGCCTGCCTTAATTGCTTAGCTTTGGGGGCCTGAAAATAGTTACACTTCATTTCTGCTGATGTGTCATGTAGAAGATGGACAGGTGGCCAAAATCAGTCTTGTTAATATTTGAAAACTACTTTCAACATACCAGCAGAACATGCTGGTCTCGTCCAGCTTCCCCCTTAATATCCTGCCATCTCGCTCTAGGAAGGGCCTTAATTGTTCCTCTTACCTATGCCTAAGGGAAGGTTTCATCTTCTTTATAAAATGTATTTAAGTTGCCTTAGAGGCAAATAACGTTGTAACATTTTTGTCAGTTTTTAGTTGCTTGTCAAGTCTGGATTCATTCCCTGTTTTAACCTAATGAAAAACACACTCTGTCAGCCCAAGGCGTAGAGTAGCACTTCCTTCTCCCGTCGTTCTGCTGGTACCGGCTGAAGTACATGGGCAGGTCGCATATACAGGGGGCCACGGGAACGTCGGAGATGTGGCCGGCAGGAGCACTGAGAAAAGTGTTCTGTGAAATTCAAAATCTTCCCAAACAGATTGCTTCAGAGTTGATCCAAACATCCATGCGTGTATGTTCTTTACAGATTCGGTCTCACTTTGCTCTTTGCCTCTATTTCTCTTATTACAGAACGTGTCTAGAAACACCCACCAGATCCTTTTATAACGAGAAAAATGTGTCTAATTAATAAGCAAGGTGAGGGGTTCCTCTGAGTGTCACCTGGAAGGGGCCCCTCTTGTGACCGACTCTGAACAAAAACTGGCATGAGGGGAAGAGTTTAGGCAAGCTTGTACTCATGCAGAAGTGAAATTCTTTGCCCAATATAACCTTTGTTTCCACATATTGGTACTTGCTTTTTCAGTCAGAATAAAAGAACTGCTGACGGTACCTTTTTATTCCCACAGCCTAGGATGTATGAACATGGAAGCTAGCTTGAGTATGGGACCAAGAAAGGAACTGGAAGGATTGCCAGTGTAGACATAACCTACAGGAGCACAGTGTAGGAAGGCTGAGTTGGATTTATGACACAGTAAATACACTCCTTATTACCATCAAGCTATAATAGGGATTCATTTATGGTGACCAACTTTCAAAGAGTTAACTTTTACAGTTAAACTTTTTCAAATTAAAGACTTTATGTAAAACAACTTTAGCTAGCAGCGTTTGAGTGGCATTGTTTTTTTTCCTCTACTTAGGTTTGCATAAAGCTGGGCAACAACCTCCTGCTCATTTACTCCAAGGAGCAAAAATTCTCAATGGTGCTTTCAGGTCATGGACTAAAAAACAGGTAGGAGAAGCAGCCTGTTTGAATATTGTGCGTTCCTCAGGTTTGTCAGTCACTGGAACAGAGAGCAAATGCTAGAACAAGTAATATCTCCATAGCTAACCAGCTAATTCTAAAATCCCAAAGAGAAGGGACTTGGGAGAGCAGGGAAGGAGGGCAATAGCTGGGATTTCATAGTGCCACACGAGGAGTCAGCAGGAAAGAAGGTACCACCAAAGCTTTAAAGAAGTCAATTCTGCATACCGCCAAAAGGATACTGAATGACTGTTCTCCCTGACTCTGAGCATTTTCATGTGCCAAATCAGTTAAGCAGAGGTTGTGTATGCAAGCGAGGCCTAGAACAACGCCTACATTTTTGCGTGCACAAGGTGCCCAGTTCAGGCAAATCAACACGTTAATTGAGCCAGGAAATACATATTGGTTGGAGAGAAGGCTTAAAGGGATTTGCAGCCTGAATTTCCGGCTGCAGTCGTTTCAGAAGTGTTATTCTTGCGTGTGCTGCTCCTAAAGTTTTAGGGAATTAGCTGCAGGATACGGGCCGTTCAATCATAAAACGTGAACAGGGGAACTAGCAGCTTTAGGATTTTCAGACATTTTCAGAAGGGATGAGCAGCTGAGTACACAACGTTGCACGCACAGTTAGGTCGGTTAGGTGGCTGTCCCAGATTTAAATGAAGTCAGGGACTTGGCTGCTCCCTACTGCAAGAAGCCAGCGCTTGAGCCTGAATTCAGAACTGCTGCCTGGTTTCCTGTAGAAGGACCGGCTGTGTGGAAGCTCTCTTCTCCATGTCACCCTGTTTATTTTTCCACTTGCCAGGCAGATGAGAAGTAGTGAGTCAAAGGAAGTGAGACTATGTTGGCATTTAGGTAAAGTTGAACTTTGAATATTGTAACATGACATGTGAATGCAAATGTTTAGTCCTGACAGGGAGCTCCCAGACCACTCTGCTGACAAGGTATATGTCTAGTATACTCATTGAAGATACCAGCCTAAGACAATCTCTCCTTCTAGATGTAGAAAAGGCATTTCTCACAGAATATCACGTAAGGGGGTGAGCAAAGTGATGTTACAGTTATGAAAATTCAATAATATCTGAAAAAGACTATTGACTTTGTTGTTCTCTCAGGACAACTATTTACAATAACATCCAGAAGGGGAAAATAGTATATTTTTTCCTTATTTGGAGTACTGATGCAGTCAGTATTGATTTCAGTACGTAGGAAAAATATTGATGTGTCACTTAATGAGTTTTTTTTTATATTTTTGCAAAAAAAACATGCACAGAAACAGTAGTCTGGCTTTGTTCTATTTTAGGCTTTAGCAGAGCATGAAGATGAACTACCAGAAAACTTCAAACCAGCACAACTTATCAAGGACCTTGCCAAAGAAATAAGATTAAGTGAGGTTTGTGTTCTTTTCATAATATTAACTATATTGTGGGTCTTTTAATAATCTAGGCTATAAAATGGATGACTTGAAATAAATTAATCTTTCTTTCCCAGTCTCTTCATTAAAAGAATTCATGTGAGGTGTCGCAGTAGGGGGACTGCTCAGGACTCTTGTCCGTGGCTGACTCGCCACATACCCTGTTTGCTTTCTCCTCGGCTTTACGCTGTGTCTGCCTGTCCTACATCCTTCCTCCTCCACCTTCTAGCTGGACTGGACACACTCACTCTCCATCTTTATCTTCTCTTTCACTTTAGCTGCTCCTTACCCAAAAATATGGTAGATCTCAAAGAACACTGTTGCCATCCTTGATCGTGCTCCTTATGAAGTATCTCCTTGTTCATCGGTCTTGTCTATGACATTGTCTGAGCTTGGGACTATTATTCTGTACATTGTCCCAATAGGAAGCCTTGCTCTTGGCTGGCTTCTAGGCAGAGTTACTATAGCAAATGCAATAATAATTATACACCCCCCACCCCCCCAAAAAAAACCAATCCAAAAAACCCAAAAAAAGGAGGTTGCATGGAGGTATCATCCATTAAGTCTGGTATCAGATTCCACTAAGTGGAGATGTGTGACAGTGCAAGGTGACAATAGCTAGTTCAGTTGTTTTAAGAAGACATTCTGTTACATTCTACCCCTTTTCTAACTATATCCAAAGACCTCAAAATTGAAATCTATCTTGTCCTTTTATCCTCTTTGATGTAGTATATAAGTTTTCGGATTGTCAGAATGGCAAGTTAAGCAGAAAATAATTTCTTTTTAATTAGTCAGACAGTGTTAATTTTAATTGGGCAGCTATTTTACTGCTTATTTTTCCTGAGGGCATGAAACATGATTCTGCTACATTTATCACATCTGAATTTAATGGAAATGGTTTGTGCTCAAGCTGATTAGCATTTTAAACAAAAGACCATTCATTTTATACATTTGTTTGTTTGGGCAGTCCATTTAGCAGTCCTACCTGATGGTATAACCTGGCGAGAATTACATTCCTTACGAAGCCACTGGAGTTTCTCCAGGCCAAACTTGAGCTTGAGCAATGTGGGGGTGGGAATTAGTGGTGAGCAGAGCGTTACTGTGGCATGTGGTGTGGTCTTCATTCCCTGGCCAGCCTGACCTGTGAATGCAGTTGCCCCTTTATTGAAGGGCGGATCTTTGGGGTTTGTTTCCCCAAGGAAGGGCGGGTGCGGAGGAATATCTAACGTGAGACAGGTGGGTCTGAATGCCTTCCCATTTTGTGCTAAACTACAGAATGCTTCGAAAGCCAGCAAAGCAGACACGAGTGCCAACACAAATGCCGAGGAGATCTGTCCTGTGGAGAAGGAGGAGGCACCATCACCTGTCCAAGTGACGCCTCCGCCCCCACCTGTAGAAAAGCTCCCTAAAAAAAAGACTCCCAAAACTGTGAAAACCCCCAAACAACTCAAGCCATCCAAACCCCCCAAACCTCCCAAGCCACCCAAACCCCCTAAGCCTCCCAAAACACCAAAAGTTAAGGGAGAAGGAAAAAAGAAAGGAAAGAAGGCAAAAGAGAGTCCACCGCCAGCCATCCCGAATCTCGACTTGCTGGAGGCACACACAAAGGAGGCTTTGACAAAGATCGAGACGCCAAAGAAGGGGAAGGTGGGTCATATTTTAACCTCTCCCTGATCTCACGCCGTAATAGGGATAAAATCACTCCCCAGGTCTCATGAAAAAAATAATTTAAGCAACACAGTGTAAAACCCTGTCTCCACTGAAGTAAATGAAAGTGTTGTAAATGCTAGCTTATCGCCCTTTTTTCACCTGACTGTTCATTTGATTTGACTGTTTGCTTGATTATTCTTTTGATATGAAGCCTCCGAGAAACCTATTGATTCAAGCTGAGTCTGGCAAACTGCTGCCAGTTCCCTGCCCCAACTGAGGCGAGATGAAAATTAAAAGGCATTTTTAATGGCTTTTTTTGTGCCCTTTGAACTATTATATTCTTATTTCAAGTGTTATTATCACTCTCGTGTGCATTTTCGTAATCGGTTATCAAAGATGAAGGAACTCATTTCTAAAGCATCTTATTTGGATGAAATTTTGCTCTAGAATGAGTGAACAAAGATAAAACAATAGTTTGCTTCCATTTTTGCCCACGTAGGATAAGTTCCATTTTGATGTCCTTTAATTCGATGTGAATTTTGCTGCTGACTTCAGTAGGGGACAGGATTTCATTGAGGCACTAACAGAGTGATGTATTGGCCACTGTTTGTTAAGAAATATCCGTAAGTCTTTTCTAAAATGCGTCTGAATTTTCTAGTAGTTTGTATGTAGTTTGCTCCTGTCCACGGAGCAGTAGGCAGGGAGATTAGTTTGTTTTTACAGTAATCTTGTATGTTGATATATCAAGGAGAAATGCAGCTAAGTCTTTTGCATTCTCTGAAGCAGCAATATTTGATTGCATCTCATATTTGGGTTCAAAAAGAATGAATCAGAAGAGGAGTTTTCAAAAATATATCATGTTATATTCCAGATAAAAAATGTGTTTCTGTAACATGCCAGCACTCCATCCTCATTAAGAGTACATGCTGACTTTTTCCCCAGGCTGCAAAGAATGTTTTAAGTGTTCCCAATAAGGAAACTGCTAGTAAGCAGAATGAGGTGGAGAAATTTGAAGTTCGAGAGCAAAACAAAAGCAAAACAGAAGCCAAATGGAAATACAAGGTAATGTCTCCTATCAAATTCTGCTGCTGATTCTGCCACGTAGTGATAAGTCAAGGTTGGAGAAATGTTCATAGGTCTACCTGAGCAGAGAGTACAAGGCACTGATTTTCAGTTCCCAAAGAAAAAATTTTGAGCAGAAAATAATTTAATCACTGATAAAGGAGGGGGGTCAGGTTCTTCAATAGCACATGCCGAAATGTCCATCTTTATCCCTGTTGAAGCCAGTGGGAACACTGTGAATAGTGACATTTCTCAGTGCTGATCTCTTTTGTGATTCTTACTTTAACATAGTCGTGCTACTTTTAAGTCTGGAATAGTTCCAGAAAAATCAATAACTAACGATGTCATGAAAGTAGAGTTAATGAAATCTGAATTATGCCACATGAATTAAAAGCTTGCCTTCCCGGAGGGCTAATGTAGGGTGAGTAAAATTCATTCATAGAATAATCCATTTTTTCTCCAGGTACCATTTAAAACAAGGTGACACTAGGCTTTCTCACAGAAATAGCTGTCTGAATTTTGCCTGCTTTGTGAACTTCTAATGACAAAGGTGCAAACAAATTCCCTAAAACAAAACAGAAGTTCATGCTTTTTCACATGGGGAAATTACTAAGAATCATGAATCATTAACATTAGAGACATCTAAATTTTTTTGTGTTAAAAAAAAGTCACAGTTAATGTCATTAGATCAATATGTACCAATTAACGCCACAGCCAGTACAGCTTAGGGAAGTATTAAGGCGATGCTTAAAAAATAGTCAAAGGCTTCCTTTGCACTGAATGACTTCGATATTAAATTACTAAATCCATAATTCAAGCTTTTCTGAAGGTGTGAAAGAAGCAAGTGGAGCCTGGGAATAAAATGCAGTTGTATTTGTGAGATTACAGGCACTGTGCGAGATTCTGTCCTCAGCCACACAGGCACGACGCTGATGGGCAGCGTGCTTAGCCTGTGCTCTGATTCACGAAATGTGTGTTTAGTGTTTTACATCAGTCTGTACCAATTCAAGAGAGCAATATTTAAATTTAAATATTTAAACATGAGGGCATCGTGTTTGTGATGGGCATTGTTTAAACTGGTGCTGAAGTGCCTCCTGAATGGGGACAAGTTCCTGAAGTAAAACCCATGTAGTCTAAGGAAGAGTATAATCCTCTCTTACTTACCACATTTGGGGGAACATATTTTTCTCTGCATATAGATCAATGGATTCTCTGAGGTTACCTAGGAATCTGAAATATCAACAACTCATTCAACTAATTTTACTGTTTTGTTTTGGGTCTTTTGCCTTTCAGAACAGTAAACCTGATTCACTTCTAAAAATGGAAGAGGAACACAAATCGGAAAAGACGCCTTTATCAGGAAATAAGGACAACAAATTTACATTCTCTTTCTCTAATAAGAAGTTGCTTGGGTAAGTAAAAATATGATAATACACATAATTAAAAAAGGCAAATTAAAAAATCTTGTCATTGTTTATGGTTTTTTATACAAGAAGGTGAAAATCTGCTTTTCTGGTCGATGTAGAAAATACACTTACGCAAAAAGTTCTTCGCTCTAGAACTTGATTTTACCTAGAACCCAGCATAGCTGGCCATAACAGCAACGCCCTATCTTTGAGGCTGGTAGTTTGCTTGAGAATAGTGTCTTCAGTATTCAGGCAGTGTCTCATGTTTTGGTTCTTACTAGTTGAGTTATATTAAGTGGTTTTTGTGCAGACCCTACTCAGGGTACGTTTTTAAGAAACCGTTAAATGAACTCTGCATACTAAAATTCCATGCTGTGTGTGCATTATGCATATCACGATATACTTTGAGACAGCTTTAAATAATATAGTGCTTATTTGAAGCCAACCAAGGCTACTCTAGTCAGCATTGTATTTTGAGATATAAATTGTAGGTACAGAAGTGTGTTTGTAAAATTACTTGAATTGCTGTGGCACCTCTGAAAGTATTCAAGTTGACTAAGATTTCTACATAAAGATACTAATTGTCTTCCTCTCTGTCAATTTGCAAGATGTTTTCTAATCAGAGTATTGTTGCTGATTTGTAATTTTCTTTTCCTCAGTTCAAAAGGAGTCAAAACCCAGCTGAATACTAGTGTGTTTGGGTCGCTGCAGAATTTTAAAGAAGATAAAGCAAAACCTGTACGAGATGAATATGAGTATGTGTCAGATGATGGTGAACTAAAAATTGATGAGTTTCCAATCAGAAGGAAGAAAAACACTACAAAAAGAGAACTGCCCTGTAAGAATATTTCCTATTTTGTCTGTGTCTACACAACAAAGTCTTATGTGTTGGTTGTCCAAAATTAGTCTTCAAAATCTATGTGATTTATAATTAAAAAAGCCATGTCTTAACTGTCAGTCAAATATAAGTGGCTTTGAATTGCTTTAGAAGTTATGGCTTAGGAGTGCTATCTTTCGAAGGGAAAAGAACCATGACTTTGTTTTTCTTTTTTCTTTAATTCAGTTTTATCAGATAAAAAAGACACTCTGCAGCACACTCCTGTTAAGAAGCCAAAGGTGGAGTCGGTATCATACAAGGTATGGCTGTCATTGTACCATCACAAGCAAGCAGCCCCTGTACGTCTCTAACAGCGTGTGGGGCAGTACTGGCGGTAGCAAAGCCTCCTCTCAGGCTGTTGTCGCATCCTCTCCCTCATCCTGCAGAGTAGGTAGCGGTCAGACGTTGCCAGGACTAAGCGTAATTTGGTACTGTGGCTTGAACTGCTTGTAGATGATCAGGCCTGCTGGGAAGCCTGCGTGGGCACCGTGACAGTTGTATCGCAACAGGAGAACAGGAGCAAGCCATAAGAAGGAATGGGAAGGGTCAGAAGGAGTTTTCTGTCATACCTGGCTTGATGTTACATTGCTGACAGGCACAGGGTCTGTCCCAAGCTGTGCTCCCACCCTGCGTCTGTCCTCTTACTTCCATGTGCTTTGTACACTGGTCGTTAAATTTCCATGTTCATGTTTGACAGATGAAACTCGGAGTAATGCGGATACAGGTGAACTCACATCATTTGGCGTTTCACATGGCTAGAAGCCCTTAATACCTATTATGTAGCAATTAAAGGTTTTGTTTGCTATCACTCAGCAGCGTCTCCCTCTGCCCATTATGGGCTTACATCTAGAATGCCCTGACTCAGCACAACACTTTATCGTGTCCCTAACTTGAGGCAGTGTCAGTGTGCCTGCTGATAGCTTACCAGCTGAACAGCACAGGCATAAGTTTGCTCTGTGTTAGCATTGAAGCTCAATGCTGGAAATTAAATGACATTAAATGACATTAAAATTAAATATTTTGCCCACCTGTAGTTAATACAAATTCATAGTATAATATCTGAATAAGTCAGAAAAAGCAGAATAGCTTGTTAACACGGAACTGTAGGTGACTGAAATGTTTGGCCCTAAGAACTAAGGAATCCTTTTCATCCTGGTTTGGCTCAGGGATATTCAAGAGCAAGCACAGACCTCCTTGCCCGAGTCAGTAGTTGACGTCTGGAGACCAGTGCACAGAGAACAGGGAAAAACATGCTGGTATCTCACTGTGCAGAAGCTTAAGGAGGGAGGCCAGTTCCTGGAGAGAACAGTGATTGGCAGTCTAAGCAATAAGGGCTGGGACTTTAAAGGCCTGAAAGTAGGGCAGGAATGGGGAAAAAAGTTGTTCTATTATACTCGACTACAGTGCATAGAGATACTGGCCCCAGAAAGATAGTTAGAAGCAGGTAGCTTCCTTCAGTGGCCTCAGATGCCACTGTTTATATGTGTCTATCCCATTCCTCTGTCAGATCTTCCTCTTCTGTTGCAGTAGGGATGGCAGAAGTGGGTCTGTCCCTGTGTCTGAATTGGCTACGTTAACAGTCCTGAAAGGTACAGACCTCTGCCCTGAGCATATCTGGGCTGACAGAGGGATGGCCACACAATCTTTTCTTTCGCTGCACGGGTCAAGGTCTCAAGAACAGGAGCAGGGGCTGAGATGGCAACACAGCGCCTGGAAACACCACTGTTACAGTGGTTTGATCCCATGAGCAGGATTAGATCTCAAAGCTGGTTCTTCAGGGTTGGAAGGGGAAAGAAAAACCTACCATGACTACAGGCTGCAAGGAAACTCATTTTTACTGTGTGGTTTTGGGTTTTTTTTCTTTAATGAAAGCAAATTATAAATGCTAGCCCTGTGTCTTTGGAGGAGCAGCAGGCTGCAGAAATTACTGTGCTGCTCTTCTTGACTAACTCAGGGAGTTTCTGCTTTTTTGAGCCTTTTCCTTGTTTTTGCAGAGCGATGACTCGTCAGATGAAGATTTGCTTCACATTGACACAGAGGCAAAGCCAGGGCGCAATTCCAAAGTAAAGAAAGAGAGTGGAAGTTCAGCAGGAATTCTTGATCTTTTGCAGGCAAGCAAGGAAGTTGGGGGTTTAGAGTATAACACCAACAGGTATGCACCAAGGAATGTTTTTTACCCGTAAACAAAAATTGCTCTTTTGTGGTTGTGCGTGTGTGAGAGAGAGAATGAATTTTGCAGCTCCGTAACTGCTTTTTCTCCAGTAAGCAAATTCTTCCTTTATCCTGTGATCTGGAGGGAGAGGTGGGAAAGTGTGTGGGAAAGGTTTTGGTGGTAAAATTTAAACAAATAGAGGCTTTTCACATCTGTAAATGCTGAACATCCATTTTAGCAATAATACTATAATAGATGAATCATTCAAAAGGAAGAGAGAGCTCAGTGAATGCAGCTTGAGGGCGTGAATAATGTTTTTTAATGTAGTAATAATGTAATAAAGTAATCTAAATGACCAGCATTCCTTCCATAAGGCATTGTAAGGCGCTGCGCATTTCCCCGAATGTCAAATGTTTGAAAGGAGAAAATAGGAAACTGCCTACCCTCCCTCACACCCCTGGTCATCATTCTTCTCCCCACCAAAAGACATGGCTTGGAAAAAACCACACTCTTTTGTGGATACTTCTATACCTAAAA
The DNA here is from genome assembly GCF_964195595.1 of Calonectris borealis. NCBI lineage: Eukaryota > Metazoa > Chordata > Aves > Procellariiformes > Procellariidae > Calonectris > Calonectris borealis. Next base: position 24,208,842 of record NC_134321.1, on the reverse strand, counting down.
TGGAAGTGCTTGCCTGGGCTTGGTTGTGTTTCATATGGGACCACTGTAGGTGGGCATTGAAGTTGACACTGGATGTTTTGGAATATGGTTAATAAGGTACAGCACTAGATCTTTTAGTAATCCAAACAGTGAGCAGTGAAAAGAAATGCAAAATTGGAAAATATGGTTCATAGACTCAAATCCTGCGGTTCAGGATTGTCTGGCACAAGGTTTTTGTTTGGGCCTCTCAAGACAAATGTATGGGTTCACTACCTCCACTCTTTTCAGGCCAAGACTGATCTGAAACTACTGAGAGAGAATTAGGTAATAGAAGCATGCGTGTCATTTCGAAAGAAGCTAGTGGGACTTTCCACATATGGAAATGTCTTGCTTAACTCAAACCTTAGGAACAAATCCCCGGGAAGGGTTTTGGGAACATCAGCTGCGTTTATGGCTTCCGTGCACAGAATGACACTGCAGACATGAACTGCTACGTCTTATGCCCTGTGCTCCCTAGTAGTCTGCTGATCAAATAGATCTTTGCTGCGGCAGCCTTAACTGAATGATTTGTCCCTCCCCTGTAGAAGACCAGAGGTATTCCCTAAGCACTTCCCACTGCTCCACAGGGACCGTAGCCTTGGTACTTCTGGAAGCTGTGGGCTGTTGGTAAATTGCTGGCACAAGTTTCTAAATATGCCTGTTGTGCAAACAAAGGAATTATCCTCTGAAAGGTGAGAATGACAGGCTGGGTGGTGATGTGGGAAATGATGTGAAACGTGCGGTAAGGCTGTTCTTGTCTGGCATTTTAATAAGCCAGTTCCATCTCCACTCTGCCTTCATTTGAAAACCACCTTCACCAGGCAGGCAGGACATGTTGGTTCTCCAGGCTGGCTGCTTGAAGCAGCATTTATCCTACTCATGATTCATACAGCAGATGCGTGGAAGCAAGAAGTGTGTTGCACCGTTTTATACGTGCAAAGCAGCAAAACTAATTTGCTTTGAGTAGTAAAGCCAGATACCACATTCAGTGGTGCCACATTCAGTGATTGCTGGGGTGCCCCAGCATCTTTTTCCTCCCTGTTTTCTCTAGCTCCGCCTTGGTCATACAAAGCCACAGAACCTGTGGAGGAAGTAGAAATAGCTGTAGGAGAAATAGGTCCGAGAGTTGAGAACAGACTGGACAAAGAGAGACTGGTGCTGTCCTTCTCACCCCTGCTGTGCCCTTGCTGGGTGTTGGGTGTGCGTGACCCAGGAAAAGTGCAGCTTGCAAATTTGAAAGGACTTGTTAAAATGGAATGAGAAGGTCCCCTCGGAGGGGAAGATATTATCTAAACCTGGGAAAGATTGGAAGTTAAAAGCCATAACTGAGAATTCCAAAAGATATGCCTCATGGTCAAAGGGGAACATATGGAGTGAGTTACCAAGGGAAACCATAGAAGCAAATTTTATCACTGAGTTTAAAAAAGATAGGTTTTTTGATGTTGAGAGAGAAGATGGAATTTTTTAAGGTTGCAGTGTGGTGACAGAGCTACAGAGGAATCTAAAGGAGGGAGTATTGCTGAACCAGAAACATCTTCTGGTTCAACCTTCTCAATTTATTAGGCAATTGTCTCTTCCGCAGCTTAGATGGTTGCAAGGGATTAAAGCATATTATATAGACCGGCTTCATGCAGGCTACATCAGTTGTGAAGTACCAGGCAGCTCTGTGAGAGACAGTCTTGCCTTTGTGCATCCACATTTAGAGTTTATTACTTGTTGCAGCACAGCGACAGGGATCCTCCTCTCTGCGTTGAACAGAGGTGTGCATGCGGAGTCTCCTGTAAGAGTTCTCTTTTCATTCCTAATGGGGGTGAAAAAAGCCAATCATTTTAAAATTAAGTAACATAGTCACTACATATCCTTGGAAGGCTTATCTTGACAAGGCTGCTATTTCCAGGGAAGAGATCTAATCTCAGTTTAGTCCTGGTTTTCCTCCATTACTGTCTTCCCCATAGCAAAGAGTGGTTGATCGAAACCGTCAACCACCTCCTATGATTGCGGAGGGTATGGGGAGAGGTACCAATGTGTCTGCAGCTCCCAGGAAATAGAATATTTTTTGTTGTCTGAGCTCAAGTGGGTCAGTGGTTCTAGATTTTCCTGCTCTCTTGAGATTTGGCCCCAACTCTGCGCCTGCTCTTCAAAAGAAGTAATCGCATTGGCACTTGTTGTCTATTTGACTGTTCCTATGAATTCCTTTCCATTCTGTGTTATGGTGCATAACGGAACTGAACTAGTGTTTATGTCGAATTTACACTTACATTTTTGGCAGATAATTAGACATGTCGGCAGGTAGTTAGGTGTATCTAACTCTGGGAGTAAAGTTCCCAGTGCAATATGATTCCCATGCTTGAAGTTTGGTATAAAATAAGAAAATTTATCAACCATTGTAAGAATTAAATCTGCCTTGGCCACGTTTACACTACTAACCATTCCGTGTATAACATGGTTCACTGCCTGTTTACGATGTGCAGAAATGCAGGGGTAAGCAGAAAACGTAGGTTAAAGAAATGGTCCTCAAAGATTCTCTTCCTTGCTTGGGAGGTGTCTTTTGCTGTTTGCAATGGATTAAAACTGCCACTCAGTAATGGAGTAGGACTTGGGCCTTTCATTTTTCCTCCCTTCAGCCTGGGCTCTGTACCCAGTGTATTTGTAGACTTTGCGGTTTCTGAAATCAAAGTCACAAACGCAGTCACATAACTAAACTCTGCATGAATTACTACACTGTGTGTGGTAGTTTAGTGGGAATGTGTCATATCAATTTTGGCTCTTGTATAAACAATTAGGCTTTGGCAGTGTGTGTTGCAGCTTGATTGAAAAAAGCTCCTGATAAATGAAATTACTATGTTTCATTTCATAATTATGCTAGACTTTTTAAAATGGCCATAACGTGTTTTTTTTTAAAAAAAAATGGAAGAAACATGATATGCAAACATACTGTGTCGCAACATAATGCCAATGTGGTCATGTCTGACTCTCAGGAACAATTTCCATCTTTCTCTACTTGTAAGGCAGATAAAGGGTAGGCATATGTATGTATTTATATATATACATATATATATGTACGTGTGTTCTGGATACTCCACGTAGCACTAGTGCAGGTAGGTCTATGTGGAATCTCCTTTGCTCACACAGTGGTCTGTGCGGATGAGAGCCAGCTCTCAAGGGGAAAGCATGGAGCCCTGTCAGACCAGTGCCGGAGCTGCTGAGCCCCAGCAGTAACTTAAGCAGCAGGTCAGGGCTTTTTGTGATAACGACCTTATCTGAATGGTGTGAAACTTTATTCTGTAAAATATCGGACTGTCATTTGCAGCTGACCAAACCAAATGCCCTGATGGCATTACCTAGATTGCTCTAGAGAGCTGCATCTCCCGTACTTCTGTCAATGGTAGCGAGAGATAATGACAGAGGTCCTGCAAAAACTGCTGTAAATGTGGAAACAGTCTGAAAGAATTAAAAAGTGGAATATGGAAAAAAGCTTTGAGGGACTGGTAGTCACGTGATCTTGAACTGAGCAAAATTATTTGTTGTTTCCAGGTCTGATTCAAAAATGGAAGGAAATACCGGTTTTGTACTTGAAATTATTTGAGTTCCATAGTTTTATACAACCGTGACTTCTCCAAAATATTGATAAGTCATTACTGTCTTGGCTCCACTTCTTCTTTGTGGTTCATTTGCATTTGGCCACAGGTGAGGGGAAATGCAGAAATGACAGGGAAATACTATCACAGAGAGAGGATGGTAATTTATTGCCTTCCCTTTACATGCACAGCTGTTTTTCAGTGGTTCTTATTTGAAGTATTCCAGAGTAACGGCAGTTGGAAGGGACCTCGGGAAGTCCCCTAGTGCAGCCGCCTGCTCACAGCACAACCAGCTGCAGTTTCACCCGGTTGTTCAGGGCATTGCCCTGAGTTTTAAGTATATTCAGGGATGGGGATCCTGCAGCGTCTCTGTGTGAGCTGCTTGGCCACCCTCACTGTGGACCTTTGCTTCTTGCGTTGGATTGGGATTTCCCCTGCTGCAGCTTGTGACCACTGCCTTTCATCCTACTGTGCACCACCGAGAAGGGTCTGGCTCTGTCTTCTCTGTAACCACATGAGATAGTTCTTGTTTCAAGTTAGTTCTTATTTCCATTTAGAATATGCTCAGTGGTTCCTGTGGCTTTCCTTTTCCCTTATCTATTTTTCCTCTAATCTTAAGATGAGACTGGGCGATAGCTATTCAGAGGCGAGGTGAGACGTTAGTGAGCTTACTGTCTCTCATCTCCGCCTTGCCCTTCAGTGCCTCCAGCCGTCTGTGTAGGATGGAGAATGCGGAAGAAGCCACCCCTCAATGACTAATATTCTGCTGCAATTAATAAATTCAATTTCTACATATGAGGCTATAGGTGAATGGCTCAGTAATTGCTTGTGGAAGGAAGGAGATGATCTGCCTCGAGATGTTGAACCCTCAGAGAGAGATGGCAGTAGTAGAATTGGTCGTGAAAAGTGAGGCACCGGCTCCCTGCATGATATCCTCTCCTTCAGGGTGGTGGGATCGTTCCTGTGCCCAGGCGGCGCAGGCGCCAGCCTCAGCTAAGGAGGTAAAACCTCAGTCTGTCCGCGCTGAATTGTATGTATTCTTGTCACAATCACGGCTGTTGCTTGTTGCCACCCGCTCTGGAACGTGCTGTCAATGCTCTTGTCAGGTCCAGGCAGGTAACACAGGCAATGTGAAAGCCCCAAAACGTTAGCCTGAAGGGATGCTGTACGCTCTCCTCCCTGATGAAGATACTGCTAGCAATGGCAAGCAGTTCTGGGACACTGAGGCCCCGACACTTAAACCCAACACAACAAATAGTTGCAGAGAGCACTGTGTGCAGGGCGCGAAGCCATCTGTGCCTTACAGACCAATGTCTTTTCCTCGGGTGCCCACTGAGGTGGGTTGCCCTTCCCTGCGCCTCATCCCGCTGTCCCGACCAGCCGGGCAGGCTGGTCAGCCCTGGGGGGATTTTATTTGGGATGAGTTTTAACAGCAGATTTCCCCTTCTGTTATGGTGCTTCTCTCTGTTAATAATGTCCTGCCAGTTTCAACTCTCGGGAGCGGCAGCAGAAAGGCAGTTGCTGATGATGACGATGCACGTGGCTCGTTAGCAGGCACGCGAGCTCAGGCTGGTCGGTGTGGCTACAAGCTTGGCCCGTTGGGCTCTGTACCAGCTCAGTGCGGGCTCTGGGTAGGAGCTGGGCCTGGCGTACCTCGGGCTCGTCCTCCACAGCCCAGCCCTGTGGGTCATTCAGGCGGCCACCGTGCTGCTTTGGCCATGCCTTTTTGGCCACCTGCGCGGTTCTTTTGCCTGTGGACTGTGCGGTGGCTGCACCGAGGTTTACCGCGCGGTGCTGGGTGTTGCGGGGGAAGCTGGCAGTTTCCAGTGTGGACCTCTTTCAGCTCCTGCACGGTACGCAGCTGAGAATCACCAGATGCTTGCTAGGCAGCAAACGGTTATTGCAGTAAACTAATCTCTCAATCACGTGTCCTTGTCTTTACAAGAGTAAAAGGGAACAATAAAATCCCGAAAAGGGAGGCCGTGCAAAATACTGAAGTGGAGCCCACTGCAAAAGGCACAAACTGCTACCAGTCAGTTTGTTAAAATGTCCTTCTCTCTGTTCATCCACAACCTCATTTTTTAGCTTGAGAAAAGGAAAGCAAGGCCGCCGGGATTTGCAGAGCAGAGGCTATCGCCAAGTGCCACCTCGCTGTGTGTTCGAAGGGCCCTTGCCAGCCGGCTGCTGGGAAGGGAGCGCAGGGGCAGAAGCACTCTGACTGCTTTGCTCCTGCTCCTGCACTCATTTTAAATGTTTTTTAAGTCATAGTTGTAACTCACAGATAGTTTACTTTCATAAATGTTTTTTTTTAAATCATTGCTGAAGCTACAGAAAGGGGATATGGCCTTCCAGAGCTTAAAAATCGCTTCCTGATTCTTCTTGAATTTTTTTTGGCTTAGAAAGCTGAAATACTTCTAACGGAAGCACACGTGAGCGCATGCCCTAATGAGAAACACTTTGCCCCGTGTGCAGCTCTGTCTCTTTGAGACATTTCACCCACACATTCAGGTTGTGGTTTGACTCTCAGAACCACTGGTTTTGATCATATTCCACAATTTATTTGTTGAAGCTTGTGTTGCTTAAGGCAGTTCCTCTCTGATTTGCCCGTTTAGTGGTCAGTGTTTGATGGTCTGTTTGCAGTGTTTTGAAAGTCCAGTGTTTGCAAAAATAGTTGGGGGAAAAAATTGAAAGAAAATATGTTAATTTCTTATAGATGGTGCAAAATATGCCTTTGACGGGGAGAAGGCTAAGGCATCTGGCATGATAATGAAGGGATTAAAATGTCTCTTTCCTAAATAAGTTTTTCGATGTTCTTCTGTTCGTTGAGTTGCTAGCTGCTAACACCAGTCTTAACTCATTTTCAGGATTATTTATAAATGCAATTAGTGCCCAGAAACTCCCGTTATGCCTTGTACGTTACTCTATCCGGAGTCCTGTAGTGGTTTAAAGTGGATTAAATTAAGATCAAGTAAGAGAAAGCGATGTGGTACTGCTAATTTACTTGGGAAATGCTGTATGTTAGTGGCTTCTATTGCATAATTGTAAAAAATATCGTTACCACAGCAAGTTTTTTCTGCATTTCACTATTTGCCCAAACTCCAAAGTTCTGGAAATTCTGTTGCAGAATTCATGTCTGGCGTTCTCTGACGAGACTGTCATTCTTCTATGTTCTTGTATATTGTGGGGAGCGCGCTTCCCCACCTCGCTAAGCGTACATGCCAGTCAGAATTTACACATCGTTTGACCTCAGCCTGTTCTGTAGGACTGTATTTCTTTCTGTAGTAGATGTGCCACGCCTGTTGACAACTGGCAATAAAATACCAAAAAGCAAGTTCAATGACAGCAAGGTTTCCACCCACCCTGTAGTCCACCCATCCAGTCTGTATCTCTCCAGCATCTCCCATAATCAGTCCATCCCACATCCACTTCAGAAAACCCTCCCAGTGCACTGCAGAAATCTCTTGAATTGCTTGTGCCCTACCATGTTGCTCTTGCAGCAGATGCTGGAGTGGTGACAGCCCCCAGCGTGAACTGTGACCTGTGATCATGAGCTTCCTTCCAGTTGTTCAAATTCTTCCTCCGCTTGCTTGGCAGTACGTAGCAGAAGCCCACCACGACATCCCTCCCCAGTGCTGACCCATAAGCCCTCAGAGTTGCTGATAGAGACACTGCGTTGTTGGGAATGCTGTTACGGGCTTCGAAAAGTTACCTGACCCCTGTCCTCGCCCACCAGCGACAACAGCCCCCAGGGAGCTGCCCATCACGTGCCCCAGCTTCCTGGCGTCAGGGGCAGCAGCCCCAGATCTAATGTGCTGTCTGTGATACTGCTGTCAGCACAGAAATAACTGGTGTCACTTGTGGCATGCCCAGCTGCCCAAAGGGCACCAGCACTGTGCAGTGAAAGGGGTCAACTGTGTGTGAGGCGTTCCTGTTTTCTGGAATCGCTAATAGCTCTTGTATTTCTCAATGTTTCCCTGCAGTCAGCCACCTGCCTCACCCAGCACGCAAGAAGCAATCCAGGGCATGCTATCGATGGCAAACCTCCAATCGTCAGAGTCCTGCCTCCAGACATCGTGGGGTACCAATCAGGCGAAGAATAACTCCATCTCCACACAGAACTCTAAAAAAACGGGTGGTGGCAGCAACAAAAATGCTGGCAAGCGGTTACTAAAGAAAAGCACAAAGAACAGTATTGACATCGAAGATTACGATGAAGATCAGGACCACTTAGATGCCTGTTTTAAAGATTCAGATTACGGTAAGTAGAAACAAAGCAGTCTGAGTGAGCGTGTGCCTGGGTATGCATGTACATATTTGTGCATGTTTGCAAATACCCCCCGTGTTTCTCATGCGCTTGCTCACTTTCTGTCACGTTGAAATCGACTGGGTATTTTGCTAAGAAGGAGTGCAAATAACAAGAGGTCTGCACGGCAAAATTAAGCAAACACTGTATGATAGGTAGACTATGGAGCCGGTGGTGATACGGCCATCCAGGTAGGCTGTATTTGAGGCACGTCACAGTCAGAAGATCTTAAAAAGCATGGAAGCCCGCTGAAACCACAGCAGTCAGCCAAGAAACAGGAAACTGTCCCAGAAGTGTGTGTCAGGTGCTGGTACTTAGGACAGGAATGTCCTTGTCTGCACAATAGCAATAAAATATCTAGCTAAAATGAGTAAGAAGTTGAATTTGTACGTGGAAAAAGGATCCAATGGTATTTTGAGTGTTGGCAGAGAATGCAAGCATCTGAAGCAGAAATGGGCACAAAGCCAATTTGCATCAGTTGTATCAGTTCTGCCATAATAATCTGCAGGAACATTTTTGAATATAAGTAGTGAGGAAATGAAGAAAAGTAGTCATGTGAAGACTGATAAGGAGTGGAAAGCCTGAAGTCCCAAAGAGGGCAAGAAGCTGGTAGAGGTTTATGCTGTATAACAGGAGAGTCTATGTGTGTGTTTAAGTCTCCCTGGCAAGTACGGCCATCAGAAATCATGCGTTACGATTGGAAAACAGGAGTGTGTGTTTTCACATTATTAACAGAGGTGCCAAGGCAAAATGGAGGTGCTGTGACGTGTTGCAGAGGAAGGCTGCCCAGCCATTCAGAGTGCGCTGCATGCGCGGGGATGCAGTGTAGTGCTGGAAGGTGCTTTGGGAAAGCGCGGCTCCGTGAGGCTGTTGGACAGGGCTGTGGTTTACAGGCAGATCCACGCATGAACAAGGCTCTGCTCTACTGAGGGGTGGATTTGCTTATTACGTGTCTGTGCTGCCAGGGAATGGAGCGAGCAGGCTTGGTTTCCGGAGGCTCTGTTTATGCCACATCTGATCAGCAGACTTCTAGTGTCAATGGCCAAATGCCACAGTAATGCCAAAATCAGTGGCGATGTAACAAATGGCAACTGGCAAGAAAAGCAAACGCATGTGAAAAAAAAATACAGAAACTTCATAGTCTGGAACAAAATTTAGACAGATAGGTGTTCATCCAGAGGCCTGTGAAGGGTCCTTTGGTAGAATGGTTCACGTTCACCTTTGGGATACTCACACTATGTCTCACTTCTCTCTGCCTGACTGCGGGAGTCACACGGGCCGGGAAGGTGTGGTGCGGAATGAAGTGGCTGACATGTCTTCAGTACCGGTCTTGCTTGCAATAAGGAAACCTGTTTGTGCCTCTTCTAGCTGTGCTGCCGCTCCACAGACAAGACTGATTTTTCCTGTCTCAGAAGTTTCACTGTGTATCCTAAAAGTAGCTTGTCAGAGTTTAATGACAGCAGCTCCCAAGTGTAGTGTGTGGATGAGAGCAGGAGAAGGTCCCCTGAGTATTGCCGCTGTGTCACCACTCAGTGCTACCTCTGGGGACCCTGCTGTTCTAGCTGTGATGCCTCTTTGCAGGGTAGAGCCGTTTCCTGTACTGAAACTATTGCCTTTGTTTCCTACTGTAGTTTACCCTTCTCTCGAATCAGATGAAGATAATCCAGTATTCAAATCCCGATCAAAGAAAAGGAAAAGTTCAGATGATGCCCCTTACAGTCCAACGGGTAAGTCCATATGGTCTGTGCTGCCTAGAGTCAGGCTAAGTTGTGCAGGTCCCTAAAAAAACGGCCATTTTTCAAGGAATGTAGAAATTGTAAGACCACAACTAGCGATTTCTTTATCATGTGAAGGATTTATCCTTTCCAGTGCAGTGGGAGGTGATATCATGCGCTGGGACTCATGCCGAGCGGTGTCAATCAGTTGGCAGGAAAAAGTCATTCCTGGGTGGGTTGTTGGTTTATTTTTCTTCACACTCTCGGTGATGGAACAATTGGCAGCCACTGTAGCAGTGGTGTAGCAGTGCAACCCCAGACAGCTGAGTAGCCATGGCTTTTAGGTGTTGACTGTGTAAAGAGAAATGAGAGAGAGTGTGGGAATCGTCTCCTCCAGCTTCAGCCAAAGCTGGTGGTCTGGAAGGGTGTTTCTGTTGCAGCTCACCAGAGTGACAGCCCAGGGGGTCCTTAGATCCCTTTGATGTGGCCCACTAATAGGGGAGCCTCCACGGCTTGCTTGTGTGCGACAAACAGCCCATGTCTCATCAGCTTGTGGCACTGCGTGTCCACTCCCAGCTGATGGGGTGGTGAACACTGTCCATTTGGAAATGATGCTGGAGTCACTTGCGTCTGTAGAGTAGGCAGAAACCTCCCGTGGCTTTGGCTTCAGGTAGCTGCAGCTGCCAGTGAGGTTGCTTAGCTGTGTTACGTCTTTATTGGCAGCTCCTCCCCAAGCCACCGTGCCTGGAGGCTGTCGGCACCTCCTGCCCTCAGGCGCGTCCTGGGGAAGGAAGGGCAGGGGCTGCGGCATCCCTGGCCCTCCCGCTGAGGAGGGCAGAGCCTCGCTGCCCAGTATGTGGTTATGCTGCTCACACGGGCACGTTCTGCACGTCTCACCTGCATCTGCTTGCCTTGTAGCACGAGTTGGCCCCTCGGTGCCTCGACAAGACAGACCGGTGCGAGAGGGCACGAGAGTCGCCTCCATTGAAACTGGACTCGCCGCTGCTGCCGCGAAGTTGTCACAGCAGGTGAGGTTGCTTGAGAAGTAGTAGCTGCCAGGAAATGAAAGCCCTCTCCCCCAGCAGCAGAGTCATGCCCAAATAGCAGCGCAGTGCCAGTCCTCCTCAGTGTTTATTCATGCCAGTGGCACAAGGCTCAGCAGTCTCAGGGGAAATAAATGGGATGAAAGTCCAGTAGTGTCGCAGCATATCTGGTAACGCCACAGCGCAGAGCAGGCGACGTATCGGAAGTGTAGAGAAGTATGAGCGAGCGAGCATAGCTACCAGGCTAAGACAGGCGGAGGCTGCCCGAAAGGAGTGTGCATGAACCGCATCTTGATGAGTATTTGAGAGTCTGACTGGTGTGATTGCCTTGTCTGTGGAAATCGGCTGCTGGGAAGCACAAGGATTTACTTCCAATGATTTGGTGAACTGTGCGTAACTATGGGTCAGTTTAGCAAAGATATTGAGGCGCTTTGGGTGTCGATAAGTGTCCGGTCTCTGAAGAGGTCAGATGGATGCTAAGTGCCTAACGCACATAGGCCCCACAAATGTGACACCATGAGGCGCGAAGGTGATAAGGTCTGCTGGAGCAAGGTTGCCGAGACACCGTGGCAAGTTGCTGGAGATGCAGGTTTTGGTGGCATTGGGCTTCTGTGGTGCGTACGGTTGAGTAGAAGAGCTCTAAGAATGGTAGCAGAGTTTCATCAAGAAGCGGACCGAAGGTAGGCAAGGGAAACAGGATGGTGACAGTTCTCATAGTATGTATGCATAAGTGCAGTTGCAGGTCGAGAGATAATGTGTGTGTCCTGGCAGGAAGCAGAGCCTGTGAATCAGTGGGATGTTTGATATCCTCCATGCTATTGTGAAAGTGTATGAAGATACCTGAAGATAGGAGGTGCCAGTTTTTGTGGAACATCGAAAGGTTTGTTCATGCAAAACCACGCTGGTCTCCCAAGGCAGGGTCATTTTGGTCCTGGCTGGCTCCCACTCGCCGCAGTGTACGCAGAGTTATCAAAGAAGGAGGCTCTGCAGAAAGCGCATACGTAGATGCGAGAAAGGCAAGCGTGTGCATGCAGCAGAGCGAGCTGTGAGCGAGATGGTATCGGAACAGACCCTGAGCAGTTTGTACGTGGCAAACTTCGTGGGTTTTCGTTGTATCAGGACCCTAAGCAACGCCGCTGGCCCTTGCCATAGCTAAAGGTCTTCTGGGGATTAATCTGAGCTTCATGTTTGTCATTTTAAAGGAGGAACAAAAAGGCAAGAAGAAAAAAAATACCAAAAAGAAGCTGTCAACCAACAACGCGAACAAACCGGCTCAGGAAGGCAGCTCGCCAGAGCCGAAGCTGGAGTCACATGCCAGCAGCCTCACAGATCACGAGTACACCGCAGGGGCCAGCACCTTTGGGGTCGCCCAGCCTAACAGGGGATCGCAGCCGATGGCACCCGGTGTTTTCCTCACACAGAGGAGACCCTCATCATCCTCGCAGAACAATGCCTCCGCCAAAGGTACCAGGAAACGCCTGGGGTTATGGTGTAGGAATGGGGAAGGGTGAATTGGTCGTGTAATCCATGCCTTTTGCAGGGCCCTCACACGTTGTGTCTGTCACGGGTTTGTAGAAGTGCTTCGGCAGGTCAGATCTGGTCGCAGACAGGGCCCACGGCCTTGGCTGTCCTGGCGCTGTGGGCCCAAATATGTGTTTTGCTGCCGGGCTGTTTGTTGCAGGGTGTGAGGCATCCCATGCTAGGAAGTGCTCCTGAGCATGCCCCGAGGCTCCTGAGGAACACCTGCAGTGGTCACGTCACAGTCCAGCCTGTCTGGTGAAGCCTTGTCCAGGGGAAGATGCGTCCATGAAGGCTGTCCTGCCAGGGCTAGGTTAGGCACTGCTGTGGTTGGGTGGTGGTTGTACGCCGGTACCTGTGCTGACAGGTACCTGAGGACATCCTACCCAGCGGGTGTAGAGCAGTGCAAATCTGCAAACCTGGCTTGAGAGTTGCCGCAAGGGAGCAGAGGAATATGAAACCTTGGGAGTAACACAGCTACACAACCAAAGCCAAGAGAGAGGATGAGGTCTCTTGTCGGCTGTAGGGAAAGCGTTACAAAGCTGAGGCTGTCCTGGACCTCCTATTCTCTGCTTGAACTTTGCTCAGAAAGCGTGACAGAGGCAGGTGTGGGGGACAGGCACTGTGTAGTGTGAAGATTAAGTGTGCGATCCCACTGGGAGAGGCCCTGATTTAAAAAGTGAGGCAACGTGGCAGTGTTCCCTGCATTCCCCTATGTTTGAGTGGAGCAAATCAGAGGTAGTGCATGGCATCCTGCCAAACAGTAAAACATCAGAGTAGCTTGAATGGGCCATACAGGAGGACACGCATAGCCCGTGGTAGGCGCTAGGGTCCTGCCAGGAGCTGGTAATACCTGTGGTTGTCTGCAGAACTGGAGTAGAATGAGCATATTTGCCTGGAATTGTGTCTTTGTGGTGAAATGGTGGCATTAGTGAAACAGGTCCAAGCCAGTGGAAGATGTGATGGGAAGAAGAGTGCTGAATGGAGCCGAACCCCAGTCTGGCTGGTGAGCTGGGCGGCCCAGCCAGGGCATCGTGAAGGGAGCCTGACCAGGCACGTGGATCACACCTTGCCTGTGGTATAGCTCAGTCCCCAAAGGAGGGAAGGAGCCATGTGCCAAGAAAGCGAGTGGCTGACCTCGCAGGGAGTGGAGCACTTTCAGGGCCTCCTGTGCAGGGTCTTGGGACAGCTGGGGGCACCAAGGGGACTTCAGGGCGTCTCTCTGCATGGAGCACAGGGGAGTCCTGAGCCTGGGGACTACCAGATTGGGCATCACTGGGAACGAAGGGACTGTGGAAGGAGATGATGGGATGGAGCAGAATTAGGGAGCTCTACGACCTCCTCAGGGAAGGTCTCTCAGTCTTAAAGAGTGAGGCGAAAGGATGAGAAATGAGGAAACTTCCCATGGAAAGTGTCACCCACACTGTCGTGGTCTTTGAGGCTGGGGCACTTAATGCAGATGGGAAAAGTGGAGAGGAGCTGAGTCTCTGCACAAGAGTGCACCAATGGCGGCATGATGGGAAGAGGACGGGCTGCCGGGGTTTGTGTTGTGCCTGGCAGTCCCAGGTGCCTTGGTGACCAGGGGAATTTCTGGCTGTAAGGTTGTAGCTGGCGAGCGGTGGGGCAGTGAGCAGCTGCGGTAGCTGCACCAGTCCCTGAGGACCAGTACACAGGGAGCACAGACCTCGCTGAACCGCACAGCTCATGAGCAAGGGCCGGGGCTCGTGGTGGTGGTGTCCTCTCATCGGTATGGGGACAGGGAACGTTGTCCACCTTGGGTGTGTTGTAGTGCCTCGGTGCTAGCCTGAATCTGTAGGAAGAAAGTGCGCGTGTGTGTGTGTGTGCGTCTTTTCAGTGTCCTTCTGGCAAGGCTGGGTGCAGGTGGTCTCTCTAGTGCTAGGGGAAGAGAGGGCAAGAAGAAATGTGGAGCTGCGATGGTACGTGGGTTGGTCTCGGTGTGGTGGGCGAGGGACCAGGTGTCCTCAGGGCAGTGCTTGGCCCAGGACTGATGGTGCCCTGCGAGCTCAGCATCCCTGTCCCGCAGCTTTCCCTTAGAGGATGTCGGAGAGGTGCCCAGAGATCCCTCGGGAGCGTGCGGGTGCGTGGTGAAGGCAGGCGCTGTAGCGGCCTGCCGGGTGCGAGGAGCTGTGGGGTGCCTGTGCGCCTGCAGCCTCCCCGGCGAGGCGCTGAGGAGCGGGACGGTGCTGGCGTGGCTGGGTTCGGACTGTCGCCCTGTGGGCAAACAGGTCACCCACGAGCGGCGAGCCAGGCTGGGTGGCAGGCGGGGTGAGGGCACAGGGCAGCAGGGCTGGCACTGCGGAGGCAGGAGGAGCCCCAGCAGAGAGGAGCCTGCACCCTGAGCGGGGTGCGCTCACAGGGATGCGTCCCTGGGCGCAGGTAAGCAACCTGCCCCGGCCGCCGCCGTGCTGGTTGGGCTCCCCGCCCAGCCCTGCCCGATGGCTGCGGGGGAGCCCCCACGCCTGAGGGGTGGCCGTGGCCTCGGAGGGCAGGGGGGCAGGGCTGGCTGCGGGGCAGCCCGGAGGGGCTCCGGAGGAAGGAGGCGGCCGGTGCGGGGCCGGAGGGGTCGTTTCTGTGGGGTGGTGCGGGGCGGGAGCGGGCCCTCACCCCGCTCCCCCGCTCTCCTTCCAGGAAAGCGCACGAAGAAGGGGATGGCCACGGCCAAGCAGCGGCTCGGCAAGATCCTGAAGATCCACCGGAACGGGAAGCTGCTGCTCTAGCGGCGGGGCCGGCGGGCAGCCCGGCGGCGCCGCGCCCGGGGGCGCTGCCGCCTGGCGCTGCCACCACGACAGTAACCCCGTTAACTTGCAGCGGTCGGCGTGTACAGAATCCTGCTATAAATATTTTTTAATATAGATGTCCTTTCTCAGAGTGCTGAGAGCGACTAGCCGCAAAAAGTTAATACTAATCCCGGCCGCGGAGGAGCGGGCCGCTCCCCCGCCCGGCCCCGGCCCGCCCCGGCCCTCGGGCGGAGCCGCCGGCGCAGCAGCGGCAGGGCGGGCCGCCGCCCGCCTCTTCCCGCCCGGCGAGCGCGCAGGGAGGGGCGGCAGCGGCCCGCGTGGGGCGGCGGGGCCGGGGTGGGCCGGGCTCCGGGGCGGGGCGGGGCGGGGCGGGGGCCGTCGGGCTGAGGCGCCGGGCCGAGGCGTCGGGCGCGTTTCTCAGGCAACCCCCCGTCGCCCTGTGTCGCTGCGTTTCCCGAGGCATCCTTTTCCTAGAATGTAGCTTGTACATAGCTTTTGGAATAACCACCACCGGTTTTTTATAAGGGGAAAGTCTCTCCGGGGCGCCGCCCGCCGGTACCAGCTCTTTGCGTAACTTCTTGTACGAGGAGGGAGACAGTTATTTTACTAGCACCTTGTGGAGTGTTTCCGTGTTTTGTGACGATGTAATTTATTAATGTTTGTAGCTTTTTATATTTGTACATTTCTTATGGGCTTTGTTTATATACACACATTACCGGGGCGCGGCGCCCGCGGGGAACCAGAGCCACCCGCGGCCGTGGGCGAGGGCTGCGAGGGCCGCGCCGGCCTGGGCGTCGCGCCGGCTTTTTTTATTATGATTATTATTATTAGTATTATTATTTTTTCGCGACATGTACATTTCTAACAAAGTTTATCGTGGCTATCTATCTATGACGGTGTTTTATTTACCGATTCATATCAAATGCTCTTGTATCGAGTTCACGGAATCTAAGTAAACCTAGAGCAAAGTTTAAAAAAAGAAAAAAAGAACAAAAAAAGAAAGCAAAGTAAACTATTTCAGGTTTTGTACACAACCGCCTGGGCCTGGCCTTTTTGTGGGGTCGGCGAGGGGCAGTGCCTGGGCTCGGTGGGGAGCAGAGGCAGCCGTGGGGGTCCCTCCGGGTGGGTGGGAGGAGCGGGCAGGACCTGCAGGGGGGGAGGGGGGCAGGCAGCCCGGCATGGCGCTCTGCCCTGTCCAGCCCGCTCCTCAGCAGGAGCAGGCAGGTGGGGGGCTCCGCTGCCCCTTTACAAGCACACCACAGGGTGCTAAGCCAGTGCCCCGTCTGCTACCCAAACCCCTTTCCAAGACCTCTGCTTGCTGTAGCACCACAAGAAGCCCTGGCTGATTTGGCGTGGCCGAGTGTCCTGGTAAGATACCCCATGGTCCACCCAGGCATGTCTGCCCACCGCCCACCACTGCTCTCATCATCACCTCCCTTGGGACAAGCAACACACTCGTTTCCCTCTGCTTCCTCCCTCCATCTTGGAGGTCACCAGGTGCTTCAGGCTTTCCCCGTCTTTCCACTCCCTGAAACACCAGGTACCTCACCCTTTACTTTGAGCCATTTCTCCAGATTGACCCTCCTGTCCCTGGGGCCGTTTTCCACATACTCCTTCTTATCACAAGAGAGGCTGAACGTGATACCCACAGCCATGGGCAACCGCTGCTGCTCCTGCCGTTCTCTTCCCCAACACAAGGCTGCTGCCTAGCGCTTGGCCACGCTATGCTGGCAGTGGCACGAGCCAACCCCGGCCTGCACAGAGTTACCCGTTACCTTCTGACAGCCCCAGCAGGCTCGAGGTCAGCGTTGCAGAGTCCTCTGCCTAGGAGCAGGGCATAGGTAAGCATGATGCGGCCCCAAACCCCAATCATGTTGTATTTGGCTACTAGATGACAATGACACAATGGGATAATACGGATCTTTTCACTGGCCCCATCTCTTCAAACAGGTTGCCTTTTGATGACACTTCATTGTAAGTGATTCCTTAAGAAAGGCAGAAGGCCAGGTGTGCTGTTGAAGGATTGCTTCCTTTTTGGGAGGCTTTGCCTCCGACATCTGCGCTGTGTCTGTCCTGGGTCTCAGTAATACGCAGCAGGCAAGCGCAAAGGCCGTCTGTGTGCAGGAGGGGTGGTTGCCTGATGTTGCGTGCAGTAGGAGGCATTGCAGAACGGATCCCAGCGAGATGTTGTCAGCTTTCAAACCAGGCAGGCAGTGGTGACACGTGTCAGTGGATGGAGACAGTGTGTCCCGGGGGACGGAGAACCGTTTGGATTGCGGGATCTGAAGGAAGGCTGAGAAGTTACTTTCAGCCAAGGGTAAGCTTTTGGCCAAGGACAACATGGCAAATATATACAGGGGCCCAGAGAATGTTCCTGTGGGGAGCAGGGCAGCAGGCCCTGGGTGGACGTACCAAAAGAGGCAGCAGTTTGGTCCTCTCTCGCTGCCGTCCAGCAGAGAACTTGGTCGAATGTTGGCCATTAGCTCCCTACAAAGTCACAGGCAAAAACGGTAGTGCTTTCGGTAGATGGTGCTTCCCACTGAGCGAGCTCCCAATCCCACCTAGTTCCCACCTTTACTCAGGGGTTCCCTCCAAGAGTGGGGACACCACTGCCAGCATCCCCACACCCACACCGTCCCACTCCTGCCTGTGTATTCCCAGCAAGCATCTTGCATTGGCTCCCTGAGCTGGTGAGAAGCTCACCTAGAGGCGAAGAAGGAAGTGTTTCATTTTCCTGTTCGGCTCCTGGCAACCTCCATCGCCAACAAGTGCTGGAGCAGGTTGGTGCCCACATGAATGCGGGGTGGATCAGGAGTACGACGTTTGCTGCCTGTGAACTACCTCGGTCTGGCCCCTTGCATGACCGCAGCAGCATGACCAGCTTCTTTAAGGCCATGTGAGGGTGTGTGCTGCCAAGCAGGCGAACAGCGTTCTTCGGTACACGCTGCCTTCCCATTTACGCCGTGCAGCAGTGTTCCTGACGCTTTTGTGTGTTAGAGATAAGGCTTTAAGCTCCATCAGGGATGATCAGTGATTTGTTATGTATAGAGAATCTTATGTACGAAGCCC
This sequence comes from Calonectris borealis, assembly GCF_964195595.1. Lineage (NCBI taxonomy): Eukaryota > Metazoa > Chordata > Aves > Procellariiformes > Procellariidae > Calonectris > Calonectris borealis. The sequence goes on along the minus strand of NC_134321.1, from coordinate 24,190,839 downwards.
AAAAGAACCTGCAAGTGACCCGAGACATGTGGCATGGGCCACGTTTTGTGGCTGTGTTCTCTGAAGGTCACACTTCGAAGTGATCCGAGTGTGATGTTCCCTCATGGCTATTGATAGAGCATTGATAGAGAAACTGCTGCGCCCGCAGCTGCTGGGGGTTTGGCTCTTCCCACATTCCCATCCAGCATCCCACAGTGCTCAGACTTCGTGAGACAGACAAACCCCACCAGGCATTCAACACCTGTAAACACGTGCTGACCTTGTTCCCCTTCACAAACGACAGACGAGACAGTCGAGCACCTGCACCGCCCGCTTCCGTAGGCTCCGTCAGTGCATCCTCCTGCAGATACGCATCGCTCAGGTGTCCCCTCCGGCTCCCGACTGACCGCACATCCCCGGACGCTGGTGAGTTTTTGGGGTTGGTCTTGCAGTATGTCCTCCCGGAGACGTTTTGGGCTGGAGGTAAGGTGTCTGATGGTAGTGGCAGACGTTCACCAGCTGGGGGAGTTCACAGTTCAGGAACAACCACAGCCTATGAAATGGGACCTGTTGTAATGAAATGCCTAGCACCTCCTCAGGCTTGGTGACACGTACAGCCTTTGTTTACCAGGTTCACTGCCGTGCGGTTGAGGATGCCCTGTGACTCGTTCCAGTGGACACCTGCCAGCAGCCCGAGGAGGCCACTGCAAGGCTCTGGTTCAGTCCAGAAACACCTCAGAAATAAGCGCTGACAGAGCGTAGCTGCCACAGTCCAAAGGAGACGGTGCACTGGCAAATCGGTACGGAGCTGCAGCTCATCCAGCGGCGAGAGGTAACAGTTGCTGCTCCAGCTCCCCTTCGCAGTAGCCCAGGGCTGGGATGGGACAACGCAGCGCAGAACCTGACTGCCCATGTCCCTGAGATTCAGCTTTCGCAAAGTCCCCTTTGGACACCTTTAGAAAGCACGGGCAGGAGAGCCCAAACGCTTCATCTTAACCACACGCGAGCTGGCTTCATTTATAAGCACGGAGGCTTTCCCAGCAACATAGGCCCAGGGCTGCCCACGGGCAACGCAGCCCCGTGCACCCCTGCTGCTCAGCCTGTCCTGCCTCCTGGCCTGGGGTGCCAGACACACCTCCGAACGGCAGCAAGATGGGCAACGCTCGTTGTTGGACAACGTGGTTTCCAATACATGCAGCGTGGCCATCAGAAGTTTGAACAGTGTCTTCGCACTTTCCAAAGCATTTCTTACCCTTCCTTATCCGTAGCCAGTAGCAAGCTTTGAGGCCAGTGCTGCAAACACCCTTCACATGCTGCTTCTCAGGTAATTCCATGACAACATTTCAGAAAGGACCGCCTCGCTGGCCTCCTGGGTTGCTAGGGGCTTCTTGCCCTTCTCCTCCTGATTTACCTTGGCTTTTTCAGTCTTCTCCCTAAGAACACGCAGTGGCTTGTTACAAATCGTTCCTCGGTCCACGATTCTGTCCAGTCATTTCAAATCTCTTGCCTATTTCCTGAATTGTTGTTGCTTCCTTTGCCTGCGCGGATTTGCCCTTCCTCTGTGCCCCCAAACAGCCCGTGTCCGTGCTTACGCACCAGCTGACGGGGCGTGTGGCTCAGTCCTGGCATTCACTGCCCGCGGCTGCTGGAAGCGTAATAGTGTCTTTGTCTCTGCAGATGGGCCGCCGACCCTGTGCGGTTAACACCATTTCCAGGCAACTCCTCCCCCCCTTCTTGGACAAACTCCAGAGGGCTCTGCATTTGACAAGTTCTTATCTTACACAAATGCAATATAAAAACTAGGGCATAGACAGGAAAATGGGGGGGCCAGCCCAACTTACCCTCTGTCTGGCTCGGTGCTGCCCATCAATGCGGCAGCCTCGTGCTGACAGCAGAGACAAAGGACACCTGGCGCAGGTCCGATCTCTCTCCCGCTCCTCAGCAGGGCTCTCCAGCAGGCCTCCGAGCAAGCACAAGTGAAAGCTCTTTGGGTGCCAGTGAGACAAAAAAGTCACTTTTTTTTTTTTTCCTTACAATATCGCACACTGAAAATACAGCCTGTACAATTGCAGTCCACGTGCGACACCTCTAGCAGCCCCCGAACTGTCCCAGCCCCCTCTGCCTTGCCGCTGTGCTTGGCGAATGCTGCCCCAACCTCCGCCCCACGAGCAGCGTGCAGGGATCCCGCTGCCTTCCGCCTGCCAGCTCCACGGGCAGCAAGGGTGACTTTACGTTCCCCGCAGGCATTCGAAGAGGCCACAGAGCATTCCACGTTTACTCCCGCTAAGCTGGCTGAGGACATCTAGCACCCTCGGGTGGTCTCACTATGCTTAATGGGTGCTGTACCGGGCACTTTTGCAGACTCAGGTGAAATACTTCTGCATTCTTTTTTTTCGCCAATGTGGAGCTACCCGCAGGAGGGACGGGCCGTGCACCTTACATTTTACTTTTACAGTGACTGGCAACTGGAAATTCATAAATCTACTGCTCAATATACAAAGGGTGCCAGGGAGGTAATTTCTGTACACCTGTAGGCAGAGAGGCTGTTGGCTGCTCCTGGTAAACGATGGCTAACAACATTCGGGTTTCTGCTGTTTCTGTCTTTAAGCTGACGAGAATCATTCAAAAATGGGCGTTTGGCACAGCCCCACATTAATCTCGCAGACCCTGCATTCGTCTTTCATCTCTGATCGGGGCAGACTGACCGCACTGCAGAGAGCACGTTTGTTACTTAAAACAGTGGCACGGTGCCATCTTGCACTACAAACGCCGTTCTTTCCATTAACATCTGACATGGATTTGTAGTACCCACCCCGCAGAATTCACAGCATTTGTGTAAACAGTTTTGAAGTTGTTCTCTGTATATCATGAGAGAAAGTCTGCTTCTCCTCTTCTCTTAAAAGTGTAATAATTATAATTAATTAGATTTCCTTCTGTTTCCAGTCTGCTGGGAAGACGCACTTTGAGGCCCATTTTTAGGTCACTCTTCTGTCAAACTTTACATACTTCTTTCCCCCAGCTAACTGTATTTACTAAACATTTAGCTCCATGGCGCGCTTCTCGGAGAAAGGCACATAACAGCCCATGGCTGCCAGGCAGGGCTGGACGGCTCCTTGGCTCGCCCCTTCGCACACTCCTAGGCGTTTGCAGACCGTGAGTCTTCCTCTCACCTTCAGCTCTGTCAAATTAATAATTAGCAGTCACTTAAGTGACAAGGAGACACGTCTTAAAAGGCTTTGTGTTTACACTACTCCTTCATTTACTGTTTAAAAAGCTTTCTCTGGCAGCCCAAGGAAAACACGATGCACCCTTTCTTCCCGAGGTCGCTGGGGCATCTTTGGTTCAGCCCCGCACGCCAGCCTGCTCACACGCCTCGTGCCCGTGCCGTAACGCTGTGCAGCACTCATTCCTCGCCGTTAGCTGGGAGAGGGCGGTGGGCACCACGGGCCAGACCTCTGCTGCGCCCACAGCTCTTCCGCAGACCTTGCTTCGTGGTCCCGCAAAACCTGCCGTCACCTCACCTGTGCCGCAGACCTCCGTAAGGACCACGCGGGTGTGCAGGGTCTGTGTGGGGTGGGGGTCCAGTCAGGAAGGAGGCACGAAGTCTGTGTGCCGGTTTCTTTGACGTAACTGGAGGACTTTTAGCCCAAGGCCATTTGTTATTCCCTCCCATACATCTTCATTCTTGGTCCACTTTACACTGCGGGGACCATCTATCTCAGAGAGGATTTATCTTCCCTGCACTTGTGATGTGGAACAAATGGCCCTTTCTCAGAGCTGGATCCCTCTTTAATGTGGTGGTACTCACAGACCTACTGAGAAGTCCCTGACCCCCAAAACTCCTTTCCTTCCTTTCCTCTCCGCCCTTTCGCTGTCTTTTGTAGCAGCATGATGTGCCTCCAGCCCCCGCAGAGCGATACCCGCTCCGGGCAGGCTGAACGGAGAAGGTGCTGCTCTGTAGGAACGTCTTGCTCAAAGCAGAGGTGCAGCGCTGCACAGGGCGGGAAGGTGGGACACCGCGGTAGACCGGGCAAATAATGCGAGCACGGCTCCTCACACAAGGGGGTCTCTGCAGGGTGCGGGCTTTGCCTTCGTGAATGGACAATAATAATTTAACTGGTTTCCCCTGAGACACCACAGCATTCTTTTTAACCTAGGTGTGCCGGTGGCCATAACACACCGGGATAATGTCATCCAGTGATGCATGAGCAGAATGCTTGAGAGGTCCTTAGCACAACAATGGAAGAGATGGTATATCAATGTCATGGGAGCCATTAGATGGATTAAGTGCCTCTGCCTCGCTCCCTGTGCACAGCCAGGGAGGGCTTTCTTCAAATTGCACAGCCAGGGAGGGCTTTCTTCGAATTGCACCTGATAAGCTCATAGGTAAACCACTCAACACATAGTGGCATCATTTTTCCTACTGTACCTCCAGTTTACAAGTCTGAGATCTGTGATCGCTTTGCTCTCTCGAGCAAGCTGTATCCTGAGGAGTCACAGCTGGATTAAGAGACTGCTGCCTAACAATAACCCGTGGCGAAGAGAATGAGAAAACGCTGGACGGAGCAGCTCAGCTTTGACACGGCGTCGTAGCCACCTGATGGCTCCAACCAGCCTAGGCTTGCAGGCCACCCTCTCTTGCTCAGCTCCGGGGAGAACTTCCCTCCGCAGCCGATGCACGTCCCCTCGGCCAGCCTCAGGCCGGCTCCGGTGAGCGCCGACGCGAGGCAAGGGGTGGGAGCGTGCTGCTGCGCCGCCCGGCTCCGACGGCCTGGGCTCTGCCGGGCTGAAAGCTGGATGACATTGCCAGGTTGGCTTGCTGTGGAGGTTCAGAGGAATCGCGTCTGCCTGTTTTGCCAGTAAGTAGCCTTTCTTTTTCCCATTCCCTTGGGTAGAGAACCCTAAAGATGAGGCCCATGACGAGTGACGCGGTTTCATCCTTTAGCTGCATAGGTGGTTGTAGCCTTGCTGGTAATGACTGATGTGATTCTGTTACTGCCGTGCCCAACGTGCCGTATCTGTACAGCCCTGTGTCACACAGCTCTTGGCCGTGAAGGCTGGATGGCCCACCAGCCTGCTTTATCTGACGCCTTGCACTCGCCGGCAGCAGAAACTCTCCTCCACTGGCCATTTTTTTCACTGTCTTTGCTGAACTCAGCAGTTCCAGCCACATAGCCACTTTATTTTATTGCTGTCATAAAATATATTTGGTGGGTTGGTTTGGAAAACAAACACCTCCGCAGAATATGGAATATCAGATGCCCCAGTCCAGAGGAGGTAGAAAGGGAAGAAGGGGTGAATGTTTCCTAGCAGCATTTATGTATAAATTTATTGGAGCAGACTGTAAAATAGGACATAGAACAAGTTATACATTAAAAAGTGCACTAATACCGTATGGTTTACGTGTCCCTTGCCCAAGGTTAAAGACTGTAACAGCTCCTTTCAACATACTTTCTTAATTCAAGCTCACCAGCCTCGTTTCTTTGCCTCAAAATGTGCAAACCTTTAACTTCTCTCAAGGGATAACTTGAAACTTGCTCTGAGAATGAAATATTAATTAGAGTAAAGAATCTCACCGTGTGCCCCGTCACTGTGTGGCCTCTAGGAAGCCAGAGGAAGCCAGACACGCTCCAGACCTAAAGTGCTCCCTTTGTGTGGGGCTTTTGTTCCCCACATTCCGCCCGTTCTGCCCTGTCACAGCTGATAACAGCTCCCCAGCCCACTGAAAGAAAACTGTCATAGCTAAGTGTACCTTGGCCTCACAGAGAATATAAGCTATTAACGAGCTTGTTATCTTGGGCAGGTTTTACACAAATTGTTCCCTGTCCGGCATTTGGCATAAGCAGCGATGACAACTTTTCGACAGATGCTAGTGAGAAGAGAATAAAGATGCTGTGGCTTCAGACCATCTGCAGGGATTAAACCTTCATCGCATTGGGTGACTTTTCTGCTCTTGAGACAAAGGAAACTTTTCTTTTTCTCTAGCTACACACCTCGGTTTCTCCAAGACACTGTTTCATTGCCAGACACTTTCATCGTAGCTTGTCTATCACAGAGCCATTTGAAAACCACTGTAAATGGACTTTTTGCCCCTCTGATGTCCAGGCAGATTTAATCCATGATGCGCATTCATGCTTTTCTAAATCTCCATCTACAACCTTCTGCTTGATCCAGGGCTGTTTCAGGAAGGTTCTGGTGGCTGCTTAGGCCACCAGCTTCCAGCGCTGGCGAAAGCCTGCACGAGCCACAAAGGTCCAAAGAGAAAGTAACTCCGTAATGTGTGACCGTAAGTCACAGCTTTTCATCGGCTTCTGGGCTATGTGCAATGGGGAAAAAACCCTGTAAATCACCAAGGATGTTGTGAGTCTTCGTTTTCTCCACAATGGCACAAATATGATTTGAGGAACAGAAAGGAACATTTGCTATAAAAAAAAGGAAAAGATTAACGCTAGGGTTTGTTTGTCCAAAATTGAAGAGGAAATTAAATTCATCCAGGCAAAGCAATTAACTTCAGTTAAGAACCTCTGCTATTTGTTTTCAGTATGTTACAGTAGCATATAAAGAGGAAACAACATCAGATGGGGCCTGTTTATATGGTGGTTTATCTCATGAAAATGACTCAGTCCTCACGTCTGATGCTTCTCAAAACGCCGTGGCTGACTCCCCCCCATTGCAGTCCTATTTCCCTTGAGCTCCCAGTTACCACTTTGCACTTTTATTCCTTCCAGAGCCCTGCTGAGTATTTTTCAGGTAGGACTAACAATGTGGTTGGCTGGATTCCTACAGATCTCACAGACCTGCAGGCAGCAGGATCCCGTGTTGCACGTGTTGTGACTGGCCGAGCAGATGTCCTCTTCGTGCCATGCTGGAGGAACACTTACGCTTCATACCAGCACTAGTGCACACAGCGTGGTGAGTTCTTCTTCTGACCAGTTTCTGGGCACTTTCCAAGTGTACTTCCAGTTTGAAAAAGCCATGAAAGTGCCCTCTTAGTGCAGCCCAAGCGCCCTTCATGTTCTAGAGCTGTCCTGGCTCTGCATTTAGTGCTCTCCTCTTAATAAGGGACCCTTCTCATCGCTCTTCAGGTGAAAAGGAGAGAAGGTACCTGCGGATAGTCAGGGCCCCAAACTGACTTTTCATAGGACACGATATGAACACAAGTAATAAAATACGTCTCCAGGAGATGCTGTTGTGGCAAACATTTCTGATGGTTGCTCCTGTGTCCGTGGTGGTGTGGGCTGCCTTCTCACCAGCCACCTAAATCCACTGGAATGACAGGAGCAGCCCCACTGTCAGTCACCCCTCGCGTTCAAGCCGAGCGGGCTCTCCCCAAGGCTCGTTGCTGTGAACTATTGACGCCAGGGTCACAGTGCTGAGGCTTTCCATCGACCCCAAAGGGCTTTGGATCAAGGAAGCTGCCAGCCATCGGCTTCTCGTTCTCCGGAGGTCACCTCAGTTCTCCATGCATCTCCCCACAGAAGGGGGAGAATCTCAGGAGTTATCCAGCTGGTACCACAGAGCTAATGCCGCTGTAGCGACTCACACGGACCTAATTCATCCTTGCGACAGAGAAGTTCTTCTTACTAGTTACAGGCCTTCCCGCAATACCCAGACCTCTCTGGAGACCCCCCACATGCATTGTAAGGTCCGGTGCCCCATCACCCAGGTGGCTGACTTTCTACCGCGTAGAAGGAAAGGGGAGAGATACAAAGCAAGCACCTAAAAATCTCGCATTGATAAATCTCACATGTAATAGATGGTGTGCGGCCTGTTTTAATGCGTCGTTTACAAAAAGTCCACAAAAGTCTTTCCTACCCTTTCTATTATGAGAGCCCAATATGCTGAGAACGTCAAAACAGACCTTTCGGAGGGAGGGACATAACTACCCCTATGACTGTCACAGGAACGTTCCTCCGTGTACAGAAGGGAGCTTGCAAGGAAAAAAAAAAAGAATAAAAAAAAAAAAGGCAAAGGTTGCCTGTGAGAAGCAAACAAAAGGATATTCACAGAGCTGTCATTTGCAGAATGGGACCACAAGGTGAGAGGCTGGGTTGGTTGTGGGGTAAGACTGGGTGTGTGAGGAAGGGCATAGGTTTTCAGGTCGTTACAGGTAAATTATCCTGTCACATACAGTGAAATTACTGGGAATGGAGGGTGTTGGCACACTGCAAGGTCTGACAAAGAGTTGGGTGCCTTCGTCAGTTCTTCTGGCAGGCCAGAGCTATTGAGCTATGAGCCCGGAGGAGACCAGAGGGATGGGAGGAAGGATGACATTTATCCAAATAATTCTTCATATCTGAAAATATGGCTCATTCCTCTGAGCACGTTTCTTGTTATGCAGAATATCAAGTCACCTATAATAAAAGTAAATGAGCAAGTAAACCAAAAGTCCTTGTTATTTTGTTGCCCAGAGTTAAAAAGAGCAGATTCTTTGTTTCTACAGATTCTTTGTGTTGTGTTTGCTGTCAAAAGAAACTCACTGTTGCGTAGTGCTGTTGATACTGTAGATCTGTACGGCGCTCGCTGCAAAACCTTCCACTAGTCTCTCAGCAATACATTAAGGAACATTAATAACCCGATGACCATTGACAAAGACCACAGCCAATCTCCCCCAACCCCTCTGCTTTGGCAAGGCTGGATAACCTGTAACTCACCAAACTAGGTGGCAAAACAGCTGTACCCTTCCTAGGCCATTTCCGACCTCCCTCGACTATCATTTTTATTCAAGGGCAACACCAATTCAATCATTACCCAACAGGAGCCTCATGAAATATTTTCCTGAGTTTTAACAATCTTGGTTTGCTAAATGAGGAGCAGGGGGAGAAATAAATCTGTAAAAACTTGGGCAGCAAGTGGTTTTTTGATTCATGCTCACCCTGCGCTAGACAAAAAGGCTGGTGAGCTGTTAGCGAGGGCAACGTTAGCACGCCTCTCTCTGCGGCTGCAAATGGATGACCGCGGGTTGTGGAGGTCTGACCTGGAGCCTAAGAGCATCGGCTTCCAGTCGCTCTGGGCAGGGCTTTTTGTCCTGTAAGGGCAGACGCGGCACCGCCATCGCCGCTGCTGGAGGTGGCTGCCAGCCACATCGCGACACCCTGTCCTGCTCCTGTGCCTCCCCCGAAAGGGTGCGGGCGGTGGCTGCCCCTCGCTAGCACGTGCTGCTCGGCGGCAGCGTTTTCCGGCAACGGGCGGGGAGAAGGGGCTGGGAGGGGTCCGTATAGCTGCATGCCGAGGAGGAATAAACCCGCAGAAGCGATCTCATCAACATAATTCCTTGTGGATTGCTAATTAACCCTGTTAAGTGGAGGCCACGTATTCCCACGTTGCCATGAAGCGGCGTGCCCCCGCCGGCACGAGGGAAGGGCCTGTAAACCTCAGGTGGTTGAGCTGCCCCGTGCGTGCAAGGAGGAACGCGATGAATACGACGCTAAATGGGCAGGTGAGGGACGGTGTAAGGAGCAGAGCTTCAGCCTGGACCCAGGACCTCGCTCCGTATGATCGGCGCGGTGCTTTCCAGGAAATTCCCACCCAACCGTCACCTTCATTGGTTAACGTGCGGCAGGGCAGCCCGCTCCAGCAGCACTCGCAGTCGCCTTCACGCGGAGTGCGGTGTCCCTGCAGCGTGCCGCACGCCTCAGCGCTGCGGCAAGAGGTATGGTTGGATGTTACCAACAGATCTGTTGCAGCGCGTTACTTGTGCACAATTCCATGCGTATTAAATACTGCAAATATATAAAAACTATCCAACCACCACCTCGCGAACCTCTGAAACGGGTATGTCTTGCAGCATCGCCAGGTCAACGAATTGATCCTGAATTTCTTTTTGAAAAAATATTTTATTTGCCAGCAGTGTGCTCTATGCTTCATAATATGTTGTCCTACATAACCCAATCTCCTTTTAAAACAGAATAACTGAGTTTGAAAGAAAACATGACTTCGAAGATTAAGAGGTGGGATCAGAAGTAAGCCACCTGTCAGACAGGATAAGAACCCAAGATTTTTTTCTTTGGATTTAACCAGTCATTTAAAATGTAATAGTCATATGTTTTAGTGTTCTCTGTACAGTCTAATTTTAGAGTATTTGTACAAAATAAAAGGGTGCCTCACATTTAAAGCCGTATTTTCAACTATTATCTTCTTCATTGCGCTGGCCAATAATGACAAGGAACCAGACTCTATTATAGTTATTTCTTGTCAGCAGCAATTTATTTATATGCAGAAGTCAAGGGAGATTTCTTTCTGAAAACTGTCTCCGCTCTGGCCCTAAATGGTCGGTAACTGCTTGGCCGGGCGAGGCCCTTCGTACGCACGGATCTGTCCCGGGAAGTCCCATTAATCCCGCTACGTGCGCACAGTATAGCTTTGCACAGGCGTGAATAAATAGACCGTTCTGTGCCTGCAGTCCTCGCGTGCAGGCACCTCTCCCTATTTGCACGTTGTGCCGGGCGAGACAAACCTCGGCCCAGGTCCCGTTCCCAGGGCAGACCCTGGCTCAGGCGCCAGATCCGCGCGAGGGGAGCAGAAGCCCCGGCAGCATCTCCCACGGCTACGCGGGGCTTCTGGTGGGGAACGGCCCTAAGAGGCGAGCAGGGACAGAAATACGCTCTTGTCTACGCAGCGATTCCAATGGAGGGAAGTGTCGTTGCTGCTGCTGGTTAAAGGTTTGCTATTTCTTAGAGCATTGTTCTTGCCAGCATCCCATGAGCAAGCAGCTAATTCTGTGTACCAAAGGCAGACTGGCAGTGTTTGAGAGGCGTTTCTCTTCGAAAAACGAGCTTAGTTTTGCGCTTGTGGCTGATGGACCCACATGCGATTTGGGTGCAGCCCTTCTGCACGGCTCCGCGGTGGAAGTCCTGAGCTCGGATCTACCTACAGGTTCAAAAGACACATTACACTGCTTCTTAAACATTATTTTCCATAATCCTAGTGACTAGGATGAGAAATCTAGAATAGTCGGGGGGATTTATCTGGAAAGATCTCACTTTTCCCTTAGGTATATTCCTTTTATATATATTTTTTATGTATATATATATAGGAAAAACAAACTAACCTTAGACCTAACAATAGCTAAAAGCCATCCTTCAAATTCTTATCCATTGTTATTGCTATTAAACGGCTGTTATTCATAACAGAGCCCTACAGTACTTTGGATCTTAATCTCCTTTTGTGGTATAGAATGGTCCAAACAGCTGCTAAATGGAACAAAAGTGTAATCCATCAGTATCAATTTGAATAAACATAAACATCCCATTTCCTTGCAGGCAAACATGGCATGGGCTAAGCAGCTTGCTGTGACCCTCAGAACGATGCTCCTGGAGCCCCAACAGCCTGGAAAACCGGGGTTCTCCGGCACGTGGCACTCCGTTTTGGGGGGTGTGGGGCATGTGAAAGGAACACGCCGTGGCTGCGCTTTTGGGGGGGTTGGCGGTTGGGAAAGACGGATTTGTGAGGCTGAGCGCCGCTGGCAGAGCCGCGGGCTGCGGGTGCTGCTGTGGGCAGTTATTTCGCAGCCCTGGCGCTGGCCCCCGGCTGCTCGTCCTGCTCAGAAGAGCGCTCTGCGGCCCCCCGGGCTGCGGGCAGAGTGGCTCAGCTGCAGCCAGAGCAGGAAAACCCCAGCAGAAAAGAGTTCTCCTTGCGCCTGCTGAACAAGAAACCACACTTCAGCCCTTTTCTCCGTGAGGCGTAGCAGGAGAGTGGCTGGGGTGTGCCCAGCGTGGTCCTTGAGCCAAAACCGCGGGGACCCCAGCCTGGGCACCAGACCACAGCTCAGCCGGGCTTTTGCGGGGGGAGAGACCTTTTAGTGCCTCCGCACCGTGCGGCCACCCCCCGCCCCACCAGCGTGGGGTAGCGTCTGTCCCTGGGCAAGCTGACGTCTTTCTAAGGACTGCCAGGGAAGGGACCCTTTTAGGAACAAAAATGACAAGTGGAAGCTGTTGGCATGAGGTTCCTCTTGAGACCACACTGCCAAGTACTTTCTGAGCCCCTTCTCCCACAGCAGCAGCACTTGCCAGCGTGCTCCTGGCGGCTTGGAAATGACCATGACTGGAGGAAGAGGATGATCAGAAAAGTCTGGTTTTAAGAAGCAGAAATGCTTTCTCTGATTGAATTTGAAAGTCAAAAACCTGAAACTAATCAGCAAAATGTTTCTCCCTTTGAGATGCACGGCTCTTTTGAACACATGCACATTTCTGTTCATCTCAGGTTCAAAGAAAAGCAGGCGCTGGGCGTTCGACGCCGCTTGGCTGACAGGTTGGGGTAGGATGGATGAGGTCATGCTTGTCAGCCCCGTCCCAGTACGTCTCCTATCTGCCGTACTTCCACACTGAGTGCATGAAAGTCAGTCTAGAGGCAGCTAAAAAAAGGAGAATCAAATACATAGTCAGTAACTTATACTGAGCTGGAGGCAAACCCCACAACTTGGGGATCTGCTGGGGAAAAGGAAAGAGGGAAGGGAGGAAAGGAAAAATAACGGATCTGGGAAAGAACATGTTGTCTTCACCCACAGATAACTGCTACTTCCATCAGCTGCCCTGAGTTGCTGCTTTGCCATCTTCTGCAGGCGCTTAGATATGGGTAGACACCACCATCGTGCTGCCTCCAGAGCTCAGGGCTGCTAAAGTGACTCCAGAAACAAGAGCACTGCTCCATCCTAGCAAACGCCTGGCACCCCGAGACGACCCCGGTGACTTGCACTGTGCCGTGACTTTCAAACGAGGTAGTAGGTGGCCCTGCGTCTCCTCTGTCTCCTCTGGAAAGTGGACTCCGGCTCTTGGCCAGCGCTGTCAGCTGTGCCTCGGTCAGGTAGGGGTAGAGGTATTAGCATTCATTAATTTTGAGGCAGATCACTGCGCCGTCCAGGAGAAATCACCTGATATACAGCAAAGGAAATATTATGGTTTTGAGTCTGGGACTACATGGGAGTTCCTCTTTATCTAAACAGCCAGGCCTCTAAATCTTCCCTCGCAAAAGAAAATTATCAACAATGTGGCTTTGTTAATAACGAAAAGATTTTAGCCTATCGCAAGTGCGTGCAAAAAGTCCATGAGCTTTTAGCAACCATCGGTCCAGACTCAGAGTCCCGTTTGAATGCGATCGGCTGTATGATGGTAATTGGAAAAATATGGCTAAAAATGTGTGTGTACACATGCACATAAGAAAAGCAGCTTTCATTAAACAGCATTAAACATAGAAACATATGCCAGAAGATTTAAATCAAAAAAGTTTCCTCTGATTTACTGCAACCAGCACGGGGTGTATGAATGGTACCTTGCTCGGCTTGCTCGCGTGCAGCACCGGTACCTCCCAGCAAAGAGGTGAAGTCAAAAAAAGAGGTGGGCTGGAAATCTGGAGACTGACAACAGAGTATTGTGGATCTTCACTCTTCAAGTAGAAATCAGTGCCAAGTCACCAGGAGACATCCTCACGGGGGAAAGCCTCGAGGCCTGCAAGAGTGAGACCTCCTCATTTGCTTGAAGCGGCTCTCAGTGCAAGATCTGGTGAAGAGATAAACTGACTTATACCTTCATGGTGAAGATATAAATCGATTTTTTTGTAATAAGTGTGCAGCTACGCAGGTGAGCACACCTTGGATTTCCTCTCAGTTTTCTGCCTGATGCCGATTGCTTGTACGTACGTCTGGACTCAGGCTGGTTTTGGAAGAGCACTTGGAAGGGAAGAAAAGTACTTGCGAAGCTCAGAGGGCCAGGAGAGTGTCCCGGGCTGCCCACCCTGGCCAGACGGGTATGGCAAGGCCACTTCCATCCCGAAGGTGCTCAGCCCCCTGAGCCTGGCCAAAGTCTGGCCGCGGCCAGCGGGGGCAGGCGCCCAGGCCCGGGCTGTCCTGCAGAAGCTTTCGTCACCTTTTCTGCCACGAAACAGCTCCAGTCCAACACGCTCTCCCACCCACGGGCACCTCCAGGTCTCCAGCAGGAGCAGACCGAGCGGCTCACCTCCCCGGTTCAGTTACTGGGGGGCCGTGAGAGGGGTGAGCGAGGCGTCAGGCGCGGCGAAGGAGACAGAGCAGCGCGCAGCGGGCTCCGTTGCAGAGCAGCGGGCTGGGCGTGGGGCCGCCCGGGCACGGATGCCCTCCCTCAGCTCCGCAGCCATGCGCAGACACCCGAGGGAGCGCGGGCAAATCCGCCGCTGCACGGGCAGCTGTTTTCAAACCCCAGCTCGTGCATGCACCGCTGCAAACCTGGCAATCAGCGTAACCCCACATAAGTGATTAAACCGCGTCTAATCCCGTCTGTTTTCTCTCAGGGAGCCTACGCCGCCACCCCCCCGCCCCGCGTCCCGGTCTGCTGAGCTGGACGGATGCGAACGCGGAGGTGCCACGCCGCTGCGCGACGCAGCGTATCCTGTTTACAGTACGAGGGAATTAGCCAATCTGCCTGTTTACGCATGATGTTAGCTGGCCTGCTGCTGTAATGGGAGTGCAAAGATCATGGGTTTAGTTTGTAATGTGTTTAACTTGTTTGTTTTGAGGCTAAATTACCAGACCTTTCTGTTAGGGAAAAAGAGAATTGTTTTTAAGGGGCCTCTGTAACATGAGCCCAGAGGTTAGACGTGTCCTTTGAACGCAGCCTGTGACCAGCCGAGGTTCAAGTGTGGCACTTGAGTTTGTAGTGGCCACCACAAAGGCAGTTAACGCGACAAAGGAGATTTTAATTAAAAGGTATTGGTTCATTACATCGCTCGCAGAGAAGCGCGGGCGGGGCGCACCGCGCTCGCTGCACGTGGAGGGCCGGACGGCCCCGCGCGGCGCTCCCGGCACGGCCCGTACAGCCGAGCTTCGGTTGAGGCTGGCCCGGCAACGCCGCCGAGGGACTCGGCCGGGTGGACTGCAGCAGCGCCGCGGCACCCCGCGGCTGCGGGAGCTTGTAATTCTCCATGAAAGAAATATAAAGCAAAAAAAAAACGTCCTCTGGATGGCATCAGCCTCCGCTTGCTATCAGCCCTCCCCAAAGGAGAGCTTTCCTGCTTAGCTGAAGGTTTACAACCTTCATGTCTTGTCTTTTTCTTTTCTTTTCTTTTCTTTTTTCTTTTCTTTTCTTTTCTTTTCTTTTCTTTTCTTTTCTTTTCTTTTCTTTTCTTTTCTTTTCTTTTCTTTTCTTTTCTTTTCTTTTCTTTTCTTTTCTTTTCTTTTCTTTTCTTTTCTTTTCTTTTCTTTTCTTTTCTTTTCTTTTCTTTTCTTTTCTTTTCTTTTCTTTTCTTTTCTTTTCCTTTTTTCTTTTCTTTTTTGTCTTCCCTTCCCTTCCCTTCCCTTCCCTTCCCTTCCCTTCCCTTCCCTTCCCTTCCCTTCCCTTCCCTTCCCTTCCCTTCCCTTCCCTTCCCTTCCCTTCCCTTCCCTTCCCCTCTCCATTTTTCCCACCACCTGGTACGGGGTGGTCATTTCCATGAATGGTCCCGTCAGGTTCAGTGAAATCTCCCGCAGCAGACGGTACAAGCTGGCCAGAGTCGGGGCTTCCAGCAGTTGCTTTTTGGGATCAGGAGGAGCGCGGCGGTGGGACCGTCCACGAGAGCACCAGCTCAGCCGAGGGCAGGGACTCGGCCGGTGACGGTCAGCCCGTCCTCACCCCGGCAAAGCCCGGGCGCCGCGGGAGGAAATCGCTTCACAGACACGCAGTCACTTCCAAAGCAGCGCCGAGGACGTGGGTCGCGGCGTGCCCCGTGGGACGTAACCACGTCGGGGAAGGGGTCAGGCCAGGGGGGCGACCGCAGACGAGAAAGAGCAGAACATGCGATCTTTGGAGGGGGGAAAATATGCAGTTCATATAATGGCCCTACAATGTATAGTGTTTAGAAACAGGAAACCAACAGAGCCAGTAGGTTTTTTTAATTGGGAGTGTAGAGTTTTATTATTTAAAAGGTTTTATAAAGGAGTTTTAAATAGACCATGGAATTGCTATAGCAGTTTTTTTTCTGTTAGAAATTACTCAGCCATTTGGTTTCTATTTTTGCAAAAAGCACAAGCTTTTTGAACAATCATTTGATATGCTTGTTGATGCATCACAATAAGGAGATATGCTTTGAATTCTCCTTAAAAACCCCATGTAAACACAAGGCTTATGTATAATTGCAACAAAATACCATCTCCTTATTGAGTGCTTTCACATGTAATTTCCTCTCTGACTACTGCATGTAAACACACTTATTGTATTTGGGAAACTCCCAAATCTCAGGCACAATCAGGATCAATAGCTCAGCACAGGCAAATTATAGTTTAAAATGTCCATGTTTTGCAACAAGATGCCTAGATGGTAACAGAGGAAGAAAGAAAGAGGCATTTTAACATGGAAGGGTGCGTGGAGGGCCCCATTTTCCACTCCTTTGTGTCAGAGGATGGCACCGCGCTGCCAGCAGCATCCTCCACACCCCGGGAGCACCGTCCGCAGGCTGCAGGACAGACGTCCAGGCGCAGGAGCGTGATTCCAGACAGACGAGGGCCTTTGCCTCTCCGTCCCCTAAATTGTCCCGACTGAATTTCTCTTTCTTTTGGTAAAGAAAAAACAATGTCTCCCACCCGCTGGGGCTGTGTTCATTTTTCTTGTTCGTTCTTCTTCTCTTTGCTTCCCTCAGGCAGTGGGAGGCTGTCACAGGCGGGACGCGGGGGCTGCTGCGCCCCAGGCCTGCGGCCGTGCCGTGCCGGATCCTGACCCGCTCCCCGGCTGCACCGCCACCACCGCCCCGCAACGGGCTGAAGGAAGGGCCTTCCCGGGAGACTTCACATTAGGAAAAGGAATGAGCAGCGGCACCAAGACATTACACAGGTGAGAAGAAATAGCCACTGGTGTAAAATTCCACACGCCAAAAGGCTGTAAGAAAATTATTAATTACCACTGAAATAAGTGTTTTTCCTTGGTTTCCCGTTGTGCAGATTGCTGTGCGTAGAGTCGATCGCTGTGTACTTCCCTTTTGCTTCTCCCCAGAAGCCAGCCAAAATGCTGTACGCCTTTTCCATTTCTTGATCTTCAGTGTCCCCACGGAGACTTGCAAGGTCTTTTCAGTTCAGCACACAAGCCATTACCACCTTCCTGCCCACAGTTGCGCCTTCTGGACAGATTGTTGAAAGTCTAAATCCCGTTAATTTGTAGATGAATAGCCATGAAATTCTCCTAGGAAAGTTCTAAAGTACTATTTGTACCCCTAAGGCCGTTTACGGTTATAATGGTTATATGGTTATAACCATCTTTATGATTATAATAATTATATGGTTATAACCACCTTTATGGTTATAATTTTCCTCTGCTGAAATTGATATTAAAATTTAAACTAGATAGAGTTCCGTCTGTACCTGAAGGCAACACAAGATCGGGTTTCTGCTTCTTCAAAGCCCTTCAGCTTCCCCTACGCTGGATTCCATAGCTCTGGGCTGAGCACAACTATTGCAACTTGGACTCTGCCAGTGCTGCAGTATGGCAGAGCGTATTTCGCTGTATCCACATACAGGCAATCACATCACCGGAGTGCACAATATTGTCATCAAGCAAAAGAGCCGCGTAACGTGAGTATCCTGTAAAAATGGCATGGTTGCAAGCTGAAATGGTTTTCCCCTCAACTTTCTGTATATTTTTTATTTTTGAATTTGTTTCTGCTATGCTCTGATTTATCAAAGCACTAAAACACATGCTTGACTTTAAATGCCTCACTGCAGCTAAAACTAATTGCATACTTAGTCTTTGATGGCTCAAGGTCATAAAGAAATCACTAGCTTTTCCAAACAAATACTTCAATATGGTAATTGCTAGCAAACCAAATCCCACAACCTCTTCAGTTATGGTGTAGGGCTGTATGCCTGACTAGAGGGTTCTGCCTGGGATTTCCCAGCACAAATGTAGGCACCACACAATTACTCAGGGCACAGAAAGTCCAAAAGTATCAGACCACATGGCTTGGTCGAACGTCGGTCACACGTCTACCTGGAAATGCCTGCCCAAATGTATAGAGCACGTGCAGGGCACAGACACAGTGCAAAACCTCTGCTTTCTGTGGGTTTGCATCTGACCTGCAACAAAGCACTGGGCAGAAAAATGGAGCTGTCCCGACCCTGCTGGCCCATGCCCGGGTGGGAGATGCCTAACCTGCCAGGGTCACCTGAACACACCGGTGAAGTCTTCAGCATCTCTTCAGCAAACATTTCCCACCTGGCTGTGGACACGCGGTAGCCCTCTCCTGACCACGTAGCCCCTGCAATCCGTGCTCTGCCTAAAGATGCAAGGGTGCAGAGGCCGGGGAGGGAGCGTAAAGCAGAAGCATAAGACACGTATGGCGAGACGGTGATGGCTCAGAGCCCGGTGGACACGAGCGCATCGCTCCTGACGGGGACGTTGTGCCCGTCCTCATCACGCCACAGCCCAGCGCGCCCGCACCATCTGCACGTGCACGTTGCCTTCTCCGTTGGTCCTTCACTCTTCCTCTTTAAGTGAGGCTGCGAAAGAATCTCACTTTTCTCTGAGAAGGTGAATCACTATTTAGCTGTGAAAGCATGAGGTGAAACTAAGGATACTAAATGTCTCATACCTAAACATATATACACACACACACGCACATTCTGCGTACATGTGTATGTATATATACACACATACATCTGTATTAAATATATATACATAAATATATATGTAAATAATATATAAATATACACATATATATAAATGTGAAGGCAGTACTGCATGAGTAGAGCTCCCATGGACAGCCTGGGGATATTCACTCCCTCCCTCTATACTGGCTGCTTTCCCCTCCAAAATTCTTAGTGGAACAATAATATTTTAACAGTTGCAGCTTTAAAAAGCTTGATTATGACCAATCATTTCTCCCAGGCAATTGTATATTTAGCAGAAGGGAAAAATTAAACTTCCCAGGAATGAGGTTATTTAGGGCATAAAATTCAAGGAAATAGGTATTTAGGTCATTGTGGGCATGGTTTTTATTTTCCCTAATTTTCAAATTACTTTCGATTAGGTCTGTTCAGAGTGGAAACTTCTTGATGTGAAATAGATACTATCTAAATCATTAGAGCTCATTCATTGCCATGTGCCACCTTTTAGAGCAATTAAACCTGACCCTGGGGTTACCCAGCCGAACACGCACCGACCCAGGGCACTTCCTCTGAATATGAATAAGCCTGTAGTACAAATACAGTCAGGAGGCAGCATCGCTCCTGGCACAGATAATGCCTTTGTTAAACCGAGCTGGGGTCCACGGGCTCTTAGACTATGGGGTCCATTGATTCAGAACGTTCTCTGTTGGGATCAGTTCTGGGGGTTTTTTTTCCCCTTCTTTTTTTCCCTGACATCTGGAGTCTATCCCTTCGCCAACCTCTCAACCCCCCGCTCAAAGAGAGAAAGTGAGGGAACGAGACGGACAGACTCACGGACAGGCAGGGTGAGCCCCAAAAAAGCTTCGACAACATTTGAAAGAAGTAAGAATGATGTCTGAATTTTTAAGCCTTTTGGACGTTAATATTTTTGTCAAGTATTTGCAGTCTCAAAAACCCGTCACTGATTCTTCCCGGATTGGTTTCTTCTCACTTTCAAACTTTAGGTAGTTCTTCCCGCAGCACCTGTGCGCCAGATTTGTAGCTCTTTGATCACAATATATTTACAGGGCAAGGAACTTCCAGCATGTGAATGACTGATTTCCCTGGAAATGTCTGGGAGGCCAACCTACCCATCAGACTTATTTCAATGCCTTCTTCCTTTGGCAGAACAAACGTGGAAGCTGCCTCTACTTATATTAAACAGAAAAGGAGATGCTGGTAAACAATTAAGTGGGGTCTTGTTTAAAGAACAAATCTTTTTATATGCTGCCAAGCTATGCTAAACAATAACTGTCAGAATCTGTTAAAATAGCAGAAAACCAATATTGCTTGGTACAAAACTAATTTTGCTAGCGTTTGTTCACAAACTGCATCGCACATTTAGTCCCGTTTACCCCACGAACTCTCAACAATCCAAGACAGCTCCAAATGCTGTTTCTTTTAGCTTTCATAATGTGTTAAGTAGGGAAGAAAAGCCATATGGCATTCCTTCGCCTGGCAGGGCGACTCCTCATTAGGCTGCTGACCTGAAACGTAATCTCCACCGTGACCTACGGAGAAATGTGTGGGACCCACCTGCAAAGTAAAAGCCCTTTTTGAGACATAATGCCAGATTCCTGATGGCTGATGTGCTAGGATTCACCTTTAGGAGACTTTGTCAACTCATATTTCATTGCCGTGATGTGCAAAGGTGGGACACCATAGGGGTCTTCTTGGGTTGTGATGACTTCAGAGATAAACCTTTTTGTTCTCCATTTTCTCCATGTTTGCTACATGTAACGTGCTGAATTATATAGAATTGGAAAGTCTTCTCTTTTACCTTTAGCCTAGCTTATGGCCTGACCTACATGCAATTTCTGTGTCTATGCTGACTGCCAGTGGCGTTTCAGTGATGCTGGGATGAATCCATGTAGAGCAGAGGGAGCTGCTGGCAGGAGAAAGACGTTTTTCTGTCAAAAGAAAGGATTAAGCTTTTCTGCACTCATATTTGACAGTGGATAAAGCATTGCCGTTTTTAACATTCCCCCCACCTATGTATTCAGGCAACAGCGGTCCTGTGCGCACAGCCAAAGCCAGCCCTCAGAGCCGGCTCTGCTCGCCCCTCGGGGGCAGGACAGGCACAAGGAGATGCCATCCGAGTTCTCCTTTTCAGCACGGCAGTTTGGGACCAGATTGTACCGCAGTTATCCGAGCTGATGGTACTGTGGGCGTATAGGTGTTACTCAGGCTCCTCTTAATAAACACTTGCTTCCAAGCCAGTCTTCCTGTTCATTTGCAGGCAGAAGTGAAAGCTACTGAAGGGCCTAAATCAAACCGCCTTGTTCCTCACTGACACAATCCAAGAGGACAAGATATGGACAAGATATTGTACCTCTTCGGAATTCCTTTACGCTATCCATCTTGTACACGGAGTGTGCAAAGTCACAGCACAGCCTGCAGAAGCAAGGTCAGGACTTAATGTTGAGGGGGCAACACTTTTCCACTATAGTCTATAAAAGTCGAATGAATTAGCAAATATTCACAGCCATGGCAGATTTGGGGATTCAAACAGATTTTTTTGCAGGTGTAATTATCAAAAAAGATGATGGAGACTATTTTAAATCCAGCTTTACCTAAAAATTCCATCCGAAGTAAGGACGCAGCTGAATTAAATTGTTGTGAGAAATGTTCTTCATGCTGATTGTTATCTTCATAATTGCTAATATGTTATAAAAACACTTGTTCAAGAAAACCTTTCAGCTTTAAAAGGCTTGAAGATGGTATAGAAAAGTCCTCAAACTTCTGAAGGCTTACTCACACCTTAACTTGTTCAAAACTTGGCAATTAGACTTCCACGATATATTGATCTGGCTACAGTACCCTTTCAGCACAGGAAAGCCAAAATTTGGAGAGTCCATGTAAATAGATAAACTGATATTTCACTGAAATCCACTGTTCAGCAATGTTTTCCAAGTGTCTTTAACCACTGGTCTTACAGTATCCACAAGAGAAATAACTGTGATTGTTACAATACTGTGTTCCAACTGACCTGTCCGGTTAGGGACATTTTGTTTTCTAAACTGCAAAATTAAACATGTTAATGAACTGTTGAATGCTTTATCACAAATTAGACATAGTGGGAGGCTTCCTTTCCCTGGAGGATGGCATCCATGTGTCCACCATATATACCTATATAAATAAAATATGTATTTTTGTAGAGCTGAAGTAGCAGATTTTGTATTAAACATGACTTCATTATCTTAAATTGTCTATAAATAAATAAGCATTATGTAATATGATATAAAAATAAATGCTATTAAGCCTATTAAATTACTCTGCTCTAGTCCTCCCCTTGCTCTGACTCCTACCAGACGCTGTGTGGATCCAGTGATGGGACTGCTGCCTTTCAAAATCCAGCCTACATTAAAATCATCTGCTTGATCGGGGGATGGCATTTCCAACAAGGAGGTAAAGTGAAAGGCACTCTGAGAGTTAGAGCTATGGAAATTGTTGGCCTTTTTCTCTCTCAAGTAAGGCGAAAATTATCATTGGGCCTCTTATAATAAAGACAAAATAATCACGATTCCAGATGGAAATCTCATCATCTAATCCAACTGAAATGTTTTTTTTTTTCCAAGTGGAGTGGCTGCTAATTCCTGGGGAATAATATAGCAATTTGGGGATTCTGCCTGCACTGAATTTATGAATGTACAAAGAAACAAAATACAAACTCATCTGGCTTAACCAGAAATTGGAAGTTGTTCCATTACACAGTGGGGAATGTACTTTAGTCCCAGGTTTTTATGCAGGTCTTGCATTTTTCCTGTGGCTTTAATACTACAACTGTTTGGAAATCCTATGTTGCTTTGGACCACAGCGTACTTGGTGACACAAGTCCTGCCTCCACATTTATATGACTTTAAAAGTAACTGCCCCTACATCTGCAATGTCTGTAACCTTGATGCCTCGCTGAGTTTGTCATGTTTATTTACGGAACGGGATCAAAGTTACTGACTTTGAGTCTGAAACCACCGCCCAGCCTCCCCAGAAGATGTGTGCGTGAGTTGTTTTTCTCCCAGTTTCTGTTCAGGCACGTTCCCTCCATGCTACATCCATGACGTGTATTTTAAACAAAACTCCCCATTTTTACTTCCCTCCAGCTGGAATGTAGCAAAGCCAGATACCCAGGGCTTTGATGATAATTGTGCCAACTGAGATTTTCTGTGCTTGTTTTTCAGCATTACAGGAGCAGACTGTTGCCTAACAAAGCAGAACTTGGAGGAAACCAAGTTTCTGTGGTGGCTGAACAGTTTCAGGGTGAAAGCTCTGCTCTCTTTTCACCTTCATGTACACATGCAGAATCAAACCAGCCACTATTACACACTCGCAAGTGCAGCACTTGAGTTCATGAAAATAGCACTCTTCTCCTCTTAAAAGTTTCTCCCATCATGCATTCACATCCCCTAGGGAGCAACTCATTTTCTGTGTAAACATTTTATTTGAAAACCATAATACTACTGTGAAATGAGAATAATGAAACGTCACCCATGCTAGGATATCACGTTGGGAAGAAGAGGCTGGAGATTCGCGCCACCGTCAGCCTTCACAGAGCGCCAGCAAAGCCAGCACCGCGTCATGGCAGTGGAATTGTAGGGTACAAATGAACTTGCATTTGCTCAGTTAAAAAACAGCAGTTTTACTTGATTAGCTGTTTCTATGTACACCAAAAAAAAAGGTTGATTACCTGGTTACAAAATCGTCCTTTCCTTGTCAACACAAAATTAATAATTAAAAAAGAAAGCATTTGGAAAGCAGTAAGTGCATCCCACCTTCTCTGACCATGAGGCAGACAAACTAAGCCGTGACAGAAAGGAGCCGCAGAAGGAGCAGAGCAGCCGGTGCTGCCCGTCCGCCCACTGCAGCACCCAGCTGGGCAGCACCCAGCGTGTTGCTCGGGGATGCGCCGCGCTGGGTGCCGTATTCTAGCACAGAGGAGAAGAGATTCGCTGTTATTGTTAGTTGATGTCTATTTGCTAGTGAAGGCAGGATAAACGTACTTGCAATATAATTCCCATTAACTAAATACTTCATCCCCAAAATCGTCAGCACAAGTTGGTAGTGTTGGAAAAATGGCCAAGAGAATGGTTCACCGGTATTTCAGTGGCACACTAGCACGACAGCATCCGTGTGTTTGCAGTGTTTTGGTGTTATTTTTTTAACCAAACTATATTTTATCAAACTACAAGTATCCTATTGCTAAGTAGAACTTCACTGTCCCAGGCACAGAAACGCTGCATCCATAGGAAAAAACCCTGGTTAAAGCCAACCCATTTCTTGCAAAAAAACACTAGTCTGGCTCCTTTTTATCATGCAGTTAGAAAGAATAAGGGCCGCATGTGAATAGCGGGGGTCAGCGGCGGTAGGAAAGGCAGCATTGCCAGCTCCGCTCCGGCCATTAGCAGGAGCAATTTACCCACAAACAATCTGGAAGGAGTTTTCTCAGGTTACAGTAAAGTTAATGGAGTTGGAAATTCCTCCTCTTTCGGATTAGCTCAGCCTTCTTTATGCAACCTTTAAGTACATGGTGAAGTGCAAGGAAGGTTTTGGTAGCAGCAGAAGCAAGTGGGTAGCGTATAACCGACCTGCGGCACGGGAGCCTGACCCGGGAGCTCCTCACTGCTCCCAGTGACTCCGGGTGCGGAAGCACAAGACCTCCCCGTACGGGTGCCTTTGTAAACTGAGAGGAAAATTAAAACACTGGTAGGCTGATTCTGATCTAACTGGTTATTTAAAGGGGTGGGGACAATTGACGTAAACAATAGAAATTTAACAAGATGCGGCATCACCACTTCAACATCAGATTTTGCTGACAGCCAGGGCGTTGCAGATCCTCATGAGCACAGAGAAAGCTGTTGAGAGGAGAGACAAATAACATAGACGTGCCAATAGAAAACATGCATTCTATTTAATGAAAATTAACTGTCAGTCTGAGCCAAAGTCCATGATGTGACACAGATTAATCAAAACATCAGAAACCAGCTCAGTTATTCTACACATCAGGAATCTCTTCCATAGATCTCTGATCACAACATTATGGATTCTTCATACCGTTCTTTCAAACGTACCTTTCTGCCTCCTCAGATTTAAGAGCTGTTATTATAGTGTCAAAGTAAGTGATTATAAAAAAATTGAACGTCATCTATTTATGTCAGAAGGGAATCAAGCAAAAGCTATGTTTATTCTTCATCCATCTTTATTATAGCTAAGATTTGATAAAAGAAATTAAATTGGGAGAACCCTGTGTGGTGAACAAAGAGTCCTTCCACTTAGAGGTCAGCAGGATTTATCCACACATGGCCTTTACCACCAGAGAGCTAGCAGGGAAGCAATGAACACCTGCTGGACCCACCTCTACCTGCAGAAGAAATGAAAAAAAGCCCGTGCGCTTTAGTTAAAAAAAATGGAGAAGCTCTTGCACTGCATAGACTTGATCCAAAACCTACTAGAGTCATCGCTGCTAACTCAAGTGGGTTTGAGATCTATCTGTACAAAGGACCATGTCTTCTTCTATTAATCGTTAGAGTAGCAGAGGCAGGGCATGGAGTGTTGCTTCAAGACTCATTTTCTGCGAAGCCAAGTGACGGTTCAGCAGGGATGAGCCCACAGACACGGGTGACCCCGTGATCTCAGCCGCAGCCTTGGCCGTCCTCAGATGAGGATGTAAGGGCATATCCTCCTTCTTTTATCCCCACCTCCCTTTTTTTTTTAACTGCCATTACCTTACTGAAAAAATACTTATAGTTAATCAGCACTGCTTAATCCTATTCACTTCCATCTGTGCCTCTTTGTAGCCTGACACCTCTCCTGTCCTGAGGCCAGGAAAGCGGAGGGTATTTAGTGCTCGGGCTCTGCCGTTGGAGGCCTCTGGGGAGCAGCTGTCCCCAATCATCCTGTCCACGGCCCTTTCATTCCCAGATTACATCTTGTACCAACAGTTTGCGTGTGGGAAAAATCAAAGATGTCAGGGGCTCCTCCCAGTACGTGCACTTCGCGTAAGGTGCCCAATCACCGGGGCGCGGGCGCTTGACCTTTGCGCTTGCGGAGAATAATGAATTGGGGGCCAGTTTTCAGGCACTCGCCATCATCATCCAGCCCCCACCAGAGCTCAGCATTAGAGTAATCACTGACATGCTGAAGCAATGAAAGCAATCTGTTATTAACTGGCTGAACCGGCTTGTCCCGAGCCCCCAGACTTCCTCGTTCGGGCATATTACACAATGGTAATGCTCCCTTTCTTTAAAGGAGAAGAAAAAACTAAACAGGGTAAAAGATGCCTCCTCGAAGCCTTCCTTCCCCTGTCCAGGGGTCCAAGAACAGCTGACAGAAAATCCAAGAATGAAATTTCAGAAACCATAGACAGTAATGAAAGTTGAATGCCTGAATAATTCCTAATGGATTAGAAAGACTTGATAACGAAAAGAATTTCTTTAATATTAGTTCTTCACCCAAGCTCGTTGCGATGAATCTGTTGAATTACTCGCATTCGCTGCCCTGGAAGGGACCTCAGGATTTAGTTACAGCTGATCAGGGTATTTCCGATGGTTTGAAATGAAATGAAAACATGCTTACAACTTCTCTATGGGTGCAACTTTGAACAGCAATTCACAGCAGACAAAATTCTATGTTTTGGGTGTCAACCCAGCTACAAAGCAGGCAGGGGAACCGAAAACGTGCTGCCTGCTCAGCCTTCACACGGCAGCCGTGCGGCAGCAGCTCTGCCTCAGCCCAGCACTGAGTCATCACCCATCCGTCCCGGGCTTTCACCCCAAATTCTGCTCTCTGGTACCCACTTTGTTACCAGTAGTTGCATACCTGCCAACAGTAGTATTTTAATTATCTACTTAACATTTAAATTAAGCATTCAGTTGGGCAAGGACCAAACGCTGTGGGGTTCCTGCACATGGATGTGCTGAGCCTGCTCCAGCACGGCACTGCCTGGCTTTTGGCTTCTGGTGATCTTTAGCTTCAAACATGATCCTTTACACCACAATATCCTCATAAAACCATAAAAATAAAGTGCAGTTTTATGGATGTATTAGTAAAGGACAGGACAGCTCAGCACCCAGCTAAGCTTATCGCAGGAGCCCGTGGCTGAGCTAGGAGGCGCATCTCACTGCTTGCCACCTACGGGGTGCTCATTAGATGGTGCCAACTTCCCTGGCTTATAGAATCATAGAATCTTAGAACGGTTTGGGTTGGAAGGGACCTTTAAAGGTCATCTAGTCCAACCTCCCTGCCGTGGGCAGGGATATCTTCAACTAGATCAGGTTGCTCAGCGCCCCGTCCAACCTGACCTTGAATGTTCCCAGGGATGGGGCAGGTAGCATAACAAGTAGCAGACACTTGAGCAGCTTTATGGAGGGGATGGATGGGCCAAAGACACTCAGTCTGGCTGCACACCCCGCGGGCATGCTCATGGTGCCCAAAGGCTGTGACCCCCTTCCCTCCCAGGTCCCTGTCCCCACCGCGCTGCCTGCGTGGTCCCAGCCCTGCCCTGTGTGCGGCTTCGATACAGCCCATCCCTCCGGTCTGCTCTTAATCCCGCCAAGCTACAACCTCGTAAATACCTGTCTGGCTCATACAGCACAACCTGCACTCCCAGGCAAGGCAGAGGCTTTGGAACCCAGTAAATACCCAGATGTGGTTAGGAGTTCAGGACAGGCAGCACGAGAGTATCACATTGAACCGCTATTAATGCTTTCAAAAATTATATATCCACCCTCATAGCAAATGCTCTTTTTTCAC
This sequence comes from Calonectris borealis, assembly GCF_964195595.1. Classification (NCBI taxonomy): domain Eukaryota; kingdom Metazoa; phylum Chordata; class Aves; order Procellariiformes; family Procellariidae; genus Calonectris; species Calonectris borealis. The sequence continues at coordinate 24,163,541 of NC_134321.1, read as the reverse complement.
TGCAGAAATACCATTGTTGAGGATATCGATGGTACTACTAGATAAACTTGTCAAACCTGGGTATTATTTTGTGAGTGATTTAGGCACTTTTTCCAGTTGTTAAACAAAGGCTTCTCTTGCAGCTTGGCTGGGGAAATGCTACTTAATGCCTAGGTCATGTAAAAAAAAAAAGTATTGTTATTTTATGAACAGTGTGAGATGATGCTATCGCTTTTTCTTCTGCACTTCAACGGCTTCCTGTTGCTGACTTGTTAGCAGGTATTTTGCAGGATTAAATGACCTGATGTTATCGGGCTGCAGGGCAGAGTTTGGCGTGTCCGGACAGATCTGATCGACTGAGGCAGTGTCCCCTCTTCAGCGCCCAGAGAAATAATCCCCATTTTTCATGACACACACCAGGAGATGTTGTCAGGGTTGCATAAACAGATATTTTGACAAGGAAATTTAAGTTTTCCCTCCGTTATTTTGTCTAATACTTCTCATGTTTTGTCTATTGTATTGCAGATTGGTTAAAACAGGAGTGCAGCTGATGCGGCAGCGTGCAAAATACGTAGACAAAAACGTACTGTCCACTTCATTTTTCTATTAGAGAATACTTGTGGGTTGAAGAAATCTACTCCAACTTAGGAAAATATTCTCGTGTTTCAACGCAAACCCTTAAAAACTGAAGTTTTAACACCAAACGTGCATATTCCAGCCACAGCCTTGACGCTGATCCTACAGTCGTGCCCGCTGACCCTCAGTTGGGAGAACCAGCTCAGCCTGGCTGCATCCTAAACATTTCAGTTAAGGACTATAAAAATTATTAAATCCCCCCTGCCGAAGGGCCAGGCCACATGCATCCTCCTGTAATCAAAGGAGAAACATGGCCACGTGTCGGCAGGGTGCTCCTGGTCCTCCTCCCCATCACCCCCCCTCCCTGGGGAAGTCCAGCACTGCCCTGTGTTTGTCCTGCTTGCCCACAGGGACACAAGACCCTGTACCCATGCCTGACACAGCAGATCCGTATAATTTAGCTGTAATAATTTTGCTTGTCTTAATATACGAAGGGCCATTCCGGACCCTTGAGCACCCTCCGGCAGAAGCAAAGCAAGTCCAACAGTTGCTCACCAAGCACGAGAGAAAGAAAGAGCAGAATGGGTCACTGTTTTGAAACAGCTACAGGTGTATCCTACATCATTTAACAGATTGTCACTATTATCTTCATTTATAAATATAGGTAATGCCATACGTAATCTCCGGAGAGGTGGCTGAAGCTTCCGGCAAGCTCTCACCGCAGAGACCATGCTGCAGTCCAGAGGTCCACACGATCCCTGATATTTCTGGCCCGCTCGGCCCGTCCTCCAGACCTTACAGGGGTACAAAACACAGAATGTGTTTCTTAAACAACCATCAATCACAATCATATCAGTATTATAGCACCGGTCTGGGTTGTTTCCTTTAAAACTAAAACAATCTTGCAATGTGCCTTGAAAAATGAGGAAATCTGGGGGATGAAATCTTGGCTCTCTGCAACTGAGTGGTAAAACTCGCATTGCTTCAGTGGAGGTTGGCCGTCACATCGGCTCTTCTGGTCCGGGGCAGAAAGGAAAATTATGTGCACGGTGCGGGGCCCCTCTTTTGGGAGGAAAGGTGTTGGTTTAAGGGCCTCAGCCCAGCTCAGCAGCGGTGGTATATCTACAAGAAAGTTAATAGCTGATGCAGGTATCTCCAGTATGAGTTATGAAGTTGTTAATCCTCCACAGGTTTTAATAATCATTTAGTATTTAGTAAATACGCTATCCTATAAATGTCTTATTAAACCTAAATTAAATGCAGATTTGGAACGTAAATGTGCTATAGAAATTTATGAGGGATCTTAGCAGAGAGTAATTTTTTTAGACACTGCTGTGAAAGCTACAGAATATCAGTTTCCGAATGAGTATAAAATACTGTGTGGTTTTTGTCAGTTATTAGAGAATGTGTCTGTGGAGGTATGTCCCACCATGCAAACCAAAACTTAATTCATCAGCAGGAATTTCCAAGTCTGTAAAAAGCAAATGAACAATTTCCATGTCAGTACAGTACTGCACCACCTGGAATCGCCGGGTGCGGGTCCCACCTTCTCCATGTTAACCCGGCTCAGGATGTGCAGAAATGCTGTGCACGTCTCAAAGGCTGCAAACATTAGGGTTGATGATGCTTGTTTGGACCATCAGTGTTTGTATCCAACATTTAAGGATTTCCAGCGTGTTATATTTGTTGCAGTATCAGACTCAATACCAGGCTTCAGGAAAGGATGATTAACACTAAACTGGTGGTTCTTTTCTCTTAGCACTTGTTCACTTGTTTTAACCCTAAGGCCTTTGACCAAAAAAAAAACCCCTTAGCAAGTATTTCATTTTACATCCTGAATAGGTCCGCCAAAACCGGGCGGGATAGCTCGCACACCAGCTCACACGCAAAAGACCTTTGCTGGCTGAGCGCAGGAGTCTGTTCAGCCACAGCCTGAGCACTTCTGACAAGCTCAAGACCATTTCAGACACAGCTTGGACCAGAAGGCACCTTCCCTTGGCTAGGTCAGTGATGAGCTGGTGTCCATAAACCCATGAGTCCGCCCCGGCTCAGTGCGGTCCTACCCGGCACAGCTCCCGGGCACCGCAGGGCCAATCCCCTCTGCAAAAAAACAGCTGGATGTGTCCACCCAAAAGGGAAACGAGCTGAGAAACTCACACCAAAACGAAAAGGAAGAACAGAGCAGAAGTACGGACATGCTCAGCATCGCTGCTGGCTGCAGTGGCTGCTGAGAACCAGCCGTCAGAGCACCTCAGGTTCCCTGTGAGAAGCTGAGGATCTGTCACAGCTGAGTCCTGCAGAAGCAATGCTGCATTCATTGCGGTCTTGGTTTCCTCTTCTTCCCTGAGACATCATCGCAGCTCCCGCACCCCTCACTGCGAAGCCTGGAGATGTGTTGTTGATAAATTCGGGGAAGCCGTTCCCAATAAATGTCAAGCATATCACACACCATGAGGTATCATTAGAGGACAGTATGGCATGTGTTGACATGTTCTTGGTAGAATTTACATCAACAATACTGTGCATTACTTTGAAATACTTACTGCTGTTTTGAAAGAAGAAAAGCAAACCTACAGCAATTTCAACCAGCTTATAAAGCTGTTAATGACTGCAAAAGCTGGCCCTCATTCACACTGCAGCCAGTTTTTGGCTCAGATGGTCAGGCTCCGAGGTATGCAAGGATCTCATTTTCTGCAGAACAGGTCATTGGTCTTGCAAGGTTTAACACCTTTAGGCAGAGCAAAGCTCTTAGCTGAGAAATGAACATCATCAGTACCATAGTCAAGAAACAGCACCTACCTAAAACTCCTCAGTGGCTGGGAGGTTAGAACGAATTTTAGGGAAGACAAAATAGTGGAGAAGCAGCTAATTGGTCCAACGATTGTGCTTTATTTTACAGTCATGTCAAATTTACTTCACGGTCTGCACCAAAACTTAACACATAGCTGTCACGTCCACATGTGTATTTCCTAAAGGACCATCTCTGTTTCTAGTAATTCTAGAAGCAAATGTAAACCTTACCTTAATCAGGCACTATGGAAATCTGCTCCCATTCAGAGAGGGAAAGAAGGGGAGAGAGGAAGCGGCAGGGCAAGGGCAAGCTCCTCCGAGCGCTGTTATGGGCACTCTAGGTAGTTTCTAGAGGAAAAAAACAGACACTTTACATTGACTATGTGCTTTCTGCGAAGCAAATCAGTGTTGATGACTTCCTATCACTTATGAGACTGACGCATCTACAATTTGTTTCCAGCCCTGCTCTTGATTAAAGGACGCTCCGCATCCAGAACAATGTTGTTATACAGAATGCCTGTGTTATCAAATAATAAACTAACTGTCACAATATTGGCTCAAGGTTTAGGAATTTTCTAGCATAGGAAGATTAAGACGATTACAGTTCAAATAAGTATCATTTTTGACTAATTGTTTGCAGATATGGCATAGAAGCAATATGGTTTGCTTTGGGAAAGTAGTATGATTTCACTATACAAATTTCTAGATGAAATATAGCTAAAAAATAAATGCTCAGAGCCCAAACTTGCTTAAACCTGTACATTTGCATTCACATGAAAGGAAGTTGCACTTACAATGCTGAAGAGCTGTCTCAGCCTGCTGGTCTCTACTTTAAAATGGAAATAAAAAAGCAGTTACTGTATTCAATCCAATCACCTGGAATTAGATTTTGTTACAACCACACGGGCAGCTCTTCAGATCTAGTCTACAGACAACAGACTAGACCTGTGAACAAGTCTTCCCTTTCCCTGTACCATATCCTTAAAGATACACACACAGAAATTCACTCTACAAAAGCCCTAGAAGCTCCCAATGTTTTTTCTAACCATTAATATATGGCCTTTTTTATATCGGAAGGTCACAAAGATTACCTTCATATGCCTCTGTTCTGTCTGTCCACCAGGAGCCACCAGAATCTTTGCACTTCTCATAATACCGAGGGAAATGAATGTCATACCTACGTCCCACCTGAGACTGGCTAGGATCTGGGTTATAAACAGGAAATCTATGAACAGAGAAGTCTGCTACTTTCCACCCCAAAAGACACCTGGGGTTGGAGTGCTATTCTCTGATTCGGGCTCGCTGTTGCTGGTGACCTGTTACAGCACGAGTTGTCCTGCTGATCTCCGTGGGGTGACCTGCACAAGCACCCTCTCCTCTACGGGCACTCGAGCTGCTCTGCAGCACGTTGAGCAAAAGGCACGCAGGCAGAAAGGTCTTGGTTCTCCATTCCAGCTGAGTCAGAGGCTCAATATGTGACCTTCTGTCACTTGGTCTTCTTATGTCAAAACGAAAACTGAGTTTAAAACTAGGAACACACTGCTCCCTCTGAGCCAAACCTTTCTGGGTAAATATATTGCAAGGAGCACAAATCATAATCATTTCAAACTTTGGGAATCTGTATATATTTAAATGTATACAAAATTCTGTTGTTTCTCGACAATAGGTTCATACTCTAGAAGAACAGAAATCCAACAGACTGAAATTAATAATGCATTAGAACAAACACCAGTGCATTGTTTCCCATTTAAGGAACTGCCTGGATATAAATAAACCCTTACTCATATTCTGTGATTTAAATAACAGAATCATTCTTACCCAGAGTAACAATTGCACCTTTCCAAATAAATAAAAGATAAAAGTTATTTTCAGGAAGAAATCTGAGGAATTAGTCTTAAACTCTGATGCACCAATGCTTTTGCTGTCAGCGTACTGAAACCACGTAACTGGAATGCGACTCAGTTCAAAATTCTTTCTCTGAACGTGCCCAATATTTTAGGAGAAGGCTGAATTGGATGAGTGAAATGCAAGCTGAGGTCATTTCTACTTTTGATGGTCTACCTAAAGGTACTGTTTCCTCAAAGTGGCCAAATCATGTATTGCCTAAATTTGCACTTATATTGCCTCTCACTAAGACCAGGTTTTCCTCTTGCAGAATGCAAGAAGTGTGCAGTGCATGGAAACATGGATACACATGTTTCTCCAAAACAACAACTCAGCTAAAAATCAAAAAAGATGAACAAGGATCAGGGATCATGGACCCTCCCTGAAATAATTTTCTTACAGAACCTGTCTGCTGGCAATGGGGCATGGTATTACGGCAGTAGCAAGAACGTGTTTTGCTTTGCCTCTTGGGTTACAGCCCGTAATGAGAGTAGCTCATGACTATTCAAGTTCACTGGACAACAGGCAGCTGAATTATTGCACATTTACACATCTCCGACAATATCTCCAAATAACACCAGAAAGAACCCAGGCAAATGCTTTAAAAATGTCATTTTTAAAATCTGAAACTCAAAGAAAAAGTTCAATTTGATAACCAGTTGTACAGTTCCAAAAAAAAATGTACAGTGCTTTACATTCAAATACAGTAACAAGGTCCTTTTCCATATAATTTCACAGTGAAGAAAGTTGGTTGCAAGGTCGATTACCAGCCACTTTACTTTTATTTTATTCATGAAATGTATAAGCCCAGAGTATTTTAGTATAAAATTCACTGCAGCGTACAGTGCTGATTTGGAGTGAACAGGAAAAAAACAGACCATAAAGTATTTTCCTTTGCTTATATTATCAGTTGCTGAAAACAACCATCTCACGAACAAACCATTTTAAACAAACAGAATTTTATTAGTGTGCAGTACAGCAAGTTGTGGTTATTTCTCACATAACTTCGTTACATGTCAAACACTGATTTCCTTTTTATGTAAATGAAAGCCTATAAACCGATGTAATTACCCTCCACACATACATTAGTTTAAATGTTGGGGTGCTACAAAAGTCATTTATCTTTCGTACTTTCTGTTAGGCTGCAAGTCAGTTCTGAGGTTTAAATTTTGTTTAAAAGTTCTTGGCTAATTGATCGCTTTAGAGATGCTTTAAACACAGGTAAAACACCGACAAAGACTTTTAAAGTAAGCTTTCTTAATGGATGAATTGCAACTATCCATCATTCTGCTTGCTACTTCCCTACCACCGTCCCATTAAACCTAATAAGTTCTATTAAAGCTGTTAACATGTGGCATCTGTTAATGGAAAGTGTATAATGCACAAGGCATGAGGGGGACATGAGGGCTCATAGAAGGAAAGTTTGGAACAGAAAGACGAATTCTGACCGTTTGCGAAGTAAACGTAACGACAGGTCAGTGCTTCGGGCCTTTCTTGGAGGCAATTCCCGTTTCAAGCCTCGCCTGCGCAAAGGCGCAAGGTTAGGTTCAGCGGCGCAGCCGTTCGGTGTGCATGTTATATTTCAAAAGCTTCAGCGGACGAAACATAGAAGTTGAAGGAAAAAAAAAAATATTTATTTTTGGCTTGAGAAAACAATGTGACACATGACAAGCCTGGATCTCTTTTGGAGAGGCTGTGCTCTATATTACTGAGATTAAGTTTGATCATTCCTGAAGGAACCCAGAAATCCCCAAACCTGGATGGCAAGGGCTGTAATAGTTGCTCTTAATGTCTGCTGTTAGCTGATTACTGACATCTTGAAAGCATTGCTCAAGCAGGCCTTCTCGCAAGCTTCTGTCATGCGGATGCTCTCGCAGATGGAGAGCATGCATCGTAGAGAGTGGGTGACTGGGAGCTCCAAGGACCGGCATGTAATCAAAAGCTTTGAACTGGTCCTAGCTTGTGAGAGCGCTTTACTTGTTACTAGGGGGACTATCAGAACATATTATAGTGACCAAAACCAGCCCATGTAGTAACAGCTGTGAGTGTAATCCAAAAATTAGCTCATTAATTCACAGGAAAGTATTTTCTACTCGTCTTTCATTACAAAAAATGTGTCTGCTTGTTAGCGAAATCTAGAGCTTTAACTGGAACCTTTAAAACATTAGCAATGCACATGTGCTTTTCTATGCCTTAGTGGGAGATTTATTAAGTTTATTCTCTAATCTCTGTTTACAAGCAGAAATATGACGAACATAAATCATTTGAAATAAGATTTCAAGATACAAATCCAGTTTACTATTTTCCGACGTCATTATGTTATTTCAAACCTGCAATTAATTCTTTTCTTTGTTGGTCTGTTTGTTTTTAAAAACAATTTTACTCCACTTGACCTTTGTATTTCTTGGAAAAATGTTCAAAGTTGGAAATAACTCGAGATGTTATCTGTTAGTGCTTATTTACCATACACAGCATACTAAACTTGAGCTGAAGCTTAGGAGCCCCAGAGAGATACAAGATGTGAGAGGCAAAGCTGCAAGCTACCAGTAGGAAATAGCATCACAGTGATGCTGTGATCATTATTAAGGACAGTCAGGCTACTCTTTGAGTGGTGGCTCTTATAAAACCCTCAACTATTAAAAAAAGAAAAGGAAAAAATAATGATACATTGCCAGCTCTTGCAGAAAACTTACTCTATTGTTTGTAAAACACAATGTTTCCCATCATAGGACCAAACGGTGCAAGTGAGCAATGACACTGCAAATTAAATGTTTACACAGTAGATGCAAAAGCCCCGATCGAATGCATAGCAATTATCTTGCAAAACATTAATGTACCTAGCTATACAATGAATATCTTTTCATAACATGCTAAGTTGTATTCTCTTCTTTATAATGAGGAAATTCACGAACACAAAAAGTTAGAGATCTAAACAATAAAGTGTTTTTGCACTTCGAACAGGAACAAGACAGTCCTGCCCGCCTGGTCTGGCATTGTTCGCAATGCAGTGAATTATCACAGAAGTGTGAGAAATCACCTTGGCATATCCCTTGTTTTATGGTCCCTTTCTCTTGGGTTTCCTGATCACCATTTTGCACAGCGCAGGAGCTGTAATCACCTATATTCAAGAATCCCATAAAGTTTGTTCTTTATTGCCAATTTGCTGCAAAGCTTAAACTACAGCGAGCAAAGTTTTAACCATCCACTGCTGTTCAACCTTGGATTGTGACCCGTGGCATATCCAATTTGGTCTCAAAGGCCAGCCTGTGAGCACAGCCCCTCCTGCCAGCCGAGACGCGGATGCTGAGGCTGTCCCCGAGCGCTGGGACAGGTCCCTGTGCTGCACACGCGCCGGGACTGCAGCTCCGCTTCTTAGTCCTGGAGGAGAACCCACGCTGCCACTCGCTCCTGGCCCCAGCCAGCACCCACGTTAATACACAGCAAATACATTTAAGCCAGTGGACGTGCAGCTGGGAGATAGGGCTGCTGCTACACCCACAAATAACCGGGCTCTGGCTATTCTCCCCCACGGTCAGGCGATTACTCTGAAGTTCAGATTCCCAGCTGAAGTCGGTGGGAAATGTGCTGTTTTGACAATACTTGTCCAGCCCCCCCTCGAAGCCAGCTCGAAGTAGCTTGTTTTGGTCTGCAGTTCTAAAATGTCAGCCGTTAAACCAGCCTCAGCTATCGTTCAGAATGAAAAACCTTTGATTGTATAATTAGCTTTTAATTGATCAATAAACTCGGATGTGCCAGGCCTCTAGCACAGCTCGCTCAGGACCACACACTCCTTAAGCAGGAGAAACTTCTAATTAATGCAATAGCCTGATGAAAACGCAGATGCCCATGCCCGCAGGGCAAAGATGCTGCAAGCCAGTTAGGTAGGTGGGTTACAGAAGGGGAGGCGGGTTATGTTACAGTTTCAGAGTCCAAAAAAACCCAACAAACCCCAAGCAACCATAAACTTTAAACGAGACAATTTAAAAAAATACATCTTTCTGAACCTATAAGCACAATATCAGACTGGAAAATGGGACACGAATCCTTTTCCAGGGTGTGCGCGTTTCTTCAGCATTTCTTCAGCTCCATATATTCAACGTCCTGGGTCCAGGACGACACCTCGACATACTGCACATCTGTAGCGCAGCACCCCAGACCGGAGGCCAAAGACATTTTATTTAGTTTACATTTTCTTGAGGAACAGCTGATTGTCTGCCTTCAAGTGGAAAAAGAAAAGCTGGCCCAAAGCGCACACCCCAGCAGCAGAGAATCGCAGACCCCAGAGCAGGGGCTGCATATCCCACGGGAAGGACGGGCGCAGCTGGGAGAAAACCAGCGTGCACAAAACCCAACAACATGAACAAATTGCAAAAGAGAAGAAGAGATAGATTGATCCAAGAAAGGCCAAGGCAGAAAAGTACTGAAATGAGGAGACCCCATTTTCTCCACCAGCCCAAGCTGTTTCAGCTGTTAAACAGAACTGAGGAAAAAACCTGCTGCCAGGGCATTTCAGTGAGATTTTAGCTCTCATTTATAACCGTGAGAGGTATTACAAGCTGATGAACAACGAGTTCCCGTGACAGGATAACTGTGGCAACTCTCTCACCTCTCCTTTTCTCTATGTATGTCATGAAAAGCGCAGGAGAGGTGCAGAAGTTGCCAGCCTAACAGGGGGTTTGGTGTTGCAGTAAAACGTCAGCACGCTGCACAGCGCTGCCACTTCCAGCCTTTAACATTACACACGGGACTGATGTTTATTTTTTACAGTGACCTGGAGAAAAGCAACTATTGCAAAGCGCTAAAGTCTAATGGGATTCTGCTCCCACGACGGACCCATGTGAGTGAAAGGGCTTAAAAACATTTCACTCTTTTTGGCTGCTCTTAACCCACCCACCCATCCACCCTTCTTCTCCCTCCCCCCAAAAGAAGCACTTTTCAAAGCAGTGCCTTTTGACTTTATTTATACAAAACTATCACCTAAAGGATTTTACTGCAACTTGGTGATGAACAGGACAGTAGCAGAAGCTCAGTGTGGTTACGCTGGCGGGGCTGCAGTAGTGCTGTGCTGAACAACACGATTAGTAAAATGACTTAGTTTTTGAAATTAAAATGCTTAGGAGAAGAGTAAGCACTTTAACAGCTCTTCAGAGCCCAGTCCTTCACGGTGCTGGGCACGTTGGCCCTGACTCAGGCGGGCACTTCAATGCGTGCCTACCTAGAGAGTGACCCTATGCCTTCAAGCCTTCAGGCCCACAAACACTTACTGCTGGAGTAAGCGCTGCTTGGGCACAGGTACAGAATTGGGCCCAAGGCCCTGAAACAGAAACTATTGTCATTACTGTTAATAAATTACAATTATTGTCATTACGTTATTGTCGTTGAACGGAAACAAATGTGCTGTTCACTAACAGCATTACGGCAACTCGATCCCTGTCTCAGGACGAACAGTGCTCTACAAAGCACTGGTAATTGTGACATTAGGGCAATTTTAGTACATTCTGCAAGATTCAGTTTTATCTTTTTAGGAAGTTTTTTCTGTTTTCAGTGGAAAATATATGTCTTAGAATGGCTGTGCTGGTTTTGAGACCTCTGCTGTCAGCTAAGGATCTGCTGAAAGTTGTGCTTTCAGAAGCACTGACCATGTATATTGGATCAGGAACAGGGCAACAGCAGTTCTTTAGAAGCATTAGCTAAACTGTGATACCTCCATCCTATATAGTCCAGATGCACAATCTCTGCTTTTTTTGTGCTAAAAGGAGGAAAAAAGTTCAACTCTGGCAAAAAAAAAAAAATTCAAAGAAAAAATGTAATACAGAAAGCCGACAATATTTACATTTAACAGATTGTAGCATTTTGGTTTTCAAAAGACTGAGTCCAAGGTAATTAAAACTTTGGTGGCCTTTCAGTTTTTAAATTGCAAATAAAGGATAACAAAACCTAGAGAGTGAGGTCTTTCTCCAGCACATGTGGCATGAGAAGCCCGTGCTGTCACAGTTTGACAGGTGTGTGCTTGTGCGCTGCTCGGACTGCTGTTGCGCTGAGTTACTCATGAAACCTGAGAGTGTTTGTAAACAGTCTGTACTTTCTCAAAAGTGCCCTAGAGATTTGTTACAGGAAGTCAAATTGCTCAAATCTACCTAATTTGGCACGATACGTTGAAAGCATGCTTGAGTGATCATAATTGCACTGGGACTGACTTCATTTAGCAATCTCTAGGCATACCTTTCCAATAACAACTGCAGGCGATATAAATTCAATCTCTTGTTTGTTTCTGAAAGTGATTAGCCTAAAAAATTTGGAATTTAAACACTCATAATTGCAAAGTGTTATTTATATTCAATTTTGATTTATTAAATAAAAAAGTCCCTTTTTTTCCCCAGGAATGATTTGGGTTGCTTTGGAAAGTGAAAGGGACAGCAAATAGAAATGAAAGGAAAAAGAGAATTCTCATCGGTGGTGAGCGCTGCTCTTACAAGGGCATTTTTTCCCTCTACGATATATAATATTGCAACAAGAGCACAAAAGATTCTGATGTTTATTTCAAGCATGGACTTTTTACTATGAAATATCTATCATTCACTAGGATTAATATAACTTCTCTTCACATCTACACAGAAATATGTGCAAAGATAAGCCAAATCAATTGTGGCGTACAACTAAAAGGACAGAAAAGAGAGCTGAGAGAGTCCCATTTTCTTTCTGAGTATGACAATCTGTGTTATTCAATATGATGAAAAAGGCTGAATGAAAGATATTTATTTGATGCATTCATTCAATTTTTTTAAACCAATTAATCTAATAAATATATTTGCAACCTTTTTGTATTGGCATTCTCCAGGAAGTGTTGGGGTAAACCCCATGATGGGCAAGAATTGTCCTGAAAGTGAATTCTGGGAAAAGATTTGCAGAAAGAAAATACTGAATTCATAAGTATAGAAAAATACTCACGAGGCCTTTTCAGCAGGATGCTAACTCAAACAAGAAAAAAAAAAAAAGTAATTTGTGTATAAACACCAAATGTCTGATTTCCAATTAAAGAAAAATACTTTGAACTCTTTATAAAGCGTGCTCACAAATTATGAGCTGAAAGAAATTAAATTTCCAACAATCATGTTGGAAAGAGCAATTTCAAAAATTCAGAGAAAAACACAAAATTCATTAGAAAAAACTGTTTGCTGAGAACGTCTTCCTTAGCCCTAATCATGAACAGATCCACATATAGCTTCCTTGCTCTAATTATAAAGAAGAAATGAGGGACGAAGCAAAGCAGTAAAAATCTCTGTAAGGGTTAACCCTGTGGCCCCAACCTTACACCGTCAGGAAGGACTGGGGTCTCCTCGCAAAAACCAGAAGCTGAACAAGTCTCTTTTCCACACTTAGTTCTTCATATCTTCCTTATAAGCATCTTCCTCCTGCTCTGTTCCTAACCTGAGTTGTCATTCAGCTTAGCAAAATCTGTGCCCGCAGACGGGCAAAACATTGTGCTCACCATCAGAAACGTTGCGTCTTGACCGACAGCCCTGATGCACTCTTGAAAGCACATCCAGCACTCGGATACGCCAGGAACACCAGCACTCCGCCAGCGACAGCATGGCAGCAAAGCTGTTGTCTTTCGTCGCCCGGTGCCCACCTCCGTGCGCCCGTCTCACCTGGCAGCCACTGACCTGCCCGGGTGCTGCCGTCGCGGGACGCCCGCAGCGCAGCCTTTAAACCTTGCTAGGAAAGGCAATAGCACTGAGGACATGGCGGGAAAGGCAGTTGCGCATACTAAAACTCGGGTTAAATCTTCCAGATGTTTCTGAATCCCTACAGGGCCCTGCGGTGAGTCGTGGGATCCCGTGTGGCTGCGGGGAGCCTGTGCAGGAAAGCCACGGGGAGCGCCTGCTGCCTGGTGCCAGCAGGTGTATCCAGCGGGGAGCGGGTCACTTCAGTGGTGCTGGAAGAGAGAAGGATTTTCTCAGACCCATCAAGCTTTACCTAAAGTTCACTTTGTTTTTAAAGTAACAAATTAACTGAATTGTCCCTAAAGTAAAGCCAAACCTCAGGGTGAGTCTGATTTATAAAGGGTCTGTGCACAGTCTGTTTCAAACTAGGTGGGACCTTCACCTACCTAAGCAATTAATTTAGTGCTATAATTTAGCCCATTTCCCCTTCAGCAATACTACTGCTTACCCAAAACATCTCAATTTATTTTTAAACCAAACATATTATTTATTTGATGGGAGGGAAGAGAACAGAAAGAGCAGCACAACCTGAACATTCATCATTGTTGTTTGTGCTCCTTGAAGGACATTGTTGAATTATTGCTATAAACATTCCACATTTGGCTAAATGTTGTTGATATAAACAAGGATTTTTCCTCATTAAGGTAATTTGGTGCAGTCTGAGAAACTGATTTATCAAGAGAATTAATTAAAGGCAGATATGATTTGTGGCTCTTTGTACTTGTAGATGTTTCAGCATAAACATCCCCATTAAAATTAAATTACTGCTAATTTGATCCTACTAACAATCGTTTTTAAATACACTTCACATATGCAGACACGATGCCCTTATTCAAACTTGGAGCTGTGCAACACAGAGCCCCAAGCTCACAGTTGTCATGGTGCGTAGGTGGAAGAAGGGTTTTGCAGATGCGTTGTGTGGCATACGGTACCTTCACACTGAAGGTTTGCTGGTTTTGGGGGAGGGCAGGTGAAAACTCTGTTTTCTCCTCCAGCTTTCCCATGAGGTACAGATTTAAGAGGACTTTCTCGGGCTGGGGGGAGGATGTAACTAGGCAACTAAAACAAAAAGTCTCTCCCTCCTTCTCTCTGATCCGGACTTTATGTAGTCCACAGAGGCAGGACACAGATCAGGTATCAGTCAAACCAATGTCCCCTGGATCGAGTAAGATTTGTCTGTAGCACCTTGGTTCAAGAGTCAGTCCTTTTATATAACATTCCCCAGTCTTTTTCTTTTCAAAAGGCTGCAGAAACAGGAGAAAAAAAGACACAGTGGCAGATGATGTCCTGCTCGTTGGACTTGGGTGTTTTGCAGGTGAAATTCCTTCAGGACACACATAGGTCACCCACGGGTGCAGCTCTTCCTTTCCTCTAACCCAGAGGAACCCTGATACAGCTACAGAGCTGCCACAGGGAGACCGGGAGCCCTGTGCCCTTCTGGGGCAGCACCTGGACATCCGACAAGAATGGCACTAGAAACTTAGGCTTGGGCACCCTGAGTCATCCTTTTACAGGTTCCGCAGCCTTTCTTTCACATAAACCCGCCGGGGAAAGGTTCACAAGCACTAACCAAAGCTACTGAAGTGTTGCTCCTCCTCCCCTTACAACCGGCCCTCAGAGCACATCCACAAAGTAAAACCACAGAACAAATATGGCCTGGGTTTCCCAGGCCACCTTTACACGAGCTGCTTTGGGTGGCGGTGAAACGGGCAGCAGCATCAGTTGTACCAGTCTGCCTGAACACCAGGTCTGTGCTCAGGGAGATACTGATTAAGACCCAGTTACCATTTATTTTGTTTCCTGTGTTTGCTCATGGAAAGTAGCAAATAAATGTGGTGTCCACCCCTGCTCCAAATGTACCAGTATTTGCTCCCCAGTTCTTGAAAGTCAAGGGGGCACAGACCTCGCTTGGATTTAGGACACTGGTTCCCACGCTCTCACATATTGGTTCAAATTCCAGGGTGAGCAAAAGTGATCACATCAATCCTATTTTCTTACCTGCGAGCAATACAGAATATAATTTGATAAAGAAAGCAAAGATTTCTGACCTTGACACGGAAAGAAACCAGGCACGAAAAGGAACGGGGAAGATGAGCGATCTAGCTTAGGTCATGGAAGTCTATCCTATGTCATAGCTAAGAGCCTCTCAAAGATTGAAGTACTTGCTGTTCAAAACACAGATGAAAATGCCTAAATTTATCTACAGTTAAAACAGGCATTTTGGGATTTAGGAGAAGCCACCTTTCTGTTCCCAATCTTAGTGATCAATCCTGTAAAGATGCTGAACATCTTCAAGCCACTGTTAATTGAGTCTGCTCATTACAGTGTTCAGCAACTCGCGTCCCATGGACATCACAGAGCCAGATAGAGTACATATTTACAAAGAGGGCCTTTCGGAAATCTAGATTAGTCTCAGGACAACTTGAAAGGAACGATAAAGAAGCTTAAGGGGACTCTTCCTCTCCTGCAGCAGACAAATGAATTAGCAGTGAAGGCTCCAGCTCTGGTCAAAGGGAAGGGATAATGTGGTGATGAAGTAGGTCTTAAATCATTTTGATGTATTTAAGTGTCACTCTAAAGAAGATCTAGAGATGTAGAGAGAAAACAAAGTATCAGTCAAAATAATCAGGCAAATTTGAAGATGCCGTTGGTCAGTTGGGTACATAGTTTTTTCAGAACAAAATTTTCATCACTTTTAAAGGGTCTGTTTCATATTGTTCGTTTAAGTGACAGCTTTTGTTTAATCAAGTAATTTATCCAATTTTATTATTTCATTTCTCTCACAGGGGAGTCCCATAAAAAGTATTTTATTTTCCACAGGCAGAACAGTGTCACGGGGGCAGGGAGAATTATGTACTGCTTAACTGGGAAACCCCAAACAGTTTTAGGGACTTTGATGCTTCCCCGGCCAAGGGAAGCAGAGTCTTTCCCTGGTCTCTGTTATAGGACAGAGCTTGACATGTGGGCTCCAGCACCAGAATATGATCCAGTTACAACAGTAACACTGGAGTTAGCATTATGGTGGCACCCAAAGTCCCCAGCTGAGGTATGGTGGGCACTAAACAAACTGATATTCTATGTAAGTGGTCTGGTGTGTGTCCGAGACGCTTACGGGATTGCCAGGCAGACAGCTGAATCTCTGAAGGGCAGGACAACAGCAGAGATGCTCCTTCACAGTCACCACAGTGCAGCGCAGGAACAAGAGGATCATCTGGGATGCTGCAGGGCAGCAAAACAACCCTATGCCAGAGCTCAATCCGGTCTCCAGAGTCCCTTTTTGGGCCAGTCTCCACCTCTAATCATTGAAGTAAAGGCAACAAAGAGAATACATCGCACTCTTCTATTTGAGGTTTGAATTTCACATCTTCTGACATAAATCTCAGAGATACAAGACTAAGGAGAACACAGGGGAAGAAAAACTCCTTTTTGCATGTACTTTTTCAGAAGTGAGTACTCCTCAGAACACACGCACATAGTTGAGGTACCACTGTATAGAAAAAAAACATAACATTTCACTTGGAAGTCCTTAACTAGGAATTCATTAACGTCTTTTGCTTTCATGCAAATATTTATTTCAGGGAAGGATATCTGCATATACATCGTCTGGGAGGGGAGAGGGAGAATGAAGGATTTATCTCATAGAACTTGAGAGGATACAGAAGTCGTGTTGTTCCTACACTTCTCATAATGGCTGGCTGTCAACAGCTGCATTAAGTGGGCTGCACCCATTACGGGGATGGAAGCTGTCATCAAAATGAATTAGAGGCTTATTTGGCCACAGTTGCATTTTATATTCTGCTGGCAATTCACTGTCTGTCTGGCACACTAATGAAAAGTAGGCTGGGAAAAGAGGGCACTAGCGCATAAGAACACAAAGTATGTAGATTGTTTTTCCTTTTCATAATGGAATACTGTGGGTTTTTACAGTCATTTAAAGAGACTTTTTTCTTTTTTTTTTAATATATTCTACTACTAAAGAGCAGTTGTCGTCCTAAATCTTAACTAAAGATTATTTGGAAAGTACAATTAATGGCTATAAGATAATGCCACATCTGCAAAGTTAGATAATTAACGAGTGAGTAATAACTGGTGTACTTGTGGCTGCAAACAAATGTGTCTCCACTTTAAACTTAGCTTAAAACCAGTCACAAATCCTAATTCACCTAGAACACCAATACATGGCCATAATAAAGTACAAATATGAGCTGATCTGATCCTTCTCACACCAGTTCTGGAGGAAGAAAAAAAGACGAATAAATCAGGTGTCAGTCTACCCCCCACCTCTCTGATCCCTTAGCTGTCTTTGCTGTGAGCAGTCTTACAGTACAGTCTGCAGAAATACCCACATCCCGGGGTTCATTGGTGAAACGCTATCAAGGGACCCTCGATAGCACTCACTAGCACAAGAAAACCTTGCTGCTCTTCCCAAGGCCACCAGCAAGGCAGATGTGCAATAGGGACTGCAAGTGTTGCTCGCACAGGGACCAGCAAAGAAGGGGATGGGTTGCCTGGGGTCCAGGTGTCCTTCCCCCCACCACCGCTGTTATGCCGTATAGTGCATTCTGCTACCTGCCTCCTATGATGGACTGAAACCAAGGAAACTGTCCAAAATAATTTTCTTGTTTACCAGGAAATTCTCTGCTGCCCCGCGCTGGCTTGAATCTGGCCTCTAGATGCCCAAGTACACAGAAAGATCACATGAAAGGTGCCTACTTAGAAGAAATAAATGCATATTTTAAACTTATTTTTAAAGCTTGAATAATGAGTATTTTAGAATGCAGTGAAGAAAAAAGTAGTTTACACATGAGGGCATTTATTTTATGCAGGTATATCCAGTTTTCTGAGGTCAAGAAACTATAGCGCACGTATATTTTACCAGCAAGAAAGAGGAGTGGGAGGTAAGAGGAGGAAGTGCCTATCAGGTGAATATGTATCTTTGTTCGTTTTGGTCCCAAAATGCTGAGCTTCACTGACTATATCAGTGTAAAACGTCAGAGCACCCAGAACTGGCAAAGAGCAGCCTGTGTGCTGTCTGCAGGCTCAGGGGACAAGTATTCACCTTCACAGCTCATTGGCAATTTGCTGTAGGACTGTGATCCCAAAGGCAATACATTTCCTTCCTGTGAAGGTGCAAAGCCGTTCATCATTTTCATGAGAGTACAGAACGCCCACATACTTTTCTTAATACAACAAGCTGTGTGTTGAAAATGTGAATTCCCTGTATAGGAAGTGGGGCAGTTCAGCTCAATCATTCTGACCTCCTCTTCAGAGATTTGAAGACAAAGCTATAACAAGGCTTGAGTGGAAGTATCTCATATGCGATCACAAAAATAAGCCAACACTGCCCTCCGAATTTTTCTTACTAAATTGGTCCATCTCTTAGCACAGTTTAGTTGCTTGTTCAGTAACTTGTGGCTGAGCTCGCCGACACCACCATATGGAAACAATACCCAAGAGGACAGGATTTTTCTCTATCAGTCATAGTCCTACAGCCCTTGCCCATCTATTACCCCTAAGTTTGTGTGCACAATGCGGTGACAAGAGCTCAGTGCTCTGCCAGTGCCACCTCATCTTTCACAGAGCTCAGGACAGTTCAGCAGTACGATCTGGACACTGTGGAGTGTGGCAGAAAAATGTTGAAGCGTTGCATTTTTCAGTGTTTTTCAGCCTTCAGACCTGTCTGCGGTTCCTGAATGTGGCTGCATTTATGAAATTAATTTTGTGCTTTTGGTTGCAAAGTAAATGCACCCTACTAGGCCTAATAAACTACCCTAATCTAGGAAAAAAAGCAACATTACATGAAAAACAATAATTCAACAGAAGTCTAAGGAAATTGATAGATGTAATGATTATATTTTTATCTTGCTAATCAGCCCAGCACACAATATATAATAGGCTATATACACAAGGCTGAAAAAATTCAGCACCTCTGGGCTCCCTCTATGCAATTCATCCATCCTTCAGAAGCAATAACTCTAATAAAGAGATGAGGTGGATGATTCCAAGCAATTCAGTAAATCACAAAATCATCCTACATTTGTCTGTTTGCATTTGTGAATCAACACCCCTGACTCCCCTTCCTTCTGAATAAGCCCCATCAATCCTACATGAAACAAGTCATTTTGCCTTTGAGTCTCTTGATCCAGAAGTAACATCCTTTTTGATAGAGTCATTTGTATTTGATCTCAACCAGTCCAACTGCAAGTTTGAGCATAATCTACACTACTTGGACTTGGAGCCATTTTTCCCAAATCCAAGAGAGAAAAGGGAGGTGTTGGATTTGCAGGTCACCTCTCAATGCAGATGAGTTTATTGAAATCCCAGTGAAAAGCTACTGTTGTGCAGTAGGCGATTTTCAAGTGTTAATAAAGCAGCCGGTTTTGCCAAGCAACACCCCAGCTCCCAAGATCGTAATAAATACTTGAGCATCCTGCCAAATTTCACTCTAAACAATAAAGTGTTTTCTATTATCAGAGCACGAAAAACACTCTTGGCTATTGTAACTTGCCCCTTAGCTTTAATTCAAGGCACCCCCAAAATCATTATCCCCTGGAAGGTAGGGCTCATTTAAGCAGGCAGCAGCCAAGCCTGGCCGGGGAGAGCTGGAGACCTGACATTAATAAGGTGCTCTATGCCTGAAAGACCATAAAGGGAAAACCTTAACTAGGTGTTATAACAAGGGGATATGGAGTGGCACAAAGTGTGTAAATGTCACGAGCTCTCTATGAGGCCTCTATGTTAAAAGTCTTCCTCACCTTAGCTCCTCTGGGTAAAATATTTTCCTTCTGCTGCTGCTCCTTTTAAAATATTTTGATAATGAGAGTGAAAATGATAATTTCAGCGGCGTGTATGCTGGCAGGTTTGTGAGGATGGCAGCGCAGATCACAGCACTGAGAAGAAACAGGGAGTGCATAGCCCGATAACAAAAAGCAACCATGTATTACTATTAAAAGCTGTTTACAGAGTGCCACAAGTGTTTCAGATACAACATAAACCCTGCTTCCTACCCCCAGCATTTACAGCCTCATGTTTAGGCATGTTCTTAACTTTATGCACTTGGTAAATCCGTGGGACTATTCCCATGGATTAATGCCTGTAGGGCTGGGGGGCTGTAAACCCAATCCAGACAGTGTTGAACGCACCCAAATGGAGCTAGAGCCTATACTTAACCCTTCGTTAGGCAGATGTCGATGGAAAGAGCCCTGCAATGGAGCTGTAGGAGATTATGTTAGATCACAGGAGAAACATTTCTGGAAAGAAAAGAGAAGTCTTGGGGGTTTTTTTTGAGAGAGAGACAGATAGTCCATTGGAGGGAGAATTTTGATGGAGAGATGTGTTAAAGATGATGTGATAAGATTGTAGGCATGTAGAAGGTGGCCTTACCATTTTCTATGCATGGGCAAAGAAAAAAACCAAAAACATTACTCTGCTAGGGCCAAATATTTTATAGCAATTCTTACGGACTGCTTTAGTTCCTAATTCCTGGTACAACCAGGTTTAAAATTACTTACAAACCAAGTTTAAAATGACCGGGAGACCTCCCAGCCTGTTCCTCCTCACTCTGCGCTGCCGCAAGGGCAGGGCCCGCGGAGCAGAGGCCACGGCCCGGGTGGCAGCGGCGGTCCCGCCGGCGGCAGCCATCTCACGCACGCTTCAGTCCTGCACGATCTGCCTCAAAAGAGTCCTGCATTTTATTCCCAGCCTTATCTCGGCTGCGGGCAGCAGTATGAATCGCTTCACGTCACGTTTTTTGTTAATGAGAAGAGTGCTGAAGTGCTGTGCTGTGCCGAGCACCTTCCCCCAGCCCTGACACTGTCATTGCTGCCTGTGATGAATTAGGGCTGTGCTTGAACCTAAAGACCAGCAAATTAACAGTTAATTAGGAGTTGATAAATAGCAGAGTCACACAGACCCTCTGATTTAGCTTGTTTTCAGCTGCTGCCCTTCTCCCATATCTTGAAACAGCAAGTGTTTATGTGCTTGTAACAAGTGCCTGAGTGGGCCGCCATGTCTGGGGTTTGTCAGGGGCCTGGCTGGCTCTCCCGCAGCCCCCGCCCGCCCCGCTCACTTACAGGGCTCTACTTGACACAGCAGCTTTATCAGTATTTATCCCCGAGATAAAGAGATGTGACAGTGCTTTCAGGGGGAGATTAGGCGGTGGTGGGAGGCGGGGAGGGGAGCATTTCCTAGCCCATCCCTCGGCAAAGCTGGGCTGACGCCCGTGGAGGCACTCCTGGGCCTGGAGCTTCCTCTCACGGGACCGATGTCTCCTCTGACCACACCAGAGGAGCTCTTGGCTCTGGAGGGGTATTTTATGAAGCCGAGGGGACTGCGATCCATCCCTCCTCTATACAAGGAGAGTTTTCCCAATTCCTGCAGAATTCACTGGAAGAAATTCTCCGTTCCGGTGGGAGCAGCTTCACCCCATCCACCCCAGGCGGAGCACGAGCACTTCAGTGAGGTCCCTGCGCACTGCCCTTGGAGCCCCATAGCCTCTTCCGTGTCTTGACACTGCTGATGGATGCAGGGGACCAGGGAAGGTTACCAATAAAATCAAATTAAAGGATAAAATTACTAACTTTGGTTAAACCTGGAGGTGCTAGGTGTTCGCAGGACCACCTCAGGCCCATGACATCCATTAACGACGGCTGTGTGCGTGGTGTAGGCGTTTGTGTTGGGTTGGAATAAATCTTTGAACTACCTTGAAACATATCTGCTTTGGACAGACATGTTGCAGGGACACGACCAGTATGTATTTTCAAAATTTTGAAGGTAATAGCGTTTTTAGTTTTTTCCTTATAAATAGGAAGCTAAAGTGTATGTACCTATGTCTGCGTGAAGTAAATAACATTGCCTAGATTCAGCTGAAAGCATGGTCTATGTCCTTCAAAAGATGTCCACCTAGTTGAAGGCAGTATTGCCTAAATATGTAACTCCATAACATCGCAAGGAAGGAGGAAGGACAAGTGCTCCTGGGGGAAAGAGTGCTTCAAGAGGGAAGGAAAGCAGGGTGCACAGGCTAAATTGGCACGGACTAATGAGAATAAACCGCTCATCCTTAAACAGCTCTGCTCTAGCCAAGTAAATACGTTACCTCCTATTTTTGTGTCCCATTTTTACCTACCCAGCGGTTTTCTACCTCTGCAGGGTATGGGGCCTTCAGCAGTTTACATATGCTGTATGGCCCATTCCAGGAATTACTAGATTTGGCCGAAAGAGAGGAGAATAGACCCAAAACATTACTTTTAATTTGAAGGGGTTGTATATTCATGAAGTGGGATCTAAAAGAACCCCTGTTAATAAATACATAAATCAACAAAATCCCTTAAGTGCCTTAAAGGTGATTAAACATACACTCAGATTAAATTAAATTCACTGTAGCTTTTACACGTTTCTTTAAGTGACTTGAATAGGTTTGTTTTCCCTCAGAAAAAAAAAAAAAACTGTGTCACATTCATATAAGAGCATTGCTTCTCTCAATAAAGGCACATTCAATCAAATCCAGAAACCAACATTTAAATAACATTACAGCTGGGCTTAAACCAACAAGCAGAAAAGGTTGCAGTGAGGGAGTGATACCACCTTCCTCCCTAGTCCTATTTTAGAAAAAGAAGGGCACCACTGTTAAACAGAAACAATTTACCAGTATTAGTTTGGGAGTCTCTGTGGCTTTGCATTGCTAACACTTGGCTCCGAGTACCATGTAGTTGTTTATTGTGTTAGACTTCTATGCTTGGAGATGTGAAACAAGATGGAAACTTATTTTAGAAGTTGTGAAACAGTTATCAGTCTCTGAGGTAAATTATCATCTGCAAATATTAATATTCATCCTAATTAATGGTAGCCAGTGGTAAATGAAATATCAGTTATCCTGCTACCATCCATCCTCACTCACTGTGCAACATGACAGAGGAACCGGGCCATTTCAAAGGAATGCCGTTATAGTCATAGGTTTAATTTACCATCAATGCTCAGAAATGTAAGAATTAAGGACCTGAAATAAAATCCAGGCTACTGAAGGAGTCCCTAGGAAATCCTTCTGTAGGAGGCAAATGGACTTTGGACCAGGTCCTGTAAGAACTGACCAAGGAATTCTCAGATGGTTTTTGTCTCTTTCTTGTTCAGCAGCATCCTGTAATGCTTTTCCTCAGCTTTGCTGAGCGTATTAATGAATCCTTCATTTTTTCAAATAAGAAATTGAGTTCCTCATATCAACATCTAGAAAAAAAGGTTTTGATTTGGCTCTATGTAACTATTTCATCCTATTTCTATATCCTTGAGCATACACATAACTTTAAGCAACAGTTTTAAACTTATATTTATCTGTCCTTAAGATTCCAGGCCGTTCCTTCGACTGCTCTCTGGGATTTTCCTCAAATTAGATGCCTTCAAGAGGATATGATCTTTTAAGGTTTAAGCTCACAGTAGCAAACTTAATCTACAGTTATCTTATTAATTGTGTATTCTCATAGGATTAACACTATTCTGCAGCACAGATCCTAAGTGTGTGGGGGGAAAACTGGTGGTTATACTTAACCATGTAATTTGGACTCCCTGTTTAACTAAAGGAAACAATAATGGTGGCCTTAATTGCAGAAATTACCAATTACTTTGAGTTTGACATGTGCTTAATGACTAGGCGGATGGAAACACTAAACCTAATGCCACTTGGCAGACAATTGGAATTGATAATCACCTCTATAAAAGCTATTGATGGTAATCTGTTATGAACAGATTTGGCTAATTCCAAGCAGAAGTGGTGTATTACTTAGCTTTAGACACAGCCTCCAGTAGATAGACAGTAATGGAGAGTATTCACATACCATTTAAAAGGGAAACACAAATCCTGTAAAGAAAACTACAAAGTACTAAGAGGCAATGTTGTTTCCATCACTATTGGTTTTTATAGCGGGTGCTTACTTTCAAGTAAAAATGCACTGCACATTATAATCTGCCTTATATCATTGCTTTATATTACCACGTATAACATATTCCATGTAGTATTTGTGCTACATACTCCCAAATAATACTCTTCCCGAAGTTGTGATGAAGTATGCTGACTTGCTGTTCAATACAAAAACTGGATCTCTCCCCTCCAGCAGGAAAGAACCCACAGCAAAGCCAAGTTGTTACATTTGTTGAAGTTGCCTTTACTGGAAGAAAAGCCTTAGAAGGGATAATTGTAGGATTGATATTGAACAGATTGGTATCAGTGCATGTCCCAGGTGAATTTTCTTATGTGAAGGCATGCAGAAAGGCTTGCCCAAGTCTGTCTTGTTTCTTTGATTTCTGTCTCCCCAACTGCTTGGCCAGTATTTTTCTTTTTTACTCTTAAAAATTATTTCAGCAATTTGCAACTATCTTATATACTACGTAATTTGTATAGACAGCCTTGGTCCGTCCCAACCAAAATATTAACAGGATCCTCTGCTGAACTTTGTTGTAACCTAAACAAAGCCATAGCAGAATGTGATGTTTTTGAGGAAATGTATCATTTTTCCTCATCTGTACTGTAAAAGAGCTCCTATTTTCCTGGGCAAAGTAGCCTACCCAGTACTTTAACAGGTTCCAGGTTTACCTTGGGATTAGTTAGATTCCCCTCCTCGGTAAAATAAGGAAGCCAGAGGTGGAAAGCCATTTTTATGCTTATGCATGGTTCTCTACCCAGATTAACCCGTTAGGGCCAACAAACTGACTGCATTGCATTATTGTCCTTACACAAATAAGAGTATGTAAGAAAGTCTTGAAAGTCTGTGGTTGGTATAGAAAATAAAACACTTGCCCCTGAAGGGCAAGAGAGTTCCTTAATTTGAAAAACAATTTCCAACTCTTCTGCTAAATACTAACTGCTGACAAATCTCATACAGTTTTATGCTGAAATTCCGAACACCTCTCTAAGCTCAGACATGGAATCAGACACACAGATAATGTACCAAATCTAAAATGCAAAAAATGTTTCTCACCTCTTCCTTATCTACCTGAAGCTTTTGGGAAATATTTTGCTAGACAGCTCTGGAGTTTGTTCCAGGTTTGCTTCTTTGCTGTTTTGTCACTGAAGGAAAATAAAGATTCT
The DNA here is from genome assembly GCF_964195595.1 of Calonectris borealis. Lineage (NCBI taxonomy): Eukaryota > Metazoa > Chordata > Aves > Procellariiformes > Procellariidae > Calonectris > Calonectris borealis. Next base: position 24,138,515 of record NC_134321.1, on the reverse strand, counting down.
GAGGTTTCATGCAAAAGACTGGTCTTGACCCTATACCTTTGCAACGCAACAATACCCAGGTCTTCCATGCTTCCGCTCATTCATTGGCAATTTCAACTATTTCAGTCGGAGCAGAAACCACCTGTTGGCTAGGCAGCTATGCTGATGCTGTTGTGAGATAACTCTCTCTCTAGGTAAAACTTCCAGAAACAGCTAAATGACTTAAGAGATTTTGGAGTCTAGTCCAGGAAACTTAGATATACAAGTCACAGAACCAAGCTTTTACTGTCTGTTTGCAATATCTACAAAACATTAACCCAGTAAATGAAGAAAACCGTATGATAAAGCCAAAATTGTTTTTCTGTCAAACCAAAAAGTTGAGGTAGTGCTTTGATGTAAATTGAAGTGGTTTTACACATCCAGCAGGATCTGAACACCTTACATGAAAGCGAGCTAAAACTTGCATAAGCCTTTAACAGCTTCTATGTAGTCAATGGGAAGTCGAGCAGCACACAGCAATAAATGATGCACTGTAAATGTGTAGAGAGGGGCTTTGATGAAATAAGCTTGCCATATTAGCCAAACACTCACGTTACTGCAGATAATCATATACTGCCTTGCGTCTCATTTCCGTGCCCTTTTTTCTGTGTAGTGCAGTCATATGTTGGGTGTTATTCATTAGTTCAAATAAGCGCAAGCCAGGATTAGTGGATCCAGACCAAGCAACGAAGAGTGCCACATCAGAAAAAAAAGCATTAGGTGGTAAAGTGAAACCCCAAACAGCCACATATATACATAACTAAGTACCTCTCAGGACTTCGCCCTGTTGTGCAGGTGCCAGGCATTGAAATCCTGCTCTTGTGTCCAAGTAGCGTGCTGGAAAGGGCACTGCACAAGCTGGTCCTGGAGTAACTTTCTAAAAGTTGGACCTTTATCTCAAAGGGTAAGACACTGCAAAGCTGATTTCCAGAGCTGTTGAAGTCAATGAGATAACTAAAAACACATCTGGAAGCACATACACGCCCAGCTGTGACTAACTCAAATGACTGACATGGAGGTACATTTCATTTGATATTTTCTTGCAGCTCAGAGATGGGAGGACTGTCAGCTGAAGAGCAAGAGCCAGCACAAAAGTGAGATTATGCTACAAAGCAGTACTCTAGATAGGAGCATTGCTTGTGGCACCCATGTGGGGATACATGAGGGATGAAAGAGGAAATCACCTTTTTAAATAACACCAGATTTAGTTCAGGAAGACAGCATCACCAAAATGCTTTCTGTTAAAGTACACTGCTGAAGCCAACACTGGAAGGGACAAGCAGAAAATGCACTGAGCAGAAAGAAAAAGAATAGATGTTTTTTGGATTTTTTTATTGTTCTTGTAACTTGCTACAAACCTTTTGGCCAATTTTTCTGCATTGGTATAGCTTTAGAAATAAAAACGTTGATTAATAAGAAGGATTTAGAGTCATATTTCTGTCTAGCCCAATATACTTCACTTGGTACGACTAACTTTCCCTAACATATAGGGAAAAATGAAAGTTAAAAGATTGGCCAGAAGGGGGCCAGAGGAAAATATGTATTTTCAGTCACAAACTTAGGATAGAAATAAATGGTGGAATATGAATATGAATATGAAAGAAATAAAAATAAAAATGTTCAATACAATTAAATAAAATCAAATTTGTTAGTTTGGAGTTTTTAATAGACTGCATATCTACCTAATCACAAAAGGAGGATATTAAGGTAATTTTAAAGGCCGCTAAGTAAAGGCATAAATTATATAAATCCGTTTAATAGAGAAATAGAGAAATAGCTTTTAGAAGTAAATTGCTATGATAAAGAAGAAAAAAATTTTTATAAGAAAGCCTTCACATTTGGGGGCTGCTAGAAGAAGCAGCCCTACTCCTTCAACCTCTCCCACAAACATTCTGCATTGCGAACAAACATGAAAGTTTTCATCCCAAAGGAGTTACATATTTGAAGAAAGATAAAGCATTAAAGCATGAGAAAATGGAAGATAATAGTGAAAATCCAAATATAACCTTCCTTGAACTTCAGCCATTTGGCAAACTACAATTAAGTAGAGTGATTCTTCAGATAACAAGAAAGCTAGTAATAGAATCTGAACACCAGGTTCTCAATTTTAAAGAAGTACAGGCTTTATAGTTAAAAATACTTTCCGTGCAGGGAAAAAACAAATCCTGACTTATTTTATAATTTAGTAACATATCTCAGATGACATTTAGCTCTTGCACCACAGATGCACAACCAACATCTCTTCTGGATAAGCAATGATATTTTTGTGACCAACCCCAGAGGATGTCTCACTCGTTGGAAATGCACTGAACTACAATCAAAGATGTCACCAGCAAGACCTGCAACTAATGATTTAATGTATATTTTAAAATACTATTTTAGGTTTTGGTGCCTTTCTGGTACATGTATTCTATATCAAATCTGTAATCAAACTCAATTTTCTATTTTTTTTTTTGCGAACTGCTTGAAATCTTTACTTTTCTCATTCGAGAACCAAGATTTGTCAAGCTAGTCCTACGAATGTTCCAAAGAAGTAAGTCTGGCATCCTGTCCCCACCCCGGCTGCCCTCAGAAAAAATGATGCGCAGAGCCCTTTGAAGGCACTCCTGAATCATTAGCGAGACTGGAAAGATTCAACAGCTCCCTTGCAGCCTCCGGCCTGCTGGAAGCAGCTCTGCCATGCCCTGTTGCAGCAGCTGATCCCACCTGGCAGCGCAGCGGTCCGTGGGACTGGAGCTCACCTGGGGAGCTACCTGCAGTCACCCAGGTACGTCCTGTGGCAGCAATTCTACGGCAAAGTGTCTTTCAGGGTTATACCTCAGCAAGTTCAGCTATGTAAAAAAGCTTGGGCTTAGGCTATTTTTGGCTTTCAGATGTTAGCTAGTCCCTCTTTGCGGATGCACAGTAATGCTAAGATGAGCAACCCTCCAACGCACAGTAAAACATATTAGGTTAAACTAGCTTCACTGCCACCTTGGAGTAACAGGTCATTTATCACATGGCCACAGCAGAAAGAAAATATCTACTACCTGACAGAGAGTGGGTTCTTCGTCTGCCTCTCAACTCTATACATGTGGTTGCAAAATAAAACACATTACCAGAAAGTCAGCACTTAACACAAGCCTATTTACTTTGCACTGGAATGGATTAAATCTAAATATGGAGAATCAGCAAAAGACACGCGACAACTGCTGCCCATCACTCTCCATAGAGTGCCCTGCCCAGGAACCCCTCTGCTTCTGTCTGGACACCTTCCCAGGGACATACTATCTCCATGGGTGATGGCTCCCCGGCCTCCCAGCCCAAATGCTAAGAGGCAATGTGCAGATAAATAGCAAGATGGACAGTAGGCTTGATATTAAACTTTAGACTAGGGCCTAAATAACGATGCAAATTCATCTAGGAAGAATTTCATTTATAAATATGTTTCAAGTGTAATTATCCGCAAGGTTTTTATTGATGCTTTTAAGAATGAGTACTGCTTTGTAAATGCATTCCTGACTGTGCCATAAGTAAGATATGCAGAGTGGAAGTTTGCTGTAAAGTAAGAGGAGTGGAGAATTTGTTGTGAAAGGTGGAGACAGTCCCATTATCAAGGCATTAGAATAATTCTCCTACCTTATTCCAAGGAGCCAAAGTCTACTTTTTGCCTAAGCCGCAGCAAGTGAGATCCATCGGTAGGAGCGGCCAGCCAATGTGCTGGAACCCTGTTGGTGACACAGCAGCCTCGTTGAGTGGGGCACTGGATAAACACACAAGCAAATTCCTTCTTTCCCTTCAAAGCACCCAACTGCAAATAACCTACCAAGAAAAAAATCTAAAAAGTAAGCCAGCAGCAATAGATATTATCAGCAGATATCATCAGGAAATTCAACACAGCCCAGCTCTAACTTTGATCTTACCAGCTTCTAGGAATTTAAACATTTTTCCACATACGCTATTTCACAAAGACTAAAAAAACCCCAAACACTTTAGCTTTTATAACATGTAGATTTGTCTCCAAATTGGTGCTCTAAAACATGGAGCTAACATTTCATCTACTCCTTTCAATAAACAATATGAATTCAGAATACAATACTTTACTATATAATGTTGAGGTTATGCATCAATTACATCCCGCTTCAATCTAATTTGACAGTACAGACTTTGTGCTTGCTCCTTACATTAGTACAAATTCTAACCCTGATGCCCAGGTGACAACCCAAACCTAACTCAGACAGCCTAAATTAGGAATACAGTTTGTAGATATCAGTTAATAATAAATATTGAATATGGTTTTAGATACAAAGACAGAAATGTCTACTTTTGGTGATGCTACACATCATATGTGTCTAAATCAGGAAATGTATATAGCTATTAATCACTAGTAATTAGTCACCTCTTGTTGAAGATATCATTTCAGTAGAATTTCTGCATTACAGTCACAGAATTGTTGAGGCTGATGGCACTTCCAGAGATCATCCAGCCCAAACCCTTTGCTTGAGTAGGTTGCTCAGGGATGTGTCCAATCAGGTTTTGATTATCTCCAAGGATGAGACCCCGTGACCCCTCTGGGCGACCTGTTCCAGTGTCTGACCACCCTCACTGTAAATCTCCAGCATTTCGACTTACGCCCATTACCTCTCCTCCTGTCACCGGGCACCACTGAGAAGAGCCTGGCTCCATCTTTTTCTACTGTGTCCCTTCAGGTATTTACGCAAACTGCTAAGATCCCCCTGAGCCTTCCCTTCTCAAGATTTAGAAACTGGGAACTGAATTGACCTGTTTATTTAATAACAATGACTTATAAATGCATATAGATGGACCTGAGACCTTACCCATGGCTACCTCACTAGCTACCTAAAGCTTTCAAGGCTCTGGGGTGTGAGACAAAGTCTCAAACACGATGCTTTCATTAAAGTCTGTCACTCATTGCAGAAATGTGGTAATTTGCGATTAGTACTTCCAGTAAGAAGCAATACCCTAGATCACAGGTATTGTTGTTTAGACAACAGTCAATGTAATCAAATATGTAAGGCCTCCAAAGACTATTCTGAAGATATCTCGACCTTCTTAACACAATCAATTTTCTCTCATTAGAAAACAAATTACAAAATAGCATTGGTCAACAGTATAAAAGCCGTGCACTGCCAACTGGCTTCAAAGGTAACCACACGCGTGCTGCATGCATGCTGCTTGCCTTCGATTCTCTGAAGATTTACAATGTCACCAATTACTTAAGCTCAACACCAGTGCTTAAAATGCATGAGTAAAATCCTAAAATAATGAAATAAAACATTTTTGATGGGATTATTTTCCTTGTCTTCTGATTTATGATCCATAGGGCTTACAATATTTAGGCAATCTTGCATGCATTGGGCCTAGAGTTTGTTTTGAAGTAAGAGATGATTCACAGAATTATTTGCCTGCAAAGTCTGGGTCATTAGGCAAAAGTGATATATTAGGAGAACGATCATAAATTACAAGCGTTAACCATACTGTCACCCTACGTATCAGGGCAAGATTTTGTTTTATTCCTCTACGCGAGATTCAAGGCTAAACATTATTATATGTCAGAGATTCTCTGGCCAGAACTGCAGGACCATGAACTGAACCACGAACCTGATACTGAAAAATGCACCATGTTTAAATGGTAACTGCGTATTTCTCAGCTGCAAGTTGATTGCAAGGCTGAGATCAAATTAAAATGGCCAGCATCAGTATCAACAGCTCAGATAAATTCTGCACTCTGATAGCTTTAAAATACCTCCCTTTGACCAAACATATCCAGAACCGTGCAACTTTTACATATGTATACATAATATATTAAAACAAAACCAAAAATTCACATCCTTAGGAACATTATCCTTGAAAACAGTCCAGGATAATGCTGGTGTGAGATGAGAGCATAAAAAAAATTCACGGATTACATTCTTCACCTTTTTATTATACACAGAATTCTAGTATCTATAATGTTTTAAAGTACTTATATACACTATAGTCTAATATGATTTATTTGGTTATTGCAATAACATTTTAGTGCCATTTTATCTGAGAGTTCATGGAATGTTTTAAAATCCAAGCCTAATGGAAGCCAATCAATCATCACATTTTCAAAGAACAAATTATTTAAGTTTTTGTGCTACACGGAGCTAATCACTGCACAGAGATATCCTATTGTTTTGACTGATGTCATTCATTTTTCTTTAGGCTGACCTGATTGATAGTCTAAGTGCTGAAGTTAACCAGACAAATGGATATGTACTTCTGGGGTATTTCCAGTCCAGCTGCCTTTTTAGCACTAAAAACTTCATACGCCTGATAGCAACATGCAGCTGCTCCTGCTCATAGAATTGAAATTAAAGTCTGGAACTGAAAGTGACAGCCTACACTTTTTCCTCTTACATTAAGGATTTTGTCCATAATGCCTCTAAGCAATCACCAGTTATAAATGAGCTGTATTAAATCCACGTCTATATTTGAGTATGCGGTGGCCTGGTTTCCAAGTTCCCACTTTCACATCTTAAAGCACTTATTAATAGCATTGCTGAGACACCCAAGTATTATTGCGTCCATTTCTTCCTCTCCTCTGTGAACTGGAACCCAATGCTGTGTCATATTAAGGCTGTTGCTTTTGATAACCAGAAAAGTCCTCCACGTGCCAAAAACTAGTTAGACTTCATCAGGGGAGCTGACTAACTGGAATCTGCAGGATGATTACCTGATTAAGACAACGAAAATTTGGCTTATCACATGCAAAATCTTCACTAATAAGAACGCAAGCTTCCCCAAAGTCTGTGAAATCTAACACAAGCCAGTTCCAGCCCAAAGTACTGACTAGATTCTTTAATGTATTACATTACTGCTTTATTGGCTGACATGTACTATAAAAAGTTTTAGGAAAGGTTCACATGAGGAATTAAAGGAAAAGCTTGCATATCCATGATTTTTCATTTATGCAGTCACTGGACCAAATATATGCCTAGTTCCAAGCAGTCACATTCAAAGCCATTAAAGGACAGATATATTTGGCCTTTATGCTATGACAGAAAACATAAGCAAGTCATACAAGTTTTGATTGTTTAATCTAAATTTACATTTTGAAGTCTCTCCCAGCATTCACTGTGAAGAAAGTATCAGCATTGTTCTTTTTTTGCTGCTAATGGGAAAAGTTTTCAGACTCTGGAAATGCATGGGCAACTTTGCCATTTTTCTGACATGAACTTTTATATTGCAAACACAGGCTGCAGATAAATGCATTTGGGATAAAACTGCAGAGCTGGAAATAAGAGAGCAATTTATTACCTGACAAAATGCAAGCATCTCTTTATGTTATGAGGCGGCATTTATACACAAACACGTGAACCTCCAGAAATACTACTGTTTCATGCAGACTGATTCTTTGAGCAAGTATGCAAAAACATATATACACGTATATGTATGTACAGGACAATAAATAAAACATTAAATAACATTTTTCATATCTCATGGAATAATTTCCACTCACTCCTCAGCAGTGAGGAAAGAACAGACTCTTGCAGAACGGTTTCTAACTAAAACAGCGTACTCAATGGTTTACATGTAATGAAATGGCCAGACTGTATTTAGCTCTGCCTCACGCCCATGAAGCACCTCTTGCGCCGTGTTTCTAACGGCTGGCTTTTACTTTCAGAGTGTACATTTTTGCTAAACAACAGGAAGCTGAAAACTCAAATATTCTCTTTATATACTGGCATCTCTTTCTAAGCATTGCTGGCAAAGCTACTGCTCAGAGATCTGAAAGCTTTAGCTCACAATTACATCAAGTATAAGCAGGCAACACATTCAATCTCCTATTGCCTGTACGATGCATGTTTACAGCATAGGAATTACCAATACCATATAACATGACTTTTGCAAATGGAATTTTAATTGTGTGCCACCTGACAGAAGTACTCATATATGGTTTGAACACTGATTACGTTATTCTTGTAAAAAAATCTGCCCTGTCAGCTGCTGTCACTAAAGGTCACTGCCGCTGTACAAGAAAAATAACAGTGAAGCAAAAGGCAAGTACAAAGAGTTACAGGAAACAATTGCAGATATTAGTCCCAGGAAAAATAACACAGCTATAATAAACAACAATGCATCATTTAATTTTACCAAAATCAACAATGAAAAAAACCCTGCCATGGGTCAGCCTGCCATGAATTAAACGAAATTTTGCTGGAAACTACCTCCACTGGAAGAAAGCGCTTCCAATTTCTGCAATGCCTTCTGAGAGACCAGGCCAAATGGGTCGCCAACCATAGAAACATTGTGAATGCTATAAACAAAAGCAACATGAAGAGGTTATCTTCAAAATATGCTTGTTGAAAGACCAAGTATATTTGCAAGGATAAAATCCTGCTCCTTTTAAAATCAATTAGATGTTTTGCTGCTAAGCCCAGGGTCTGATGTCACAACAGCTAACTAGAAAGTAAATAGAAAATAAATATTTTCACAACCATTCTTGTAACCAAAAATGTCATGTTGTAGTTTTATTAAGTCACATTTTGCTAAAGTCGAATTATTACAACACAAATATTTTCAAGTGGCAGATAGCTATCTACATGACAAATGAATTCAGCCCCAAATGGGTTGATTCCATGACTGTTCTGTTGACACCTGACATACGACTACTGCAGACACTACACTGTTACATCATTGTTTGGCAAACTGGAAAATACTGGACTAAGATTCACATTTAATCCAGAATTTCATATAAAAGCACCTCATTTAAGGAAAAAAAAAAAAAGAAACCAAAGAAAACCCAAACAACAAAGAACCAAACCAAACCAAAAAACCCACACTGGGATATTTTACATTTTTGTATATAGTTAATAAAACAGCCATATTTAAGAATTACATTACGAAAAGCAAAATCACTTTTGGCAAGTATATATCACCTGGGTCCACAGGGTTTTCTATGATGAGCTGAATGAAAATTGAATGTGTTTCCTGCTATGTAACCGTACCATTCCCTTCTATGTTTCATCCTTTTTATATTCTGGTTCTAAGATATCTCTACACTTTGTAAAAGTGGCAAAATCCCTACAAAAGTGACTTCTCTGAGGTCTTTCTGAACAACCGGGAGTGAGAATTAGGCATATTTCTTCCCCACATGGATGCTTCACAGGGGAGCGTTCTGTCACCCACCTTTGTACAAGTGAAATTTTGTATTGTGCCACCCCTCACCTTTGCACAAGTTCTGTTATTCTACCCTGGCCTGATAACCTCAATGAAGCCAGCAGAATTAAAATACAGACAGAAGTCAGACCATAGAGTTTGTTTCCTGTATTTTTCTTGAAGACCCTAAAGTAGGACAGCATCATATGCAGCAGTGCTACATACATTAACGTATCCGTATAGCTGGCTGCAGCATTTGCCAAAGCACTGGACAGATTAGACAGAAATTTTGATTAAGGTAGATCAAAATGATTAGGTTTGAAGTGCCCAGTGAGCATTTACTTGATAAAGTGCAGTTAGTAGTTATATTCTGGAGTTTCATAGTAAAAATATCACGTCAAAAGTCAATGACTGGAATTTTAAACAGCAGCTGTTTAAAATGTGACAGACTTTTGCTTAGTACAGAGAATGAGAATTTTAAAAGCCATAAAACCAGGAACCTTCAAAACACAGAATACAGAAACTCTCAATTCACTGAATAGTTAAAGGACTCCGTTCATAGTTGGAATACATTTAAAGTCAGAAAAAAATTATTCCATGTGGAATTTGACTTCGGACAAGACAGTCACGGTCTGGCAGGAGCTACTTTATGTCCACCAGGACAGGTTGTGGGGCTGCTCTCCTTTCATCACAACCTTGTCCTGGGGACTGGTCCATGTTTCATCATCCTCATCCTGCCCACAACTCTTATTTATTTGTGACAAACGACATTCTGCCGCAGCAAGAAATTGCTTTTGATGGGTTTTACCCTACTTCTCCCTATGAGTCTCAATTTTATAAATGGCTTAAGGTGCACAGATAGCTGTGTGGGAATGTCTAATTTTACAAGCACTCATTTTTTTATCTCTCTTTAATAAGAATAATGCTGATCATATAACATTAATGAAAACTGAAATGGAACACCTCATTTCACACAATACAGGCAAGATTCTGGTACCCATAAAAATTCAGAAATCCCATAGTGACTAAGGGTTGAGCTTTCAGAGCCATTTTCTAATTTACATTCAATGAAAAACTGTTCAGATTTTTTTTCAAGACTTGGAAACAGCTCTGAGGGTGAAAAAAAGACGACCTTTCCATAAATGAATTATTCTAAACCTTTAACCCTCTAATTTTTAAATTCAGCCATACACTATGACTCCTTCAGTTCCACTGAGAGAGGTTCACATCACCTGCTTGCACGGGCTTTATACTTTTAGGTTTGTTCCTTTGTTTTCATCTCTGTAAAACATACAACAGCCAGCCGTGTGCACTGGAACTTTTGTAAACTTACATATTTCTATATAACGAAGTCCCACTTCTTAGAATATATTTAGTAGTAAGAAGTATTTATTTTAGAATCCCTGAAGCAAATTACAAGAAGAAAACTAAACTTCAGAGCCACAGACACTAAAACAAGAAAGGGCCATTACAATGATCTATTTTTACTTCCTTCTTCTTACTTATATAGAACTTATATAGAACTTCTGTAAAACTTACTTCTCATACAGAACTTCCTCTAACACTTTCATCACCTGAACACAACTTTTGTTCATCTATAACATATCTTTTAGAAAAACGCACAGTCTTCATGCAAGTATTTCAAAGGAAGGGATCACTATATATACAGGCAATGGATATTTCCAGTAGTCGCTTCGGAGAAAACCCCGTCTTTGACAAAGGGGAAAGAATCGAGCCCCCTGTTAAACAAGATACACAATTCTCCTTTCCCCTTTCCCTAGGACAACTTCCCCAGCAGCTCTTTCTTAGCCTACTCTGTTTGCTCTTTCCTAATTAATTATGTTTTATTTTTCATGATGTCTAGGTTAATCTGGTTCCTGTTGTAACTTCTCTGAATAAAAAATATCATGTCATGGTTTATAAATAGATGTGGCAAGAGGGAAAGCTTTGCTGGGAAGTATGGAATACAAGTACAGAACGATGGCAACTTTGTGTTAACAGTAACTTTTTTGGTCTTAGTTAAAATTTTAGTTGCTGTATTTTTCTTTCCTTTTTTTCACCTACAAAACTAACTAAAAAATGTCCCATGCACCAGAAATTGTGATCTTATCTAATATCACTAGAAATTACCAATGTTTGTGCGTTCAGCTGGGTGGTGTGAATTTATCCGGTACGCATTTGAGAAAGAGATGTTAAGTTTAATGTTGCAATGATCTAAAGCCGCACCACCTGTAAAGCAGAGCACCCATGCTGGATTTGCAGCGATCGAAATCCATTTGTCCACGTTCCCGTGCAGACAGTGCCTTGGTTGCTCGTGCCCGTTGAGAGGAGCCCGGGTTCACGGCTTCATCCCGGAGCTGTGAAGCGATTCTCGCCGATACGGACAGCAGGGGAATTGCTGCTGAATCTCGCTCTTTGGAGAATCAACTGTCTAAAACGTAACTTCCCTCCACGCTTGCTCATCAGTAAACATATTGCCTGAATTATTACTCGGATTAGCTCAGGATCATGTATCTCAGGGACAGACAAAGCAGATAGGCTTTATCAGATCAGCTAAGTGCTGTTTACACAGTAGCACCGATGCAGTCTTGGGAAAAGCTTGTAGCGTATTGTGCTGTTTGGCACAACCGAGGGCATCAAAGCCCGCATCTCAGAATGTCAACACGGACGTGATTTAACACCTGCAAGATTTCACCTACAAGACTTGTGTTAAATAAATGCAGCCAGATCCTCCTTTTATAGCATCTGTACTTTAAACTTTGGTTGGGGTGACAGAAAAGGGGAAGCTTGTGCCTATGACATGTAGGAAACGCAGCGCTGTAATTGATATGCTGTCTAACAGGGAACTAATGTAAATCTTTCAGCAAAGGGGAAATATGCTTTGAATGTTTACTTTGAGTGATAAGGCCTCCTGATACATTTTGAACCTGCTCAGCTCTGTAAAGAGTCTTGCCAGGAAAGCCTGCGAGCATTAGTGTAATGAGTGGTCAAAAAAACCTGGACTGCCATTCCTACTTGCAAATATAAAATGCATAGCTGGGCAGCGTGCTAAATGGAGTCTTTAACTTTGAGACTAATATTTCCTAATGTTTATTTAAGAGCCCACAGTGATGGGAATTGCTGAGTATAGGTATCATGTTATTCCTATTAATGGGAATGAAGAATAACACAAAAGAAGTTAAGCAATTGTTGAGTGTACTCCAGCAGAATCTAATCCAATTTCCATTTTAGCAGGAAGAAATTGAGTTTTGTAATCCTCAAGCAGATATATTGCTTTTTTAAGAACTAAATGCAGGTTTCTTTATGTTTCAAAATTGCATCAAAAATATAAAATGGAAAGATTTAATTTTCAGTAATTTTCCTTAAAATATTACATTAAATATTGCTGTTTGAAACATTTTTGTTCATTTTTTAAATGAAAAGCGTGTAACTTTACTCAGTTAGGGTTGAGAGGAGTATTGTTTAAATAAAATGCCTGAAACAAAATCTCTTGAGTCAATGGAAAGACTTGCACCAGTTGGGCATTTGATCAAACTTTCATTCAGAAAACATTTTTCTCCACCAACATACTTAAGCTGTTAAAATTAAAATGCAATTTAAGCAATTACATAAATAAGAGTGACAAATGTTTCTTTTCTTAAGTGCAAGCAGGTGTAGAGCACACTCAAGGTTATTCTGCAAGAGCCGCAATCTTTACCTACGTGAGCAGTGCCGAACGAGCGCAAGACAAAAGCAACAAAACATTATGAACCTTAAACAAGATTAGCCCAGTTTACATCCTGTTGCGCAAACAGATCTACAACATCATCTATGTGAACTACGCCAACTGTTATTACAAGCCGCTGTTAACACAAATACGCGTGTTACTTCATGAGCACCACACCCAGAAATACGTAACATATATAAGTTTAAATGACAAAATTGTGATGCTTTAGTTTGCATGATTGATCAGTTAAGCAAGTAATTATATTTTAAAGAAACCAGAGCTCATCTACCAACTGGTTTACTTTAAAGTAGGAAGTTTACTGCATACTACTAGTATAAAGTAACTTCACTGGAATTACACTGATGTTTTCCACAAAAATCTGATTCACATATATAAGGAAGTTGCAGAAAAAAATTTTATGCTTTTTAAATGACAGATGCTTTGATCAGCTTTCCACTCTTACATTTCCAAAACCTAGCTCAACCCTTAACTACTCAGATTTCTGCCTTTGCTGATAACACACCGTCCAACTTTAGGTGAGCAGAAAATTATCTTAATTTTTTATAATGTTACTGAAAATAAAAATATAAAATATGAAACCCTCAGCTACAGCTATTCAGCAGCTAATGTTAAATACCTACTCTTAAAATATATAGAAGTTAGAGAATCCATTACTTGTTAATGACAACCTCTCCATTACTGATCTCCAACTGAAGGGATTTTTCTTCTGTTAGTCTCAAATGCTCAATATTTACTCACTCTATCAATACAAAACTTGCAGAATATTCATTATAAAGGTTTTCTTTGGTTAACCAGAAAGTAAAATCCGCAGTTAGTTAGTATTTGTATACATGCTGATCTACAGTTAAGAATCAGATCATAGAGTTTTGTTTTGATGGCAATAAAGTATATTTTTTTGGTTTCTAATGGTTTCTGTTTGAAATGACTTCTGTATTTTCACTGCCACTGTATGATTCTGTATGGACAGGTATATTTTATTAATGAATTCTTCAAATCTCTTTTTGTATAAATTTTTTCCTTTTATTTTCTCCCACTTAGTGATGAAGTAAAGCTAAATACAAGACCAAAAAGCCACCTAAAATTAGTATTGAGTAACATAGCTGAAAACTAAATTTGTGTTTGCCTCTTATACATTTATCTCCCATTAATGTTATTACTATTTTTTAAGACTTTTTAAAAAATTTCTTACGGTGATCCTCCTTGAGATTCTTCTAGATATACACACCTTACTGTCAGAAATCATTATAATGTGCAGCTCTAAAATTGCCCAACATTTGCTACTTTATACCGGTAAGGCTGCATTTTCTCCTACCTTCATCTCGCCTTGATAGCCTGCACTCAAATCCTGCTGGAGACACAGAAAACACTATTGAGAGCAACCGCGTCAGTGCTTCTTTCACAAGAACCAGCCGGCAAGTTGTGAAGCGTGCAATATAATGATGGAAGGGCACAGCACAAAGAGGATTTCAACGCTATTATTTCAGTATGAGAAAACAACAAACATTTAAACATTTGCTTGGTTTTTTTAGACCAGCTTTGGTAACGGTAGAAAGGTAAGACAATTGTGTGGCTCATTTTTTAAGCAAACATGTTTCAGAAATATTTTTGAACAATCACTGTAGCAATTATTTTTGCTCAGCTTAAGAAAAATTGCACTTCAGTGGCTTTTTCTTTCCCCCATATATGTGTGTAAAAATTAAATATACCCATTAGCCCAAATGCAGCTTTGTGGGAAATAATTTGGTGTAATAAGTTTATAAATGACTGAAGGGTTTCATTACTGACCTGTATTGAAGGAAATGATGAAGGGGTTTTGAAAAAATCTGTCCAGATTCCCCTGTAATTGGCGGGCAGTACTGCACTTGCCTGATCTCCAATGAACAGCCACCCCCTCGGAGCACTGCTACGACTGCTATTATTGGAAAATACGAAAATTTGGGTACACAGTAGGTATGGTGGAAATTAAACAAATGGCCAGTTCTTGGCAATGCCAATAAAAATGCAGGGGAATTTCACCGAGGTTGGGGTAGTTGCTTTGTACTTCCATCGGTGCAAGGAAGCATGATTTGGTCCATGTTAACACAAGGGACTGCTCCAGGGACAAACTGGCTATCGCTACTCCACAGCTCATAGGGACGGTTCAGTCAGCACTCATGGTGTCAAATGAGCTTCCAGTAGAAAGAATTTTGGCCAAGAATTATGATCCAATTCTTGATAATCTTTTACTGTTCTTGGAAGGAAATCATGCAACGTGCAAACCTGGCGCCAATTATTTCTCACTCTTCACTGATTGAGCCGGGTGATTACCATACAGCAAGTGAAAGCCAATGGCTCTGCTCATACCTCAAGCCTGCCTTTCCCCCCAGTTCTTTTTCCTCCATGAATCTTTATTCAAAATAAAGGAAGAGGAAATGTTATATGCACACGGTAGCCAATGCAATTAGCAGATCCTTGCAACAGGGCCTCTGTTCTCTGTACAGAAAGTAATCAATAAAAACGCAATGAGGTCAAGTGACCGGCAAGTTATCTGATTGCCATGGTCAGACCCTGCCTGCTGAGACACGAGGGGACTGCACGCCACTAGATGGCAATGCATAGTGAAAAAGAAATAATTTTGATTTTACATACCTTGTGTTGGTGAAGCGTTCTTTGTAACAGTACCAGAACCAAAAGCGTTCCTTCTGCGGTGCTCCGTGCATTTCTTAAGGAGGAGTCACAAATACTGTTTCATGATTCAATAAAGATTTATTGTAATTTGGGAACTGAATCAATTACTTAAGTGCAAGTAGCCAGGGAGAAGGAGCAGTAAAATACTCACAGCAGAACCTGCTAGCTATTTGGTAGTTTTTGTCTTCATGAAACCGTTTAAAATAAATAATTCTTTGATTTCTGTGCAGTTCTGTTATTATTGTTAGAAGCCTTGGTATCATCTGCAAACCACAAGAACAGATCTTAAGTAGCAGAGCATACATTTCACATTCATCAAAATTCCAAATTTTCTGATTTTTTATCACTGCAGTCTACACTATGAGCAACCAGTTAATTTACATGCAAAGTTTTGCAACAAGTGATATAAAGGAAAGACTAATAAAATGCTTATACTGTGTTATACAAGTAGCCTTTAGAAGTTTTCTATTTTACAGTTAGAATTAGTACTCAGGTTATTTCTATTTTTGTTTTTATTACTGCTGAAAATTTGCTTGGGATTACAGCTACACATGCAAACACGTCAAAAATAACATATTTTAAACTAAACCCACATTTCTAAAACCATTCAGGGGAATAAAGAAGCATGTCACATTCACTAACTGTTCCCTAAAGGGGATTTTTTTAGAATCATTTGTATTTGAAATATGTCTTATTATCTATCATTTTTTCGCAGAGCGTGCCAGGAATCTCTTCCCGAGGGAGTTCTTTAGCAGTGCAAAGTGCTGCTTCAGGGCTATCCTCCTGCAGCCTTCTGAACAGCCTTGAAGCAACAACATAAACAGCAGCATTTTAAAGTCTTTCTAGGTACAACTTTGGAACTGGAGCAGCACCTCGTGATGAACACGTGCATCCACGGAGAGATCAAGACCTGGATCTAAAGCACAGCAAGCTCAACACAAAGACTTGCCCATTTCAGTAGCCTTTGAATTGTTACTAAATGCCCACACCAAGAAACCATAATCAGCTACTCCACTTACTTAATTAGCGCTTGTTTCCAGCCATCTGAAATGAAAGACGAGCTTCATATGCTATGCAGGCTGATTTTCTGCAGAAGAGTGCAAAGTCAAGGCCTCAGGTGGAAGATTTCTAGAGTATTTGGGCCTAAATACAGCACCTATACCTAAAGTTGTAGACTGGGGTGTAGCAGGATTTTTCAGAAATGCCTAAATCCTTTCATCACTTAAGTAAATTTATTGAAATCTGGTCAAACTCAGTCATTTCCTTGGACGCTAGGTACTGATCTGCGTCTTTAGACAGTTTGGATTTATTCTCTAACACATCTAAAGCTGGGACTTCCTGATACTTTCTATCCCTACTGGTGTCATCTTCACAGTCAGAAAACCTGGCTGCCAGCATTAGATTGCTAAGGACAACAGTTCCCCCGCAAAACATTTAATAATTTGCAGAATATTTATCTCTTAAGAATATCAACAATAACAATGTATAATCTTTAACTAGCAGTCTTCAAAAGATGCACTTTCCATTTTTATGTTGCTTTACAGTAGAACCTGCTCCTGTAGAATTTGGACAAATCTGTATATTTTTATAAAGAGCAAATGGGCATGAGTAGGCTGCAGCGGGTGGTGTAGTATAGACCTCTAAGGACTTAAAATCTAGTACATTTTTTGGAGGAAAAGGGACTCCCAGAGCTAGATGCCCACCTTACCTATACTGTTTTTAAAAGAGATGGGAATATTTCTTTTTTGCCTTTTTTTTTTTTTTTTTTTTTTGGCAGGGGGCTTGATAAATGGTAATAAAATACTACTTTGTATAAATATTTTGGGATCTGTTTTTTGAGAATTAACACTTTTCTTTACAATTAGCATAAATAAGTGATTTTGTACCAGGTAGTACAGCTCTAGTTGCTAAGAATTCTGTGCTTTTAAAAAATAATTGGTAGATATTCCAAGTGCTGGCTAGGGATTTGCACAGCACTCATCCCAAGATTAATGGAAAGAGCATTGTGAAAACTCCACAAATCACCTGGAAAATGTATCCTAAGAAGTAAGTAAATACCTGCTAAGGGACAGGCTCTCCTTGCTTTTACATAGGGAAATCCATTGGTATTAAAGGCACTGTTAATCCTGAGGAAGGATAATAAAATCTACTTCGTCTTCCCTCAAATGTGAGAACTTTGAGAACTTTCAAAGCAATTTTTCATTCTCTGAATTTGTTCCCAACATATTATTAGAAGTCTGCAGAAACGTTCAGTGCTGGATAAGTCTTCCCAGTGTACTCAAAGTAATACTGGATGCAATATAAGAAGTGGTTTGGCCTTTTAAGAAAACCATCAGTTCAAAGTATTTTCAGCATAATCCAGGACACTAAATCACTAGTTAAATAGAAACATTTACTGACAGCTTGAGTACAAATGTTTTATTGTGAAGAGCAATGAATATAATGACCAGAGCTGTAGCCTCTTGGTCTGGCTAAACAAGGTGGTGGCGTTGGTGGGTATATGTGATTAAAATGTCATTGCCAGGGCTAAGCTGGCAGCTAAAAAGAAAACAGAAAGAGTCCCCACCAGGCCTGTTAAAGCTTTAGACGGACTTTAATAACTTCTGCCAGTATGGGTCTAACTGAGATAGCCTTATTTACTCTGAAGAGGGCAAAAAGATCCACCAAAGTCAATAAAGCTGTTTCTAAAGTTTAATAAAATGGAAGACTATCACAAGATGCTCCCAAATAGATAAACCATCTCGGAGCGGGCTGCACAAACCAGCCTTAAAAGCTGGTTTCCCTGTCCACGCTGAAATAAACTGTGCAACCGCAACAAATCCAAGCTTGCTGTAATCAAGTACAAACCAGCTTTAATTTTACTAGTTCTGGTGCCCACAGCAGTGTCAGTGCAGCAGCGCACGCAAGCTGGTCATCCATGGACCCTCCTGCGCGTGGACCGGCCACGCCAGACCAGTGCTCCGGGGGACGCTGCTCTTCTGCACAAGTACCCCGCTGGGACGAGGAGCTGTCTCTACAGCTGCACCCTCCGAGCAGATCCACATCTGAGTTACTATACCGTTAACCAAATTGCGAATATTTTCACTGGTTAGTGGTTTAGTCTAAAAAACCAAAACTAGTTGTGGGTTCAGCGCTTCTATTTTCTTTTCATGCTGCAAGCTTCTCTTTGTTCATTACTACTCTTCTACAATAACCTTCTTAATGTTGGGCTTCTTTTCAATATTTCTTACTAAACATAAAAGCTGACCAGGCAAAAAAACCCAAACCCCTATCAGTTCCCAAATTTGCAGAATTGTTTCACTATTAGTTACATGCAATGTAACACCTACCCTCACTTGCTAAATACTCGAAGAGCTTTCTAGCTCAGTGTCATGGACAAAAGGCTTCAGAAGAATGACGAAATGTACCTTTTCGCAGCCAAAATTCTGGAGATTACTATGCATGAAATGGCAGTTCAGTGATTTTGACAGCCAGTCTCCACCCCTCAGTACTTAAATAAAAAGAACTGTACCATACTACCTTGATATCTCCAGAAAGAGAAGGAAAAAAAAAAAGGCAGCGTATGTGTTCAGAGACTGGCTTTCCAGATTGCAAAATCTTTGGTGAGAATTGTTTTAGAAATTCACTGGTCTTCTGAAGAAGTAGACAAGTGCCTCCTGGTACCCTGATGCTCTGCATCTGATGCTAGCAGGTTCTTTCCCTGCAAAAAATGCCCAGAACAGTCTCACAGTATCTTGCTCATTCTTCGTTAGGCAGAAAAGACACCAAGAGGTATGATAGTGTTATAATTATAGTCAAAAACTCCTAGCAGAAACAAGGTACTATTCTGGCTCAGCTGAATTATGCAATATTACATCACAAATTCAGTAATATAAAATGTAAAGTGCAGGGGTTTTTTTCTAACAATCTACTTTTATTATTTCAGCTGTTTATTTTCTCTTTAACTTTCAAAATGATCAGATCTACATACTTGAATGGAAGAATAAGTAGTTACCAGTCCACGTAAAACCCCACTGGTGTTCTCCCTCTTTCACCAACTTTTAATATTATTGGGACTAGAGTGAAATAGTGGATGTTGTAGCTGTACTAGTCAGAAGAGAATGACGGGGACAGAGTTTGTAGAGAGGAAAGTAAACCAACTTAGATGGAAAAAATGGATAAACTTTTGTATGCACAGACCCTTTTGTAGTTATTTACAGGGTATTTAGAGATGTTACAATTACATCTTCAGTATAGTATGTTCTTCTGCATAGCACACATGACTACAGGATACTTGCACTACCTCTGCAATATTGCTAAACTAGATTTCATTTACTGCCATTAACTAACAATGAGGAGATATGCACTGCTAGAAAATACTTCATTACTCATTTTTTCAGGAACCAGAGTTGAGAAAAAGTGCAGCAGGGCAAGGCATATTTTATTTTATTTTATTTTATTCACAAGATTATCCATGTGTGCTGTGCGATGAGGGAGTTGCCATGATCGGTTCACCTTTTTGTTGAAAAAAATAAATTAGTAAGCAAGAAAGTATGCATTGACTTGTCAGCTTTTACATTAAGGCTGCCTCAGGGTAGCCTTCACTTGCGTGTTTTCCTCCATGTCAGAATTTCTTTTTAATCCACATAGTTTGAGCACTGAAGCATAACCCATTCCCTCCTTAATTGATTCTAAGGTTAGAAGTATATTGTTAAAAAAAACCTTTAGCAGTCCTTTAAGTCTAGGGTTAAACTGTATTTAAGTAAACGCAACTTAGGCAAACATGTTAAGCTAGGTACATGTTTCCAGGCTTTACCGAACGAGAGTCTGCAATCCAAGTGACCCTCAATGAAAATGGGCAAAGCTGGAAAGAGAGCAGGAAAACCCATCACAAATGCTGTTTTCTCTCCCAGCTGAAGACTGGCTTTTTTATTTTTTACCAACTACAAAATGTGACCAGATATTAATTTATTTGTCTGAATAAAAGGACAATAGTAGTTCAAAAGGGAAGGTATTGCAGGATGAAATGTTCTAGATTTTTCAATATTCTTTACAAATTATATAAATGCTAGAGTACCAAAGAATAATGTCTCAATTTCCAGATGGCATGATGGCTATCATCTTTGTTTAATGCAAGATGTGTACAACTTTTAAGTAGGAGTTAAAATTCAGAGACATCCCTTAAGGATACCATTGAAACAACATGCACCAGCACTTTATATTAGGTTACTTTCATGGAAAGGGTGTTCTTAGACTTTTGACTCAGTTTGGATAGGTCTGATATTTGCCTACACATATTCCCCAAGAGATATGGGAAACCACCATTATATATATATCTATATATAAAAAATATTAGAAGTATTTAGGTCAGATCCATTAGCAAGATCCATTCTGAACCATAGGTATGCTTGTCCTTCAGTTTGCAAGGGTACATCTGCAAGCACTGTTAGGCCAAGTTTCAGTTCTGCAGACTGAATTGAAAGATAAAGTCTTTCCTGGAGTTCGTATGAAGGAAACCAAAACGTGGAAAAAACAAACTGGATGTAAAAGACTTTTTTCCACAACTTTTGATTGCAAAGATGTGTGCCCGATACAAGATTCATCTGCAAAGCCAAAAGTTAGTCAGGTAACAGCCAATGTATCTCTACTAACTCAAGATTACAACCCCATTTATTACCTAAAATTATTTGCTCTAAGAAAAACATAGATATGGTCATTCTGTAGGAAAACAAACCTCTCCAGCGATCACAGCTGGATCCCAGTTGCTGTCTGTAGCGACTGACTTCACCTACGCATCCTTATACCTGCCCCCCATGGACTTCTTCCCACCTCCCGCTGCTCTAGCTACGTCATGCACGTTCTCAATCAGCTGCAGGTGGCAAGGGTAACTTTTACTTAGTCTTCTTTCAGCACTTTTCTTTGGACCTTTTTTCCAACCTGGAAACTTGCACATGCTTTAGTCTAGACATGAATACGCTGTCTGTTTTTGCTCCTCAGACAGCATCTTTTCACAGTAACTTCACACATTATAGCTGAACGTGGAACCTCGATATTTACCATTGGGGGAATGGAGGAAAAAACACCACCAATTTGGCAGTCCCGAGTCTCTGCTTCCCTGGGTATCCTTTACCCAAATTCTGGTGGTGAACAGGAGCCACAGAGACAGCAGCGTTTGCCACCGAGGAAGAAGACACCTCATTGCTGCAGAGCAGAGGCGTTTCCTCAGCACCCCCAGCGAGGAACGGCTGGCAACCCCTCACCCACGCCAGAAGCAAGGGAGGCTGGAATCCCTTCTCGGGGTGACAGCAGCGTCCTGCTGGGAGCTGCGGGAGCAGGGTGCGATCAGGAGTCTGAGGCGAACCTGGAGCCCGGGGGGGCCCCCTTTGCACCCCACCCCCCACCCGCCCCGGTGTGAGGCTGCTGAAAGACACGCTGAGCTTATTCCTCCCCTTCTCCTCTGTGTCCTGTGCTCCCCCCCGGAACAGAACAGCGGGAACCAAGGTCTCACATACCTGGAAGAAGTTAAAAGCAATTACCAAAGATGCTCGATGCTTTTTCATCGGGCTGATTTCTAGGATTTCAGGGTAAGTACATTCCATCCCACGTGTGCCGTCCCTGGAAGGCTGCTGAATCCCTCCCTCAAGCCCCGCTCTGTTCACCGCTCAGTACCCAGCCTGTGCCTCAAGCCCAGGCCACATTACTACTCACGGTTCATGAGCGCTAATACAGATTTTGTTTGAAAAGCCACACGTTAGCAAACCACAGTTATTTGCAAGCCTGGCCCAGGGCTAGTGTCAGACATCAACACATAAGCAGCACAGATATTTTATTTAATTAAGTCATGCCATCTGGGCCAACAATGAAGGCACTCATATACTTTGCCTTTGCTTTCAGACTGCGTAGTGCTCTGATCCCCCCAAAATTGTTCTAAAAGCCAAATCTCCATGGAGTTTAAAGAACACTTTCAGCTGTTACTTGCATTAGGCTGAATTTCTGCTGCAACATACTCGGGATTTTTCCTATCCTAATAAAGTGAGTGACCAGAGTCAGATTTATGTGCCTTAGTTTCATCCGAATGCTGCATCTACCATGCAGGAAATTACTAATGAGCAACTAAAAGAACTGTGCTATATATAGCATGTGTGTATACTACCACGTAGCCACCAACTTTATTCTGCCAAAGGTTTTTTGCTATAAAAAACAAAGGTGGCACCAAACAGCCAGGCATTAGACAAGGCGAGTTGCTACTCGTGCTCCGTAGGCTTTCCAGACCTGCAGCGTTACTATTCCTGTCTATAGACCCTCCCTACAAAGATGACCCTTTCTACCAAGTCAGAGGTTTTCTAGCACACCCACAATGAACAGGCACCAAAACAAAATATTTTGTGGCAAATATGAGCTCAGGTCCTGACTTAGCTTTGGGGCTCAAAGAAATACAGAAAAAAAATCCTGTATAACCCAGCGCCAGCTTTGTGCCACGGTCCTAACCTCATCCCCAAACACAGCGTGCGGCCATGCACCTCTGTCGCATGTTAAACAGCTATGAGCAGACTGAGCAGTTTAACTCTAAAAAGTTACAGATACCTACAGGGTTTGAGAACACTCATAATGCCGAACAGGATTAAAAAACAAGACACAAAAACCCGGTGCATGGGCGCTTAAGGACTGTTCAAGTTACTCTCGATTGTCCTTTCCTCGGACTGCGGCATTTCCACCTTGCTCATGGGGAATTTACCGGCTCTTCTCGGTGAGGGGTGGTGTGGGTGACACCAGACCACCACGTTTACCCAGCGTTACGAGATGCCATTACAGTGTGACTCCCAAATGCTCAAAATTAATTAAACGATTTCAATAACTTTACTGAAATATTTCAGTAAAATTTAATAACTTTAGCTGAGACGCAGAGTTGAGTCAGATGTAATTAAGTCACCGTGCATTCCCTCAGAATGTGTTACCCTTGCTCTTGATTTGATATAGAGAGGATTTTATCATGCGAATCAAGTTAAATAGGAACTGAAGTGTTTTGCTGAACTGAGGGCTAAGCCCATGGAAATGTAACTTCTGCTTACTGTATTACTTAGGATATCTGTAATATGCAGCTTTTAACAGTTCTAGAAAGACATGTTCACCAAATTTTTGTGGGGTAAGAAAGTAGGGAACACAAGCTAAGATCAAAGTACCTTTATGTCACCCTCTAATTGCTAAGTCTCTGGGAAGTTACCCAACTCTTTGCACTTCCTAGTTACAATTTACATCTGATTAAATTGAACAATTAATTCTAATACACGTATATTTTAGCACAAAGAAAATCCCACTTCCATGTGACTAAAACCAAAAATCAACTCATATATCCTGGGAAACAGCATCACAGAGCATTTTCAAGGGAAATGGTATTTTTACATTCCTATTTTCCAAGTTTCTGTATTTAGCAATGCTGGGCAGAAAGTCAAACATTTGCAGCAGATGCAAACTGCTGAAACTTCTCACGCTCTTGCTACCATCTTACATTAAGAGAGCAAGAGTAAGTGCTCCTAAGCACTGCTAAAATATCTGCATTATAGACATGAACAACAGATGGACACTTCAGTTAAGGACTTCTTAGTACCATCAGCAATAAGCAGTCAATGAATTTCTTTAGCATCAAGCATATTCTGAGCTACCACGGGCTGCCTATTATTCTATGATTATGGCACTTACTTTGCAAGAACAGTTTTAATGGATCCAAAAGATGTATAACAGAAGTCATTATGAAGTATTTCATTAATGTACTTGATGCTCTTTTTCTTTGCTTCCAAAAATAAAATCACACTGTCTTAACATAGTTGGTTTATGTAGTAATGAACTTAGGAATATCAAGCAGTAATGAAGATACTGTGCAGACCAGCAAAACATTCTGGGGAAATTAAAGTGTTGGAATGTGTTTTAGCATGTCAGTTGATAAATCAAACAGGAAGGCCGGCATTGTGATTAGTAATTGGTTAAAAAAAAGGAATAGAATCACTTAAGGCAAAGCATTCATAGAAAATGTTCAAAATAAGGCATTTCAAGAACTGCTAACACCGTTCTAAATATTTCAGAAAATATTTAAGAAGATATGAATATTCTTACAAAGTGTAAAATTCATTTAGGTTTGTCAAGGACTGGAAAATCGACTTCCGACTTACCTACTCAAATTGAAGCTAAAAGGATTAGGAGTTCTATATATAAGTTAAGTACAGTTTTTAAAAAAAGAAAATTTGGACTGCTAAGTAGGCACAGGCTTGGGGGAAAATGAAGTTGGGAGTATTAAGAAATAGCATATTTGGGTAAATAGGAACTCTCCATATTTACACGTGGCATGACTGGGAATGAAACCAAAGCAGTCCTCCTCTTGCATATATCACAAAGAACTCATATACATGATATATAAAGCCAGTATTGCAGAAGGCATTCATTGGATGTGCAAGGTGATTCACAGTTCTAGCTCCCAAGTTGGAGAAACTTTTAAAAGACTGAATGCAAAGAACAAGTCTCATGATAGTGAGACAGGAGGATTTCAATTTTCCCAATTTAAAAAGAATTTTGAAGACCTTAGAGGTACCTCGAAGGTGCCGACTGACCCCGCTTGCCTGTCCCAAATAGCTCATCGAGCAGGAAGCACTCCTTTTTTTGCTACGGCGTCACGGACTCAGAAGCTGGTCAGCTGGAAGATTCTCAGTTATAGACACAGAAGCTAAAGCAGACAAAGAGCAATGACCAGAAACCAGAAGGAAATTTCGTCGTCAGTGTAGGAAAATGTTTTGAGAAAGGCCAACTGGATAGTGACAGGGAAAGGGCTGTTACGCTAGCAACGCGTGAGTAAGACAATGAAGTGTCATTAGTGACACGGAAAGACATCAGTAAAAAAAATCCTGCTAAGATATAAGGGGGAATACTGGGGCATTGTGCATCTTTTGTAGAGCTTATACAACCGTGGTTTAGGAAGTGCAGCTACATTTTTTTTTTTTTGAGTTGAAGGGTGCAAAGATTGCCAGAAATTTGTTCAATTTATAAAGAATTTGAAAAGTAGTAGGAATTGTTGACATCAGAATGGCAACTTCTTCAAAGCACCCAAATTCAGATACCTTACATTAGCCATCCAAAGAAGAGTATGCACAAGCATGTAGAGATTGAAGACACAGGTCAGAGTAGAAAGTCAAAGCATGCTGAGCTGAAAAACAGAGTGGACGTGGGCAGAGAGATGAAGACACCTCGCAAGAATATCACAGCCGTTCCTTTCTCCTGATGCAGCAAAAGGACATAAGCGTGGTCTGAAGTCCACCCTATTTGAATTAAGCCTGTTCTTAAGTACAGTGGGATTTAAAAATGTGCCTTAGATGCTTTACTGATTGGGATTAATTATGTTTTACAGTATAAAAGCAATAGCTTCACAATGACAAAGGTTCGGCCTTTCTGTCTGTCCTAGACTTTTTTGGGCACCTGTGACTGCTTTCTTTGGACTATGTCATGATATTTACACGCATTTTGAGCTTTCCCTCATTCTTAGGTTTTATCCATTTCAGTAGGAGGACACACATAGGGTAAAAGTTTACATGTGAGCTTGGAGCATTAGATCCAGTGCACAATTAACAAGATTTCAACCAAACATGAAAAAGAATAATTTTCTCGCTGCTTAAATTATCTTGGTAAGGATGCCTGAATTCTATGGCCCTTGTCAAAACAGCTCATGCCAAAATCTGTAGTTCCTACATTTGCTGCTCTAAGGGCAATTTCTAGGCTTTATCTTTCTGAAACAGATAAACAATGAAAAGTAACGGAACTCTATGAAGAAAAAGTTACTGCAATTATACATCTTTATGCAAAAAATGATGCACAAAAGTTCGTAGGTGCAAGTCAAGCTGAAAGCTCAGCATCAGTTCTTCACCCTCTAGCTCCAATATTAAAACATGTCACTTCATCAAATTTCAAGACTGTGATAACTGACTCACAGCAATTGAAGATCAACTTTTTGGCCTGTAAATTCTCCAGTGCTTAACATTTGCTATGATGAGGAGTCTCTCTCTTGAATAAGCTTTTATGAAGAAAATAAAATGACCCTGTTGTACTGTTGTTGATTGTGAAGTGGTATCAGCTGTTGGTTGAATTTTTAATCTAATTGCTCTTAAATTTCAGAAAGTTATTTAAAGTCACTGAGCGCATGCTCCTGCATTTGCTTGCTTGCACGCTGCATACACAGACATAAAAACATATATACATGTCCCTGTGTGTATTCATATGCCATATCCAAACTACATAAGTATCTATGTATGCGTGTACATAGATATTTTAGATACCTATAAATGCTGCGCCTCTTCACTCCCTTGAAAGCACGACAAAACTCCTACTGATGAAGATTTCAGCCCATCGGCTTTTAGGTTGGGGCTTCCAAACAGGTGTCAGGATTGCAGAAAGGCCCTTTACTGCTATATGGTCCAAAACCAGAACAGATGTCAAAGGTTAAGAATCACTGTTTAATGCTATTTATTTCCAGCAAAATTATGTCAGCCTGGCTTTAAAATAGGCTTTTCCTAAATTTTCCTCCTGCTGTTTCACCTGATTGGATTAATCTATTTTCCACTCAATGGTATGAAATAGCTGTGTGACAAAGTGAAAAAGAAATCCCAAACAGAATATAAAATTAAATATAAATTATTTGAAGGTATGTTACAGCAAAGGATAAAAACACATAATTCTATCAACGAAAAGAGTTGACTGTCAAAAATTCAACACACAAAGTACATATGAAATATACAATCTGTTTTTTTTCACGTTTGAAAAATTACATTAATCCTTTTAGTGAATTTTTTTAACGTGTGGAGTACATTAGTCTGGATTAACGGATGGTGTTTATCATACTTTGTATTGTGGTTTCAGGAAATAGTCTGGCAATGCTAGGTTTCTACAAATGGATTTAAAATTAATCAACATCTATTTATGAGAAAGTTTAAACCATTATTAATACACTGTAAATACAGATCTCCTTAGAGCTGACCCCAAGTGTCTACCATCTGCTCAACTGTTGTAATCACATTTTTAAAGAGCATGGTCATACATAATGATTCTTCTCAGGAAAGAGCATCCCTAAGTACATCAGCAACATTTTAAATTCCACTTGTGTAATGCAATAATTTCCTACTGCCCTTTGCTAAGGAAAAAAGCATATGGTGGTGACTAAAAGCCAATCAAGAAACTCTTATTTGTTTTCAGTGCTGCATGGGTGATGAAGGACTTTTTTTTTATTTTTAGAAAAAGCAACCAAAAAACTATAGCTCTTATAATTTTTTTTTTTAATTAAATATAAGTATTCTTACCGGCTTAACTAAAGCAGTCTCGATGTTAATATAGGCGTAGATAATATTAACTCCAAATACAAACGTTGTGGTAACTTCAGATACATTACACGCATGAATTAAAACACAGTTTTAGCAAGGCCAGCTGAACCAAACAATTTAACTCGCAGTACTCCACAAAATCCTTCCTAATCCTGACAACATCAGTCCAAGTTAATAAACAAGGTACGAGGCATCGGTTTACGACTAATCTATTGGAAACAGGGACAACGCATCCCGTACTCGCATTATTTACACGCCCAGGACAAGCGATGCTATCCATTTAAGACCCTTAACTTCTTTTTGTGGGACAAGTGGGAGGCAGAGGGGGAGGGGGAAGGCGCCCCAGGTCAGCCTCCTCTCCCCCGGCCCTCGTCCGCGCACAAACCAGCCCAGGGACCGCCGCCACGTGGTTTTAAACAGGACTTCGCACCCTGCCCGCCTGCCACACCAACCCGCGCCCTGCCTTTCCCCAACGGGGAGGCTGTTTCGGGGCTTCTGCGGGCAAGCCGGTCACTGTTCCACATCAAACCGCCTTCACGCCGTGCCCCTCCTGCGTACGCTTCTCGGCGTTAAACCCCTCTTTAAGCTACTGAAGCAAAGAAACCCTCCTCGTCTGTGGACAAAGGAAAGACGCATCATTCAAAGATTTCTGAAACTTAATACATATTTTCCCCACCATGCATTTTTTCAGCTAGCTCGTAGTCAAGGTCAGGCTTTAATGCCTGAACAACATATATCGCTGACAATAATATCCATATCTACTCACTGTTTGCTGGTTTAACAACAAGAGCCGACAACAAGGAATTTTTCTTTTTGTTTTCTGTTTTGCTAGTGTTTTCTACAATAGGCTCATGGTGCACAGCCAAGACTACATTAACATAATTCAATAATTTTAATCATCACTTTTCCTGTGAAATGAGCAGCAAATGCAACCAAGGCATATACTGGCATGCTACTGTAAAGGGTCCATCTCCTATTCCCTGGTGGAACTGCATAATTCACTTATAGACCATTTTTTGTGGACCAGATTGCCAGCAAATGTGAACTTTATTGGCTAAATGGTATTTCAGTGATTTATCCCAGATGAAATCTTGGTTTTTTGGGAGAACTGCAACTAGCTTCGGAGGACACTGTTAGAATATCTGTAGCACTGGACTATCATTTTGGAAGTATGTTAAAAAAAAAACAGCAAGACACAAACAGAGGGACAACCCTCTCCCACCTCTGTCTCAAATACGTTTTACATTTATATATCTGGTTTCTGCCCTCTGAGCGTGGAAATGATGTTTCATGATTTTAGACCTGGAATTAGGTCCCAGAATCTAACTCAGAATCATAGGAGCTCTTTCCGGGCTCCAGGTGAGATTTTCTGGCTGCTTGCAGCCCTCACAGGCTGTGGGGCTCCAAGGCGCTCGGCTGCAATATATTGCTTGTTTTGATCAGGAAAACCAAGAATGAATTGTGCATCTTTCCACCCATCCCACCCCACTCCAGCATATTTTCAGCAGTAATTAGCTCCTTCTTGGAGATTTCTGGAGACTTTTTGGTGTTTTTTTTTTAAATCCAACACGTTGTTGAGTTGTCGAGTCAAGCAATTACCATTCCAGCTAAAGTTTGTAACTTCAGAAAATAATTTCATTTTTATATTTTATTTTTAAAATATTTTTATTGGAAGTAAATTATGCATAAGATTTATTCAACACTGTGACCCACATATAGTAGCCGTATTTTGTGTGGTATTTCCGTTGATATTCAACAGTCTTATGGATAAATGAAATGTCTACCACTAAATCAATTGAAAAATTATTCTGGATTTAATATGTTAAACTTTCTTCAAATGCTACTAGAACTAAACATGTCTATAATTCTCCCAATTAAAACAAACAAACAAACAAACAAACACAATCCAAGAGTTTCAATGACTTAAACAATTCGTAATAAGATACGGAGTTTTTCAGCTTTAAGTCACAAGGTCAGATATATCAGCGGCCAGTAGGACCAGAAAATCATTCCCATGGGATGCTTTTATAACAGTCCAACAGCGCAATTGGATCGTCATTGCAGCTCTGCAGAATTTGATGAGCTTGCTTCAAACTGGCTTGCCAAACCATGCTGGTGGATATGGCAGGCTTGATTTCACATGTCCAAACGGACACCTCCGTTCCCCTACAATACTCCACAATTTCCCAGAGAACATGGAGAAGAAATTTTACAGGCTGTGAAACGGCCTGGGGAGTCTGTCACCGCATGGACAACTGACTTTGGTAAAGACACCTGGGACTACGCAAGTTGACAATGAAACCTAAAAATCATTGCTTTGACATGAATTGGACACCTTGAATGCATGGGAGGACATTTAACATCACACATTCAGTCCAGTCACTCGTGTCCATTATTATTTTATCTTGTGAAGAAATTTTTAGCCATATAAAATCGAAGCTATCTGCAATGGCAGGGCTTGTGTTTCTGTTTTGTAGCTTAGTGGCGCTCATTGGAATCCAACTGGCAGGGAAAACAGATGGGGATGGACATAGCTTGAGCAAAGCCCTCTGAAACACTACCAGCAGGCTACAATTATGCTATTAGTGCAGCTGATGACTCCAGTAATGGCTAGAGCAGCCTTTACTTCCCAGGTTACTTCCAGAACAGTAATCAAGGACTCATTTTCAGCCATGAAGGAAATCCAAATGAATTACTCCTTCACAATGGGCACAGATTTATGTCTGTGGAATCTGATGAATTTCCAAATGAGGGAACTATTAGGTACAGACATTCTCCTGTCTATTAGCATCAAACCAATGGATGAAGAAAATGTTTCAGCAAGACTTTGAAAGCTCCTTTGCAAGTTGTTGTCCTACGGAGAAAGCCGTGGCAGTAATTTGTTTAGCCGTTCTTTGCAACCTTAACAGAAACTTGCCCAGCGGACAAATCCAGACTGTACAGACAAAGTTTTGGTCACCTAGAAATCTGCCAGGCAGGTACAGTAAAACTCACAGGAGAAAATGCGCAAGACGATGTCGACAAAAATAAGCCAAACCTATGTTGACGCAGTGCATGGGTGATGCTGTTGAGCAACATTACCTTGTGTTTCTTACAGTTCTGTATTTATTAAAATCAAAATGCTAAGATTGATCCACGCTCCTGTGCAACAGAAATAGGCTTTCTGTGTAGTTATTTCAGAGGAGAAAACACACGATATTTTTCACTTGTCCACTCAGAGGCTAGGTTTGCGATTCTCAGCTGAATTTGGCAATGCCAGTTATTTGTTTACTGTTTTGGCAGTGAAATGAAAACATGCGACGTTTCTATGCCATCTGTATCCCTACAGCCATATGCTAACTGACAAAATCTGTAAAGGCATAAGATCCCAGTTGCCTTCCTCTGCATTGCTGTTCTTAGCACGGAACTGAAACACTTTGAGAACATTTGGTTGCAAAGGTGCCAATTTTGCACAAAAAGAGCCAGACATGCTCTGCAGAGGACAACCAATTCTGTTCACGTAAGGGCTCTGACATATACTATCAATGTAGATGAAAATTTTCATCCAATGGACACATTCAGCTAAAACTTGTGGCTATTGTAATTATTTATTATTATTTCTTATTTATTATCACTTTTTATTCACAAATATGACTAATTACGTTAATATATTAGTAATTATTGCAGTACATTCGTATCTTAATAATTAATTTAACTATATTAAACACACTATTCCATTTAGTATTAAAAAAATAGAATACAAATAGCTTTTACAGACACGTTTATCTATTCCCCCTGCTTTTCAAGCAGGATCTTTTCTTTGTTATTGACAGGGACAGAGGTGTTCTCAGTTTAGTGCAGGTTATAAATTACTTTAAACTGTTTGATGTCTTCTCATGCTTCTGGGATGAACATAGTACAATGCTTATTTTTAACAAAAATTAAATGAAATAGAGTGTTGTTAATCAAGGATTAAAATTTAAATCCGTTGAAATTTGCAGAGACGCCTGCCCTCCTGAACTGCTTTTAGGAAAAGATTACCAGCTCTTACCGCAAGCTACATATAATATGCTTTGGAATACCCAGATAATTCTTTATTAGCAAATAATGCCAAAGGAATGTACATAATTTGGCTTTTATAAAAATAATGACCCTTATGAAAGAAATAAGCCAAAGAAATCTGTTTGGGATTTACACCTGTGTTTGCTCACGGATTCCCATTTGTTAGCAGACCTGTGACAGACGCCTCGGCCTGTGACGGGTGTTACTGGCTGTCCAAAAGCAATTAACAGAACCTCTGTCAGACCAACAAAGCAAAGCAAAGCTCAGCTGCTTTCGCCGCATTGTCTCCGCCAAAGTGACTCTGCGAGCAAGACATGAACTTTCCAGCCACCTCTCAGCAGCGTGCTGGCATTTCTTCCCTCGCATGGATACCGTCGCATGCTTTTGCCTTTGCAAGGAGCCTGCTCAGAAGCTCCGGTTTTCCCTTCCTTTTGCAGGATAGCAGGCAGCTTTCTACAACAGAATGCAGAGGGAAAGAATCCAATGAAAATCCTGGGGATGAATTTAAGTGTCCAATTTCTTTAGCTGGTTTTATTAGATTAGTTGCTAAACCCGCAGTTATGTTTCCCATACGCAAGTATAAAACATGCTGTTTGAATTTTCAGATTCCCTGGTTCTATTAGTTTTAACACTCAGAATAAAATATACTGAAGATATCTCTACCTAATGTATAGTTTATAGTTTATATTTATAGTTTATTATTATTATAATAATAATTTATTATTATATTTAGATACTGTTTATTATAAGATTTATTATAACAATAGTCATATTGTTTATTATAATATTTATTATAATATTACATGTCAGATTTTCTAATTATCTGACAACACACGTAGGGAATGTTTAGCTAAGTTTGTTACATTTCTCAAAAAATGAGCGCTACAGAAATAACAACTGTACTAAGGATTATTTTATTTATGACCAATTTACAGACAT
Source organism: Calonectris borealis (assembly GCF_964195595.1). Lineage (NCBI taxonomy): Eukaryota > Metazoa > Chordata > Aves > Procellariiformes > Procellariidae > Calonectris > Calonectris borealis. Next base: position 24,105,668 of record NC_134321.1, on the reverse strand, counting down.
AAACCCATATACACATACAGGTCTCCTCGTGTAACTCATGAGCAAGTGACACGATATATAATAAAGCAGCATTAACAAACCACACACGGCCACCAATAAGCAATGTTGCTTTCGAGTCTACACACCTATTTTATTCTGCTTATTATCATTCAAAATACGCGCTACGTATACAAACCTGTTAGACAGTGATTAGCTGCAAACCAACCTGACTGGCAATATCTATGTGGGCTTGATTAATTAGCGACTAGTAGGCGCAGGCTGATGCTAATGCAGAGCAGCGGTTTTAGCAGCACTCTGCCTGCCGGGCTGGGCAGGAAGGCTGCTGGAGGGGTTTCACGTGGATACGGCCTGAAGGTGAAGGGTTTGCTTTTGCTTGTCCACTGAAAAACCTAAAGACAAATTAATTTCCTCGGCTTTTTAGAAAGTATTATTGATGGCAATGGATTGCTTGATTTCACAAGCCTATCTGAACATCTCACGGGTTTCTTTTTAATACTTCAGAAATTAGACAAACCAGCCTTTACTGTATTATTACTTGCTGTTGTTCGAAATCCAGTTAGACCTAAAAAATGTTCTTGAAAACTTTCGTCTGAATACATCTTCCTGACAACATTTCTCTTTGCCAGTACTCCCCAAGTTGCCCTCTGGAATTCCTCCTACTCTTCATCTTCAGGAGCCTGGCTAGAGAAACCATTTTGTAACGGACATTTCTGGGCTGTGTCGGCTCACTGACGCTTAGCAGTGACCAAATATTGCAGACCCCAACGGGTCTTTTTTTGAGCTCATAGCAAATCTTTAAAATCCAAACAACTTTGAGGAGAAAAAAATATTTCTATCCATATATTTAGCTTTCTTTGTCTAGTTATGCTCAGACAATTTTCACCACAACCGCTTTGCAGTTGGATACCGCAACGCCTTACGCCAGGCATGCAAAATGCACCGCCACGAGGGATTTTTCAGCGATACCACAATACCTTTTTTAGGATCAATATCATGGGGAATTGCTCGTCGCTCCTGGAGGTGGCAGAGGATAGCAAGCTTGCTCCGCAGGAGATGGGCGCAGGCTGGCGGAGCGGGCTGAACCACCCCGTGCCGTTTCTGAGCAGAGGGTGCCCACGCGGGGAACCGGGAGGGACCAGAAATACGCACCGGGCTGAAGGGTTACTGGCAAGGGCAGAGGGCAAACACAAGCTTGACCGACGGGTAAAAGAACTTGAGAGCATAATTGATGAGGGTTGGAAAGGGGCAAGAATCTCTTCTGTCGGGAGCTGTTATTTTCTGCCAGGTTTCATTTGATAGCGAAGGAGGGCTCTCCGCTCCCACCAGCAGACATCTACCATCTTCAGACGCATGATAATCCCAGCTAGGCATGAAATCAGGGCACAGAACAACCTGCACTGGTATCAGATGCACAGTTATGTGGCTACAACCTAAAACGCAAAAAAACCCCAACACTGTCAAATTGCAAGCATTGAACAAGAACATCTTCCAGGATAATTTTCTTTTTTGTCACATCAGGGAAGACGTAGCTCTCATTTTAGCTTTCAGCCATTAAGCTCCCTGTGTAAAGACAGCAGTAATTACTTCCTCTACTGTTTCAAGTAACGGCCATGTCCTAGTGGATGAAAAGGTAATTCCTGCCTGTAATAAATACTGAATCCCATAAACCTCACGTTAAACACAAATTCTTGCAATAGCAAGCATTTCAGAAATTCTAACTTCAGTTAGAATATAGTTACGCGGCTGTAGTTACGTTATCTCAGGCAGCTCTGCTGCCTGATAACAGCTGATAACAGCTGCTGAGAAACATCATATGAACAAAGTAATTAAAATGAAAATGCAGGTGCCAACTTTTCAATTGTGATTCACAAACAAGCTCCTAGGATCATGAGAGTGAAAGTATAAAATTAGGTCCTTAAGAAATCTCTCCCTTATTCAACTTTATTTACCCAGGATTGCGTTTAACAGTCATGGAAGACTGAAAATCAATGATGCAGAAAGCACTTGGTAATTTATTTTGTAAAAACCTTCTTAACAGTTTTTGGAAGCCACAGCTGGATATCCAGCAGAAATTAAGTGAAAGTTGCACTTTATGACATGACTGTGTAAAGTTAGGAAGGACCGACTGATAAAAAATAGGCTATAGCACCTTTAAAAATTTCTCTAACCATCACATGTTGATTCAGACTTATTTTTCTGATATGCTTTTAAGTGTGATATTCAATATTTCACTATGAAATGCACTGTTTCTTTCTTAAAAGAAGTCACTTATTTATCTATGATCCCTGCATTTATGTGCATGATTTATCCTGCACTGCACAGATGAAAGAATTCCACGCCCCGTTCCTGGACCAGATGTACTTGCTTCCAGTAATTACTATTTCAGGCTAGTTACGTTTTTACATTCATTCTGCTGTAGGATAAATGGAAGCACAGAATATGGTGGAAAATGGAATTTGGCCTGCCGAATCAAATATTTATTTACCAAATACAATGCAGAAGGTGTTACACATAAGAAGAAGCCTTGTTAGTGCACATCAAGAGCAAGAATTTAACGTTTCGCTTTGTAACTATTTCTCAAAATATTACTTGAAAAGAAACTGCGCCTACCTGCAGGTTTCAAATGAGAAATGAAACCATTTGAGAAGCAAAACGAATCTTAAACTGACATGTCGTTACTTTAGTATTTATTACAATTTTACATGGGTGTTCACATAAAAATACTATCTGGAACACATTATTGCTTGCGGCGGACGCATGATATCCGTATGTTTACGGCGACATACTGCCATTGACATTAAATATAGCAGGGGCTGAGGGGGTTAATATATTCCTTCTTTCCTCCGGGAGGCCTGGGTTCAAACGTAGTTCAAGTCACAAGTGAAAATGAGTTTGGTGGTCTCGAAGCAAAACACATTTGTCCGTACGCTACAAAACCACCGCGTAATTTGGCACACGTCTGCTCCATTGAATGTTTTTGCTCCGAAGAGCAGAGCCGAGCGAGGCGGAATGCGGCAGGCCAGCTCCGCGGCGTGCTGGCGGGAGCACGTGGGAAAACACCAGCGCTTGCCCCGCCGCGCCAGTGCATGGCCGCGGGGTACCAGGCTCACGCCTCTCACCCGTTGCACCCTGAATCTCTACCCTGCTCATCAGCAAGAGATAAATTACCCTTTTATAGGTGAAATACAGAAGAGGTTTTGCTTTTCGTAAGATTCTGCTTGCTCTCAGAAGATTTGGGAAATGTTTTGGCAGCTGAAATGCTCAGGTTTTTCAGAATATCTTCGAAAAGGAATTTTAAAAATGTAGAAAAAAATAATCAAAAGGTGAAGCTCTGACTGCAGTGTTTTCACTTGAGCTTTTTCATTAATTTCAATGAGCTCGGGATTTCATTGGAGTAATTTTATTTTGCCACATTTTTCACGCAGAGTCTTTATTACTCCAAATTGATACAAGATAACAACAAGGAAAGAGGAAACTAGTCTTTTTTCATTAAAAAGTGTTTCAAGAAACAGATGTAGAGTATGTATTAAAAATAAGAATTATTGTAAAAGTATCAAGTTACATACCTATTGAAAATACATTTCTTTAATAATCCCAGCACCCAACTTAAATACTGGCTAACTGGACAAGAGTAAAGATTTTTTCTTCCTTGTCACACACCAGTGACATCTGAAATATCAGATGATATCAGGTGAAATCACCAGAAAGTAATTCCTTCTCCTAGAATTCAGAAATTTATTGGAATTATTAAAAGAAATTATGTAAAGGTCAAACAAAAGGACAGCACTGAATTCTTTTGAAATATTTCATTCTCGAAAATTCTTCTCTCGGACCCAGAGCATGAAGGGGCCAGGGAGGCATTTGTCTCCCCTGAAGAACAAATACACCTAAATTCCCCTGCAGCCTTCTGTAGTACCTTTACAATATGCTTAAGCAAGTGACCAAAAGGGCAAAAATTCTTAAGATTTTCTCCACCCTTCACCATTCTTTATTCTTTCTCCCCAGTATCAGAGTGTTTCAAAACTGGAGAAATAAACCAGGCAAATAAAGGCTTTTTGGTGATTTTTTTCAGTGACTAACACAACTGACAGGAGGAGTGCCTATAGAGCAGGACGCTTTCCACCTCTCTGTGAGATGGTTGGCTTCTCTCACCTGCCTCCTTCCCTCTTGAATACTGGTTTCTGCAAATATTTGTTCATTTGAATTTAACTCACGCAAAACTTGCAAGAAAGCGAAGCTTTCAGCTGGAATGTGTTTGAGCAACTGCATCAGAAACTGCCTGTTTATTTATAGCGAGGGAAACATGACGCATATTTTACTAGTGTGAAACTAACTCTCACCTTGTCTAGACCGCAGAGATGTCAGCTGGGTTTGCCTGCTTATGATGGACCGAAACTGTGCCTACCTGTGTTCGGTTTATGGGCAGGGGCTGCAGGGGAAGGTGAAAGAGCAGGATCCTAGAGCTCGTGCTTTAAAACCAAGTATAAACCAGGGAGAACAAGAAAGCTTTTGGTATCTTTCCTTATCCCAAAGCCAATTATGGAATGTTCTATGGTGGCTGAGGTTGCATCTTGGTGGTTTTGAGCATTTAGTGTGGAAGCTTATATTTAAATATACCAGAGTGTATAAATAATGAGTTTATTGCAAACAATGTAAAGAAAATGCAAGAACCTGAAAAACAGCACTAAGTAATGAAGTAAAGTACTATATTTTATTCCAATTCTAATATTTACATTAGCTATTTTGACTCTATGTGAAGGTATGTTTTAGTTGAGGAAGATGTAAAGGAAATAGATAAAAATACTAAACAGTCGCTACTAGCTTCAATTTTTAGGACTTGGCAAACAAGTTTATCTCAGCTATTAACTGAAGAGCACGTAAGGTTGCCTGCAAAATCTAGTAAGACTTAAAAGTAATCTGGAGTATATAAAGCAATAAGAAAATCTCTGTCATTTCCCAGTGAGAGACTTGGATGCTGTCTAGTTCTACATGCTATAATTTTTGGGAAAATATTTTTTTGCAAATGATGGGAAGTCAGTAGTTACAGTTACTGCTTACTGTTGACATTAGGTGACTGTTCGTATGCCCAGAATACCACCTACCTCAGCTAAATGGTATCTTTATGAAATTAACAGAATGCGGTTACAACACGGCTATAAGAAAAAATATTAACGTCAAATTTTGGATTATAATTGGAAAACTGACCTTTGGAAAATATGTTACCACTGCAGTCCTGAACTGTACTGTAAAATGACAACTTTAAGATCTAGAAGAATGACTGTATTATGCACTTTAGAAAACTCAGCAAAATAAAAATAATTATACTCTTTATGCTTCACTAGAATTCTAAATTAAAAAAACCTTGAAGCTTTCTATGGCCTTCCTCCTGTGAAGTAATTCACATTATTTTCTGTCTTCCAACTTTTTGGAAGTGTCTAACACTTTAAAATACCTTCAGTAAACTAGATTTTTTCATCATGATATGGGCAATCTCCATCGGCAATTGTGACAGGTATCGTAAATACAGTTTTTCCTAGAAACATCGCACAGCAGTATTATTTAACAGCACATATATGATTCTCTTTTTTTGTTGTTAAACACCTATATTTGACTGAAAACTCTGAAATACAAAAATCACAAATGCGTCACAGCAGAAAATTTTGAGAAACTTCTACAAGACCCACTTTGATATTTTACAGTTTCTTTTGGCTACATTACTCTTAAGACTTCTGCTACTCTTTTAAATCTTAATCAGTGCTACATGCATTTTTATTGCTTTTTGTCCATTGCTTTCCTCCCCAAGTCAGTATTTATTGATGTATGTATTACTCTATGCATATACAGCTTTATTAGCATTTATTAACCATTAGGCTAGTCTTATATCATTAAGCTGAATGTCATTTTTCCAATAAAGACTCAAAGATGCATAGAAAAAAGTCAACCTGTAAGTATTTTTTCTTCATGGACTAATCACAAACATTCAACGTCTGAGTGTTTTTTCTGAGATGTGAACGGTTATAGTTCACATATAGTTATAGTTATAGTTTTGGGTTTTACTGGATACATAAAAACCCCATTTCCACACAGAACTTTCGATCAGTAAATTAATAAATAGACTTCTACATAGATAAGTACAACTATATTGCAATTTTATTTAACCCGGCTGTGCTAAATTACCACCTAGAATGTAGAGAATGTAGAACTCAAAGCACTTAGCCTAATATTTATTTCTAAGACAACATTCAGTTTATTCACAGTATAGAAAAAAATAGAGAATTAGAAATATTACATCTGCCCCAGTTTGTCCGTCACTGATGACTGAAAATTAAATCCCAGAAGACTGAGACAATCACAAGAAACAATAACATTGGTAAAATATAATTTAAAAAATACCAACACCAATATGGAACACCTTAAGGGGGGGAATATCCCTCTGTTTGTGTCAATGGACCTGGCAAAACCTTCCAAACCCTAAGCCAGATACAAGGATTACTAAACTCAAGCAAGAGTTTGTGCCAAAAATAAAATTAAAAGCCTCCAGTATTCGGGGGGGAGGAGAGGCGGCGTGGGCAGGGAAATCATTCTTATTCAAATACTATTTTTTGCTTCAACACAACATCTCAAGACTAAGCTTATTTAATTTAAAATCAAAAATAAGAATTTAAAACCAATATCTGATTAAGTGTGTTATTTTTTTAACTAAGCATTCTGGATTGGCTTGATTCAGGTTTTTTTTGGTTTTGTTATTCATTTTGCTGAGAAAACAAAACAGATTTCATTTTATGTGACTCAGAATGATCCAATTCAGCCCAAAATTTTTGGGCTTGGCCAGAGAAATCAAAAGAATAAAGTATTCACACATCTGTATTTTAGATACAGCTGGTGTCAGCTAAAAGGTCTGAGTTAAGGCTCACTTGCAGAATGATGAGTGAGAATCTTTGGGACAATCCTACAGCATTTTTTTTCACCTTCTTTTTGACATATAATAAAGCATGGAAATTAGTGTTTCTTGATGCATGGCAACCTTCATGGCCAAAACCTCTAGGGTTTGCTATACGTAATAAAGGTAATCCGCTGAAAAAAAACATTTCTAGTGTCCTAGGAGGGAACGATACAATGACAAAACAGGTTATTTTTCACAATTTTATGTTAATCATTACTGTTCAATTCGGAATACATCCATGTCATATCATCCATCCCATCCCCTCAGGGTTTTATATTGCATTTCATTACAAAACGACCTCCACTCTGGTCACCTGCAGAACAATCTCTCTTAGCTTCCCATCTTAGCAGAGAAGCTATTTTTCTCTCTTTCTTTTAATTAAAATCTTTGTGTCAGTAGCATGTATTAAATCACGTTCCATTACAAGCCCAACTTTCAAAAGTGCATTTTTTTAAGCAGCTCATATTTTGTCAAGCTTAATTGCTTTAGTTCTAGGCAATATTAGTTGCAGAACAGCCACTAATAACCTTTAGTCCTGGCAAATTTTCTCTCAACAAGAACTCAATCACATAACATAAACAGCTATAAAAGGAGGCTTTTTAAAGCTTTATTCATAATGTATAGCACATGCATGTGGCAATGTATATCAGATCACAACACTGAATGAAATGTGAGATTTATCCATGATGTAAGTTATGCCAACATATAGTAAGTTGAGAGCATTAATTTGAATTTAGTTATATTAGAAAGGAGAGGGGGAAAAGCGACATGCTGCTTTATTAGAGCAGGCTTTCCCAATTTAATATTAAAAATTGTTTCTTGATTCCTGAACGCACTTGGTGGTGGCACAATGCTTGGTGATGCAGCTCAGTGTAGAAAAGACGTGCCAAGCTGTTGGCAGCAGACAACGAAGGTGGTCCATATGAAGAAATGCATGCTCAGGTTTAACGGTAAGGAAGAAATATTTTACCTTTGCTATGGTACGGCAGTAAAAAGAAAGCTGTAAGGACTGAAAAATCAGAAGAACGAGAACTTAGGATGGCCCCCAGGCCAGCACATGCCCGCGGGCTGATGGAGCCCTGGCCTCAGACACATGCCTGAGAGCATTCCCGAGATCCACAGGCAATGGAAAAGCCACATGTTGGCCATCCCCGACTGGCTGTGTCTCCCACACTGCAGTCTGGATTACTCTCAAAAGCCCATGTGTAATTTATGGGGTGTATTTACAAAACATCTTTAGCTTAAGCCACTGAATTTGTTAATCCCCAGAGATGAGGATACAGTCTTCAATATGGCAAGTATACTGCGAGGATTTAATACCAACTTATTTAACACTTAATCTAGTATATTTTAAGCCAATCTATTAGAGGAATATGCCTCGCAGACAGTTTTCAGCCTAACTGGTGGTCAGTAAGAAAGGCAGTCTTCTCAAAGCCTCCACCACCACGCTGTCCTCTCCTACAAGATGGCACAGTAACAGAGGGCATATTTATTCCATTCTGTTATTTCACCGCTTTTAGTTTTATTCACATAATAAATTACAAAAAGGAGAACCAGGGCGGAATAATCTGAAATGTCGCAGTACACAAGGATATTATTTGGAGAGCAGTAAGGTAAATATGAAGCAAGTCACCCAGCCTTTAAAAGAGAAAGAAGGCTGATAATGAGTTATTTTTTTGTAGTTCCATACAGTACAACTCACCTAAGAGCAGTATATTATAAAGAATCTGAAAGGTGGTGATAGAACTTTCTTTGTGATTTATAAACTTCTCTAAATCAAAAATATACCATTAATTTCACAAAGGCTAGCTGCAGAGAGGTACCCAAAGTGAAAACCTACATCACAAGTTTGAATATGAAAAGGCCGAGATTCTCAAGAAACAAAATCTTCTGTAGGACCGTTACTTATTTCACCAGTAAGTTTGCATAGTTCAGGCCAAGTTTTTCTAAAAGGTAATACAATCCTTTTTCAAAGGATCCATTGCCAAGTGCAATTATTTGTAAGCATTTGAGAAGTTCATAGAAACATTACACATACAAATTCAATTTGAGAAGTTTTAGGAAGTCCAAATTCATTAGGGAAGGCTGATCACAACTTAAAAGCAATTTGTGACTATGTCCAGCCCATTTATGAATGTTTTGCAATCCCTGAAATGAAATGTTTTCTTTAGTAGTTACAAAAGCTGATCAGCCCTCGGTACCTTGTTTGTTCTATAAATACTGTACAATTATTTACATGTAAGAAAAATATCATTACATAACTGAAAAAAGTTAAATATCCAGATTATTTTCAAAATTAAATACGGGTTTGACCTTATTCTTAACGCACAAGTTTTCTACTTGAAAAAATTTATAGCACCTGATTTGGTTTCTGTCTTATGAAGATTTAGGAATTGGATGTATGAAGAAGGGACTTATTAAAAAACTTAACTTTCAGCATGTTCAAATCTTAAAAGTAGGAATCTGTATAAATCTTTGCTGGATAATGGAATTAATTTTCTTTAAAAATGGATAACATCGATATGTTTGGTTAAAACATTTTTTCTTCTAAACTGGATCAAATCCGCAAAGCCTTCCAAACTAACCTTGAGCTGCTTCAGCAGGCTTTCTACTCAGTGCCTGAACCTAAATGCAAAACCAGGCAGGCATAAGTATCACCTACTTGTGGCAGAGCCACGTGCAATTTGGTAATTTCATTATTTTTGGCACATTCAAATAGAAAAGTGCACAACTAGCAAGGAAGTTCACTAATATAAGATAAGCATCAGACAATTACAAACACGCTTTCTGAAGAACGAGTTAAATAAACAACATTTCCAAACAATATGCCAGGTTTTCATGAACTTGCCGTATCAAAAAAGGATTTTCAGACTCATTCTTGAGCAATCATGGCTACATAGCTGGATTCCCCGGTGCAGAGCCCCGCTGCTGTCCCAGGAGATCTGCGTAGGTGCACCAGTTCATCCCTGCTTGCCATACTGTATATTCCATAGCTCTCCAATGAGAATATATGATGTAGAGTAACCCAGTAACTGCAATAACTTGTTCATAGGAATACCATTGAAGGAGATGTAATGACACAAAACAGACATGGAACAGCATTTTAAAAATATTTTTTCTTCAAATAAACCTTTTTAACATACAGGTGGTATTCATACAGAACAGCGATATAAATAATGTTTAAAAAATAAGAAACAAAATACTTACTTTCTGGAAATCTTCCTAAAGGAGTTACCATAGAGAGGGAATTCATTAAATTTCATATCTCTGTTAGGGACTTGTTTTACAGCTATTATTTTTATTTGTAATTATTTGTTGTTTCATATACTGCTTTAGAAAGCCACACAAAATGTCATTTAAAGACATAAACAGAACTAAATATTAATACCATTCTGTTAAAAAAAAAATCTCCCTTAAAACATAGTTTTATACTACCTAACTATACTCATTTCCTGAAGAAGAATTTCCATAGATTTAGGATTAGTTTGCGTACCAGATAACAGGACCCAACAGAGTTCAAAACTATAAAAAAAGAGGTAGCTTTATTTGTGTTATTTACATTGCATACTGGCTTAACCTGTAATTACAGCAAAGTTTTCTTTAGCAGAGACCACAGCAAGCGGAAACCACACTGACTTGTGCCAAGAAAACTGCTGCCTGCTCCAGTTAATTACTAAATGTGTTTCTCTGACAGAATTTTATCTTTAAGACCAATTTTCACATTAGCAGCTTGGCCTTTCTCTGATACATCGCCTGCATTACCGTTCTAATACATGCCCTAAGTACCTAAGGGACAAGGACATGCACAAGGGAGGCGAAAGCAGGAGTTTTATCATTTCTGACTTAGAGAATAGAACAGAGTAGAATAGAACAGAGTAGAACAGAATAGAACAGAATAGAATAGAATAGAATAGAATAGAATAGAATAGAAGAGACTATTTTAGTTGGAAGGGACCTACAATGATCATCTCGTCCAACTGCCTCTTAAACCAGCATTACTGACTCCTCACAAAGCCCTGTAAAGCCAACTGGATATGGTGTACTGGAGATGGAGCAGGTTATCTGCAGAATTACTGCAGGTTTGATGTTTGGAGTATGATACTGGCATTGAATTAGACATGACCGCCAGAACTTTTCAAGTATATTTTACATTTGTCCATGAATGCTGAAGGTAATATCCCAATTGTTAGAAAATGTAGCTTCATTCTATCTGTTGACATTGGCTAAATAATTCCAACCCTGTGGTCTACCTATTGATTTACCATGCATTTTACAGAGTCATAGATGGCCTACAGCGTTTGCATATATGTTACAAAAAATTCCAGGAAAACGTGACATAAAAAAAAAGAGTGAGATTTTGCATGGCATAAACTCAGTTCCTAACAGAAGCTTAAAAAACCTCCCCTTCACCTTAATTTTCATCTACAGGTTTAAAAAAAAAAAATCCCTTTTAAAATGGATACTAAAAATGAGACTAGATCAGCTAGCAAAACCCAAGCACACAAACATCTTCATAACAACATCATAAACTGGTCTGGTTCCTCAGAGCTGTCAAGGACTGAGAACAAAACTGGAGCAAGCGCTTCACTACTAAATCCAACATCAACATAAAAGACTGTATCAGGCACATCATATTTATGTTCATGATTCACATGTGGCATTTTTGCTATGTTCTAATATAATAAAGGATCTAAAATGTCACAATCCACACTTACAAGGCCACCAGATTAATTCCTCTCCATTCCTTCTCCTCAATACAGCCTCCACTGCTGTGGAGGTTTTCTCACCTTTTTTTACTCGATACCTTCTTTACTACACTACTGCATCCAAAAATCAGAAACATATTTTTCTACCTTGTCATGTGATTTGAATTTAAAAATCTCTACAAGGAAGGGACTGGATTTTGAGTGCCTCCTTTCCTAATTTTCACAATGGAGAGTTTATTGCTGTTAAAAGTTCTGGTTATTAGCAGGAACATCAAAGACGTCACATTTAGAGGTATTACTCAGAATCTTACATCATGTGTCATCATGTACCACTAACTCAAAAAAAAATCGGCATTAGTTTTATAGCAATGAATACAAAGACAAAATGTTTAAATGGAATAATTTAAAAACCTGTTCTTACACTAGAAAACACATTTGTATGTAGCATTCCAGAAGCCAACTGTTTAACCATTTCCTGTATCTACCACTGTAATCCCCCTGACCTTGACTGTCACCTGTTAACAAGCCCCACACAGACCAACTCCGCTGCTTACTAAAAGGGCAAAAATGACTAAGCCACTCCTATCAAGAAAATAACTAAATAAAAAGGTTTTTATTAAATACTAGATGTTATTAAAAATCTAAAATATTTTATTCTATCTTACTAGTCACCATGACTGTACCTGTAAAACAATAAATTATAATTGCCTGTATGTTATGTGTGTAGTTCTCAAATTCCCTTCAACTGGTAAGAAAAAAGTTTTCCTTACCAATTTTTCATGCAGTTTTTCTTGAAAGAATAATCTTACAGTGCTCATCAAATTTGGAACAAAACAGAATAAAGCAAGCTGAAGAGCTATGCATTAGTATTGCCCAATAACCTTCACTTTCGAACTAGAAATTAATTAAAGAATGAACCAAACATCACTCAGCTCACACTGTGTCTTTGTTGGTTTTGCTATTAAAAAGAAGTTTGCAAATTAAGAATTAATAGAATTAGTAGACACTATCACTATCAGCAGACCATTAATAATGCTGGGAGCTCCTGATCTTACAAAGCTTCCTGTATTTTTGTTCACTCCCGTCACTAGGCATTCTCTTAAACCAGTGACTCCAGTTACTCCGACCTGGCTTACGAAGTGCACTGTAAAACCCGTCCCGAGCGCGGCAGCAAGCAGAGGCAGCGCTGCAAGGAACCGAGCCCGCGCCCCAGGATTGCCAAGTCCATGGTTATCACGTACCAAACCTATTCCAAGGGTTTCAGGTAGAGGTCCTCAATGGAGCTGATGTTTGTCTCCTTGGCAAATGTCTATGAATTCAGCTATATATGTCTACAAACGTAGGCCTCTGCTGCCCAAGTTTCAGAGCTGTAGGTGCCTGCACTTTCAGTATTAGGCTGCTCACGAAACGGCCGGGTGCTCGTGTGGACCCCGCCACTGAGAGTACTTGCTGCAAGATGCCAGAATAGCCAAGAACGACTGGGCTGAACTGATGCTTTAATGACTTTTCGAGAAACTGAAGCTTTGATAACAAAGCAGCACACATACTAAAGAAGAAAAGCAAAGTTCAGAGCAAAAAGAGGCCCGAAAGAAGAAACTGAAGAAGCTGCAAATAGCTAGAGAGAGACCCGGAAAGCAAGAAAAATGTATTAGCAGACACCAAAGAGGTTCCAATAGTGCCAAAATGGAATTCAGATCCAGGTTTGGATGTTAAAAAGCCCCAGAATATAGAAGTGCTTGGATCTGGACACGTATTCTGTTTTCTTATTTTCCTTTTTATAATGTATCAGAAAAGGGTCAGATATTTTTTACAGCCGCATAAAACACTGTGGGTACAGTACAGCGTACTTACACTTACAGCACACTTACAGTGTGCAAGTGTATAAGTGCATGTTTAAATCCTATTAGCTGTGTACAGAATTTACAATAATATTAAAATCGTTTGTTGCATTACAGATGAGATTAGGCGTGATTACTGCAACCACACCCTATGTTATTTTATTTCTAAAGCTGAGATCTAATTTTGATTTTGTTTTCTAAAATCAACAAACTATTCGTATAGACTAGTGCACCAGCCTGCTTGCAAGTTCCAAATCTCAACCTGTAAACTCTTGCAGGCACATGAACCAGACTTTAAATGCACCTGGACACTACTATGGAAATACAGAAATAAATAGCAGAAGCAGTGGGAAAACCTATCCTGATGGAAGAAAAATGTTACATCCAGAAGGGAATGCAGCTAGCAGATACAATTGCAATAACTACAAGTGAAATGGTTCTGTAAGTAGGTATCATATGGGAAACAAATTAGCAGAACTTGAAAACATCTGGAATAGATATCAACATAAAGCTCAACAATGCATTTGAAAACCAAACAAGATTCCAGCAGAAATATCATAGAAATAAAAGACTGGAAGCAATACTTAAGTACTGAATCATGGAGGCCTTAATTCAGTTAATATAAAGGATTTGTTATTTTTGTTTCATTGTCATTATCAGTTTGCTATATATATTTTGTCTAATAAAGTGATACATGAAATCAGTTGACACATTGGTAGTGAAACATGAAAGACTAAGAAAAAGAAAGATCTTGATTAAAGTAGTTTACTTTTATTATGTTTTGTCAATATTTTACCTGCTATCTAAGTCTACACATGTTGTTTTAGCATTAGTATAAATAGGGGGAAAAAAACCCCAAACAACCCCCTTTCCAGAATGAACTGTGCTTACTGGAAAGATATTCAGCTGAAATGTGAAAAACAGTCTACATTTTGAGATAGACAAAATGCAGAATATGGCATTGTTCTAGACCAGATGTTTTAAATATACAAGAAAATAGCCAGTTTGGGGTTAATTTAAATGTCTTTTTACATTGATTCATATTTTTCATAATGCATAGTACAACATGTTTTCTTAGTATATAAACATATTTCTGCAGTTGGAACATGAGGATTTTAGTACCAATTGCATTACCAGGGCACTATTTTAAATCTATTAACCATTTTGAAAAGCCAGAAAATCCCCTTACATCAGCGCCGCGTCCCAGACACATTTCTTTACCTTTTCCTCCCTCGACTGCCCCAGTTGCTGAAGGGTCCGTCCTTGCCCAGTTCCCCACCTCACGGGACAGACTCTTTCCTTCTGGGAGCCTGAAGGACATGAACTGGTCCTTCCTCACTCAGGACCCGACAAAGCCCATATTACAGACAGACCTTCTCCCTCATTCCCCTCTCCCTTTACTAGTCTTTGTTCTGAAAGCAGTATTTATTTCATAGGCATGTTTAAAACCACAGAGAAGTTGTTTCTTACTGCCTCTACCATTCCACTACTTGAAATTATACCGCTTTTCTCCTTGATCATTTAAAAATAACTTTATATAGCTACAAGGAACATGCTTATCTTGAGCAAGCCAGCAATCCCACTGACCTCCAAGAACAGAACGCTGAGACGAACTGCGAGTTTTGCAGAACTGGGACTTACAGCAATGCCATAAAGACCTAGAGACCACGCAAACAGGACTGCCCACCACCGTCACGTCCTCTTCTCCATGTGGATTTTCTACCTGTGTGCATCTTCCAGTAATGCTCCCTATTCTGCTATCTCAGTGATTCTGAGCTTTATGAAAACTAACTTCAGTGAAACAAAGTAGGTTCTATTTTAGTTATTACAAATAATAGGATAATGATTTTCATTTGGGAAACAGAAAATCTCGGATGTATTTTCATTTAGACTTCACGACCATTTTTTCTTTCCATCCTAATTATTATTGTGTATTGCATGTAGTTAAAGCAAACCGTTTCTTCCATAATGACCCTTTTTTCAAGACTATCCAAGTTTAAAGTACAGTTCTATACTGGAAAATGCTAATATAAAAGAGGTGCCTTCTTATTAAACAGTTTGCCACCATTTTAAGATTCTGATCAGTATTACTCATCGGCAGCAACCGGCACACTCAGAACATTCCATTTCAGCCAACATAGGTATTAGCAAAACCTGGAGCTAAAAGGTTAATTATCAGTGAGGAAGAAGATTTCACACTGACCAAAATGTTAGCTGATTTTGTAGACATGGCAATAAGAAGTAAAATAACCAATATTCTAGGTGGTTTAACTAACAATTTATAAGAATTAATAAACAATAGTTAGCAGTTATGCTTAGACACATCTAGTATGCTGTAAAGTTATAAGCATATTGATGGATGGTATTATAGAAAGTTAACAAGTATTATTACCCTGTTGTACTCTACAAAGATTGATTTGTAGATGTTTTAACAAAAGATCAACCACTAACTTCTATAAATAAGTCCTAAATACTAACTTAATGTACAGGTTGACGAAAATTTTTTTTGTTTGTTTGTAAAACAAAGATTTTTTCACATAAATGGCAATGACCACAGTTTTCCATATTGGCATTTTTACAGTAAAACTCAATTCAAACTATAAGGCAGTTAGTATTCCTGAAACACAGAGAAATTATGAAAAACAGCTATGGAGGAGCAAAAAAGACCCCCAACTTTAAATCTTCTTTTACTTTGTTGCCTGTTCAAATACCTGTGTTGTCTTTTGCGGGGGTTTTGGTAATTTCCGCTCTACTGATGTTTGTGCTACTTAAAGTGACTTTCTACCCTGCACTGAAGCTGCAGCATTGAAGCTGCACAACAGAGGTTTGGACTTAAAACCTAGAATTTTTACAGTATTTTGGCACTGCCTCAGAGCTTTTTCAGTGTTTCATTTACCAGGGCTTGGCATTTTCATCAATCGTTTTCTCCATCACTACTGAATTGGTCACACGATTTGAAATCAATTACTTGCTCTTTGGAGTATGTCACAATTCCAAGTAATTTAACATTGAATCAGAGGCTAATTACACTTTCCAGCACTGTGAGATAGCCGAAGTGTTTGTCATGGGGCGCATGACCAATTACCCGTTTCATGGACCCAGAGAACAAGCTGCCACAGCAGAGACGTACCTTCAGGAGCAACAGCCCTTTGGCCAGGCGGGAAGCAAGGCCACTCGCGATCTCCCTGTATTTTCCTAACACTAAATTAAGCTCATAAAACTAAGATTATGGCACCACGCTTGGTATGAAGACGTTTTTCAGTAGTTTCAAGCTAATGCTTTTTTAGCAATTGATATTAAAAAAATGGCTCCAAATAGTCATCATTCTTTGTTTACTTACCAGATTTTTTCTGCAGGTACGATTGCATCTGGCACAAAAAGCATCCAGCTAACGTTCTTCAGCTAGGGAAAGCACATGCGCTACGGTTTGCTCTAACCACAAGAGGCTTAGTTTTCATTTAAGCTGTGTTTACTCTAGCTGAGTAACTTCTGAGGAGTGCAAAGGCGCAAAACAGAGGATGTGCTAGACGAGGAGCTCATGGAAACAACGGCTATGTGTAATCTTCGAATTGTTCATTGCTAAAAATACTAGTGTGTCAAATCTCTGGGCATCATATTCTTTACCAAGAAATAGATATTTGAGAGAAAAGAATTACAGCTGAATTAGGATCAGTAAAAAAATCAGCCCACTAATTGCACTTGGCCTCCCTGAGACGAAGGTGCAAGAGAACAGAGTCCAATTTCTCTACAGAAAATCTTTTACTTCTGTTCCTGCTTTATTTTGGTTTCATATGACAGACACTACTAATTCAGTGAAGGAGTGACCCCTAGACCCTGTTTCTTCTCCCCAGGGGAGCTCCAATCAGTCAGATTTTTCTCTGCCTTCCTTGCTACCAATGTATTTCAACTGGTTTCCCTAATTTTTTTCTGCTAATTCCCATTTCCTTCATAATCACAGGCTTTTATGTGACTTGCTGGCCAAGTGATTTTCAGGGGAGCTATAATTGCCACGGGTCTTAAACATTAACCCTGCCAGGTGTCAGTGCTGGGACTGCTTGTGCATTTGATTAATGATACCAGAGCAAAAAAATTGTTTTTTAATTGACTGTCGTGTTTTTCTTCTTGTTCAAGTGCTCCTGAAACAGTCAGATGATCTGGAACAAAGGTTTCTTGGGAAAAAACACCTGAGATGGCATGCTGAAATACAAGCAATACAAGCTAACTTAATGAAAAGTAGAAGGTCTCAGAAGCCCGAGATGTGTTGACTATGTTACATGTGCAGAAATCCCAGCAAGTCTGAAGCGTTTCCAGCTTTGTCACCTTGGATGGATGTTACAGCACAGGCAGCGGAGACACAACCAACAACTTTAAATATTACCTCTCTCTTTCATAAATAAACACACACACAAAAATAAAGGTAACCTTGATATCATTCATTAACAGCAACGGTGCTTTTATTTGGCTGGGGAAAGCCACGCAACAAGTCTCCCCGTCACGGAAGGGTAAGGCAGGCGTATTCCCCAGCTTGCCATCAAGGGGCCAGTTCACGTGCTGGGCGCCCAGCACGCACGCGGCTGAGCTCTCAAGTTGCAGACATTTTTTTGGAGCCAGTCGACAGCAAGATCCCTATACCTATTGTTCTTTTTAGCGCTTTTAGGATCAGAAAATTCATTGGTTTGCTGAGCTGTTCAAGATGAAAGCAGAAGCAGCTGAGGATCCGTCAGTTATGAAAAAGTAGCTTTAAGAACTCTCCCGAAGCCATCAATTGCAAACAAAATACAATGTTTAAACACACCATATCCACAAGCTACTGCTTGAATCACATTACTTAACAAAAGTTGTTGGAGTTAGATGTGAGTGAATGTATCAAGACAATTTTCAGGCAAACCCAGAAAAAGTAATCACTCAAAAGAGAGCATTGTTTTAAACCTATCAATGGTTAGAATTCTGCTAAAATACGTTTGCAGCTTCTTTTTCTTTGTCAATTAAAGATGTGGGATATTTCCACTAAATTCCACTGTCCTAAGTGAAACAGGAGTGGAGGAAAATAAGCGCAGGTAACTGTCCCATGGCCTCGGAGCACACTCTTTTAGGTGTCCCACCTCTGCTGGGTCAGCTGAAGCCTGTCCCAAACTGGGCTGCTTTTATTAGACACAGTGCTTTCGAGTCAAGAAAAGTAGGCTCAAGTTAGCTCCACTGTTTAACAGTGTAAGCTGATTTAAATCGGTTGAGGTGACGTTCTCTTGAAGTCTCCTGTTTCAGCACAGCAGCCTTCCTGTTTTAAGTGCTTTAATGACATCTTGCAATCCCAGTGACTTGAAGAAGCGCTGGTCCAGCTCCTACTCCTGGCCTATCTTCACTGCTGAAAATTCTTTTTTCTCACGGACTGTTATTGGTGTATATATAGAGCTCAGTTTTGCTGCTAGGCTATAAACACTCAGGATAATTCTATAACATATTTAAGATTCTCATTTGGTTGCACTCACAAACACTTAATCCATTGCTAACTTCTAGCTTTTCAAGATGCAATTTCTTTAAAACCCCTCTTATTGCAAAATCACCTAGCAGGTGACAGAAATCACTCGAGGTGTATGAAAACAAACCAAAAAACAATTGAAAAAGAGAGGGGCTAGAATGGAAGCCAGAACTCTCTTTCTTAACAATACCAAACACTGCAAGTGATCATTATAATAAGTGTTTGTTTGAGATATAGCTATTATATATTGCCTAAATATTTAAGTTAGCCAAACCCCTGATCAACTGAAACAAAACCTACGCAGGCCAAGAAGCTGGAGCTAAACTGTTAGGGGGAGTGTGAAGCTGGCATTAGCACTGAAGCAGGAACAGAGGTGGTGTGAGGCACACAAAACCACAAAAAGTGATCTCATGTCTTTAAACTGTCCAAAGAATCATAATAATAAAGTTCTAGATGAGTGTTGAGGGGACACATGCCATTTCAATGAAAAAAGTAATAATTTTAAATGACATTTTGAAACATTCCATGGAAATGTATTTGAAATGTAATATGGGGACTCCAATAAAGAATATGCTTTTAATACATTACAGATTATATGTGATCATCAGTTTAAGACTTCCCCTCAACAAGCAAGATAATTCAAGTAGACATCTAGTCTGTCTATACAGTTTGTATTGCCATCCTTTCAAATGCAAACTCTGATGTTTCTTCATGGCTGGAGAAATACAGAGAAGGTATGGTTTTAATTTTTCAAACTCCTTTGCAAATAAGCTTAAACATTTTACAGTTAAAAGGACAGAATTTACATTTGCTGTGTCTGGTCAGTTTTAAAATGGTATCTGTTATGAATCATGTTCACTTTTAAAGTTCATTTAACTTGGCTTATGGTTTACTTTAAAAAAAATGTTATGCATCATTTGGAGCTGCACTCCTAGCCACTATTAGTAATAATAAAGGCGTGCAGGTTCCATCTGATGGCCCTTGTATAAACTTGGATTTCCATAGGAAAAAACAAACAGGATCCACACGATGGTAATAAATCCCACAGGCTTGTGCCGTTATCGATGCCAGGAGTTTTAATCAAGGTACAGCCATTACAGATCTTTCTGCCGCCTTAATGGGATGTCTGAGCAGATGGTACTACTAAATCCCATTAACCAGAAATACTGTGGGATTTTTTGCTTTTAATCCTAATGAGCAAACATGCCTTTATGGTGAGATGAAGTCACAGAATAACTTCAGTGGGACTTAAGGACCCTCAGCATCTTCTGGTGCTGAGCTCTTTTAGGCTAGGCTCAATTTTGCAGCTCCTGTGTTATTCACTCAGGTTACCTAAAATGGTCGGGTAAGAGAATCTCAGCCAGAAAGAGAAGAAACGCAATATTATCAAATAATTTGCTTTCAAGGCGGATTAAGCTCTTTCAATTAACAGAGACAGCTTCACATGGTGGTGTCACCTCACCACATCCCTTTTTCTTTCTCTGAAGGTTATCCCAAATTGCAATGCTTCCCATCAGGCTGAATCACCTATTTATTTTCGAGGCCTCTAGGCTACTCTGCTCAGACCATGCCGATGTTGCCCTCCAAAAAATCTTCCCCACCACTCTTTTTTTTTTTAAATAAACAATAATACAAAAGCCAGTGTTCTTGCTGACCATGCCAAAGGAGCCAAAGAAACCATGACATCAGCACCTTCGGTGCGCCAATAAACACAAAATGAGCCTCTTCAAAAGTCAGATGTAGAAGACAAGGAACAGAGGGATCCAGAACTCAGACTGAACACACACCTTCACCTTACAACTCCAATTAATGTCTTTTTTCCCTCACCATTATGCATTTCAAAGGAAGAAGAAAAGAAAAAAAATCACACGTTTGTCCACAAACCCTTGTAATGATGCAAGCACTCACCTTCCATTCAGTGATGTTCACTGACATTTTTGACACAAGAAAACCAGTTTTCTTATAATTATGTCTCATAAATACAATAAAATGTCCTTTCGAAAAGCCACCACATAAAATCTAAACATGGATGTAATGAATAACAAAAATCACTTTTGAACACTGCAGCTTATAACCTCAAAAAACAAGCTATGTTTTCCTGATGCTTTCCTCATGCCCAATTTGATATGGTCTGCCGAGCAGTTTTTTCTGGCTACTATCATGTTCTTAGCCTCTGTTCTTCTATCTCCCGTCCATCACTGATGGATAAAGAGACTTTCCCTCACAGAAAAACATGAGAGTAAGATTGCCCTGCACTCCCCAGCCTCTTCATGAGAAATTTTTCCACTCTTTAGAGCTCTCAACGTGCACATTTACCTGTTACTGAGCAGCTGTTTAATCCAGTTAAGTAAGTCCATTCTCCAAATCGAAGAGTCCAGTAAATAGTTCAGGCAGGCAGAAAAGCAGATGGTAAAAAAAGATCACCTAAAAACATCAGTGGCAATCACAGCACTGACACATTGAGCAGCCGTGAAAGCCCATGGTCTACGTCCTGAAGCAGATGGACTATGAAGTCTCTTAAGACATCAGGCTCCTCCAAGCCAACATGACTGAACCTACGATCATCAACCAGGTCTTGGAGCACCATGAAGAGCGTCAGTACAGTTTAAGAATCACAAAGAAGTATCCTAAGGTTTGTGACCTACCTTTTGAACTTTATAGAGATGTACCACTGAGCAGCTCTGCAACAAAAGCCTGAATATTTACCAACCTGGTGAGCTTCTGGTAGTTGCTGAGAACTGAGACAGCCACTTGCTGAAGAGCTGCTCTTTGCGTTTCAGGCTGAGTTGCCTGCACTAGCTTGCTAACAGTGCCAGTGGTCTCTCAAGCCAAAAATAGACATAATGAAGCTGCTACAAGAAAAGTCCTTCCACAGGTATGGACTTGATTTTATCTTCTTCCCCCTCATTTAGTCACAGTACCTCAGCTGCATGGCAGGGGCTGCAACTGTTGGATAATGGTGCTGGCTTGTACGCACCATCCCAGCTTGAGTCCAACCCCCATGCCTGTAACCCTCCCCTCCCCAAACCCTCTGGCTTCTAGAAGTTGCAATAAGAAAAAGCCCAGGGGACAAAAGAGCCCAGCTCCACTATGGATATCTGCCCAAATACTGAGTAGTTATTTGGACAAAAAAAAAACCAAAAGCACAAAAACCCACCAGGGTTGCGTGTATGGAGGAGAGTAGGTTAAACCCAACCACACAAATGTACTTATTTCAAGAGTTATCACTCAGCAAGTCTGTGCTCTGAAGCTTAATCACCAAAAAAAAAAAAAAAAAAGAAAACCTCAAGTCCACAGATGGGCAGTGCTAAAGTGTGAAGTATTTCTCTGGTGCCACAATGGTATTTTACAGCAGCACAAATGTTTACCTCAATATTGCCTTAAAAACCAAAGGTATTTATGCGCGCTGGAAAACAAACCAGGGAACAGGCAATGCAATTAGCTTCATTTACCACGTACAGCAAGGAAGCTTGCCAGGCCTGCCTGAGAAATGCAGAGCTTTAATGGGAATGGCCAGCAGTCACCTAATAGAAGTAGGTGAGTAATGGCTAATGAATAATCTATTCCATGCATTTAGGACTTCTTTCCATTTCAAAACTGTCTATGAACACATTATATACTGGCAAATAACTTCTCGAGCAGTTTCTTGAAAGCTTTCACATTCAAAATACATTAGTCAGATGTGCATAATCCTTGGGACTATTTCTTGTACCACGCTAAAAACAATAAGCTCAAAATTTTCACAGAAACAAAAAAGTTGAGTTATTTTATTAAAGTTTCTTTTGTTGAATGTTCACACCTCACTGGCTGGAATATTCTCAGAAAGCAAACAGAGTAGGCAGGGGTTCCCATAGCAAAAATCTACTGCGTAAGTGTTATTTACACATTTCCCTCTGTCACTCTGGAGACAGCTCCAGTTCGCTCTTTGCCCCATCTAGAAATTCATTAATATGCTAAACGAACGCCTTTCGCCTCTGTTTCCGGGACGAGTGCTCCTGGAGGAATTCTCGGGCAGCACGAGAATAACCAGCCAGTGCTGCGTCTGCACCAGCCGCTGACTCGGCGCTCCAGGACGTGCCTCCGGCTGAGCCAAAAGGAACGTCACCCTGAGGAGCCTCATCTCTTCAGCACGGAAGACTATTTACTTTGGAGCAAAGGAGGGTGAGCTCACCCAGAAACACGGCGATGCTGTCAGCAATCGTGGTGACTGCGTTCCCCCTCCTTATTCAAAAGGAGAATGTCGGTGATTCGAGCACTAGCTTTGACCCAGGGGAAGCCGGTTGGGACTAACCGAGTCCAACCGAGGACCACAAGCAGCTCACTCCACCTAGCACCTTGGAGAGATAGAGAGCAATGGTCAGATAAGGATCTTCTTGATATTGGTGCCCAAAATGTTGTCCCAACTGGACAGGTATAACCCCAAAATATTTGTAGAGTCTGCTGCATGCTGAAAGTATAGCTGAGTTGAGATGCATGGTATATATTTAACATATCAAATAACAAAAGTAAAGATGTAAATGTTCCTTGTGTGCACCTGACATACCATATAGACTTTGGATATGAAAATGGAGACTTAATACTCCAACTCCTTATGTATTTTAAACACACACATTCTAAACTACAGCTCTTACCATTTCCAATTCCCTGTTTATGTCAATATATGAGTAGCAGTAAAAGTAAGATTACAATCAAATCAAAATAAATATTGCAAACTTGAGAGATCAGAGATGTACATGCATAAACAAACTATCGAAATGTAGAGTGTATGGCAGGTGGGCCCCTGGGATTTGCAATCCGTTGTCGAAAGTAGGATCAGATGTAGCACAGCTGGGGCTATCAGCACAGGTGTCATGTCAAGACCTGACAAGCTTTTCCCACCCACTGCAACGCCAATCCACGTCATAGAGAGGATAACTCAGACCACGAGCTAGCAAGCAGGTGCCTTCATGATGAAGCGGTTAAGTTGTGCTTCATCCCATATGTGTCCTTTGTTGTCAACAGAAGAGCTGCCAGTGGCGTTCAAAATGCAGGAATTCAATGTACACATGCATGCAAGAAGTTCCTGCCCTCTAAATGCAAGGCAGTGCCACCAGCCTCTCCTTTTGGTTAAAGAGCAGATTTGGGTTCCTCACTCTGCAGCACTTGGGTAGGTCATTCAGCCCCACTTGGCCTCAGCCCCCCTTCTTAAGAAATGGCATTAATGTTTCCATATCACTCGTGTTTATTAGGGCCTTCACAACTTGTGGTGATGGGCATTACGGAATGCTTATAATAACAAATAGCTTACGCAGTTGACTGCCTTGCTGCAAACACAGATTAGATGTTTAATGCTATCTGAGGTGCATTCACCTCACTGAACCGGAATCTGAGTAAGTGAAAACTTTCCCACCAGTTTAAATCGCATCGTTACCTACACATACACATACATTAAGTAACAATGACGTTAAATTCCTAACAAGTTGTTACTGGAGCATTCAAGAAACAGTAAGAGCGAAAGGCTGAAAAGGAAGATTTTAATCAAATTATACACATCTGATAGCTAGTCTGTTTTCCAAAATAAAGATTAAAAAGACCAAGTACACTTAGTGGATATTTACACATTTTCTATTTTCTAAAAGCTTTCAGGACTGACTTCAATAAAACTCACTTTCTTGGGAACCGTGCTTGTATCAGCACAGAAAATTAAACTCATTATTGCTGAGATAAAAACATTGAATAAATTCATCAGTAATGCTCACATTTTGCTATAATGCAGAACTCCCATCCACATTAAACATTTCTAAAGGAAATAAGCAGCTGTTTCACAAACACTGGAGGTAATGTCTGCAGACACGCTCCTTCCTGTCTGGGTTCTCTGGTGCTAACCAGGCAGTACATTCACATTATAGTGCTTCTTTTAGTTGGGGTGTTTAATATAATTTATCTCCTCTCTTCTAACACTTGCTGAAGGAGAAAGGGACATATGCGTATAAAGACTTAAGTTTTGCTTCGTGCGAAACGAGGTAAATACAGCAACACTGTGCCATGTGTGCTGTAGGCATAATGTCTGCTGCATGATACTGTTCAGTGATAATTTTTTCATAATGATTTATATCAAATGCAACCCTGACCAAGACGCTGAAGTTGCATGACTGTAAGTATTAATTTAGCATTAAAAGATCTCCAATTATTATATTGGTTTAAAAATCACAGAATCATATGGCAAGAGATTGCTAGTCTATCTATTGTCAGTCTTAAGAATAGGATCAGCTCTCCTGCATCGTTCCTGATAGATGCATGTCTAGCCTCCCATCAAATTCCTCTAATAGTAGAGATTCCCAACCCAAACAATCTTTATGATTTCAAGAACCACATTATTTAGGGAACATGAACCTTCTCTGCAGCAACTCAAGACCACTATAGCGCATCATGTCTGTTATAGATATAGAAAAAAAAGTTATTCTCTTCTTCCTTGCAGCAGCCTTCTAGATGTTTCATGTTACCGTTTTCCCTCAAGTATTTTCTTCTTTAAGCAACCCCTGCTCTCTCCTTGAACTTCAAATTTCTAGACTGCTAATCACTTCCACTGATGCCCTTTGGGCTCGACACTTTTATTGAGGCTTGGTAGCCAAAACTGGTCATGATATTCCAGCTAAGGTCTTTGCCTTTCAACAGCCAAGTAGAGAGGAAAGATGGTACCACACGTCTGACTGGCTGTAATTCTGCTGATACATTTTATTGCAATGTTTGTATTTTCACAACAAGACATCCAGCCCCAGTAAATCACAAGTCATCTTTTGCAGACTGTGGCTCTGCCCATGGATTGCCATAAGGCATTCAACAATTTTTTCTCTATTCAGTAGAGACAAAATAAATAACCAAAACCCATCTCCTATTTTCAAGACCATTTTGAAGTCTGAGCTTGTCCTCCAACATACTTGCAGGTCTCCAAATTTCTTTTCAAATCTCTTCTATTTCCAAACAAAATTGTGAAGAATAAACCAACTTCACTTGGCCCACTCAGTATGCCCTCCCACTCTGATGGGGAATTAATAATAGCTACTTTCTGAAATGGGGTTTCCAAAAAGTTTGCACCCCTCCCAGAATATTCTCTATACTATTATCATTTAATGGTTTGTGAAGATAGCACATGAAATTATCTCAAAAGCCTTACTAAAGTCAAGACAATGACATCAGCTGTAGGTTCAAAAACATTTAGTTAAAATGTCCATCTCTGCAACAAAGACACCAGCTAGGCAAGAACTGAAAACTACTCAACAGGGTTGGAGGCAAAGCAAACTCAGAAACTGCACTGGGCTTGGAGTTTACTTCAGAAGTTTGTGTTCCCCAAAGCTAGTCTATTCTTTTCCCTCAAAATATATAATTTAATTTGCTAAAAGACACCAACACAGCTCCTCTCCATTTGACACCAGCCTCGGCTCCAGTAGAAGATCGGAGACTCTTGAATCATTCCCACTTTACTTGTCTTGCATTTTCCCTTCTGACCAAGAGAGACCGTGGGACTTTTATGTCTCTGCAGCCTACTCCTAGGATCCCACATTGGAGTATAACAGCATTACAACATTCCAAGCCATATTACATCTAAGTTGCACCACTGAGATCATGTTCGAGCATTCCGTTTCGTTCTCAGGTCCCAAAGACATGCGAAAATACTCATTCCACTCTCCCTTTTCATGCAAAACATACCTCTCGTAAGAAACAAACATCGCTTTACACCTTTCCAAACTGTTTACTAAACCTTCTAATCATCAAACTGTTGCATAAAACAGAGACAGGGATTAATTTAGCAGTACTCTCAATAACATTTCAGCTGAAGTGTGTATAAGGTAACACATGTCAGCATTGCAATGAGGAGAGAATTCTTCAAGGAAATCCAAGAGGGGGAAGTTCCATTTTCTTAAAAGGAAGCAGTTAGAAAATGGGATTATGAGCAATTCAAAGATGAGCCAAAAAAGTACATCACTAGCAATCAAATAGGAAACAGAAGAACCACATTTTTCAGGTTTTCCTTCTCACACATGGCTGAAAAAGTTTTTATTTCAAGTTTATTCACTTTTCTGCTTGACATTCTAAGGAAGATTTAAGCAGTCTAGTAAAAACCTCCACTAAAGGACATAAAAAGTTTAAGTCTGGGGATTAAATCTTCATCTTGCAGAAGCTGGTTAGTGAAGATTTCTTGTGTGTACACATAGGTAAAAAATTAAAATGTTTTCCTTAAAGTTTCCTTTTATTTAAAACTTCCAGAACTTTAATATCTCTTTGGAGAAAAACTCCCTCACAACTTCCACTTTTGGAAGAAGCAGAAATATCTTGCTATGGTACAAAATAACATATTGCTTCCTCATGTATTTGTTGAAATATAGGGCTTTAGATTTCATTAATACAAGGATGCTATATTTTGTGGTTGGCAAATCACATCTTTTGTCATCCAGTTCTTGGCAATCAGCAACAGTCATGAAAGAAAAATCCTTGGAAAAAAAAAAAGTTGTTGGTCCCTCAGATTTCCCATCGAAAGTCATGCATCTTCATTTAGGCACTTCAAGAAATCTCTGTTTAAAGATACAGAGCCAAATAACATGTGGGATGGCTCCTCACCTATCACAGGGCAAGCACAAAAACTGGTCCAGGGTGTTAGAGAATCAGAAAGAAGACAACATCTATACTGTGATTCTCTTTATCTCAACCCGTAAGTTTTCTCACCTCTACCCTTCCGATTCTCTCCCCCACCCCACCGGGGGGGAGCGAGCGAGCGGCTGGGTGGTGCTGAGCTGCCAGCTGGGGTTAAACCACGACAGTCCTGTTTGGCACCCAACGTGGGGCTTGAAGGGTTCCAGATAATGACAGATTCGATGGGAATGTGCTGGATTGAAGTTACAGCTGTTATAGCTCTTTGAGTATTAATTGGCAGGTCCTGTGCTTGCCATGGGGCTTGCTTGCCTTACTGTAATTAGAGTCTAGTGCTCGTTAGTGGCTGCTTTTTGCTTTTGCTGCTTGCTGTGCTGCTGATCATCTGGCTGTGCTGTGCCTTTTGATAACAGCGATGGGGATGCGCCTGGGCTGGCAGATGGCCGGGGCATCGCTGCTGTTCCTGTGCTGCTGTGCTGGACAGGCTGGAACTCCAGTGTGAACTCGAGTCGAAGGGACTGTGACCTGCGGATGTGTCCACGCGGGAGCAGGACACCCCAAAGCGTCTGTGGCTGTGGGTAAGTCCACGCCAGAGCAGGTACCTCTCGAAGCATCTGTGGCCATCGATATGTCCGTGCCGCAGCAGGTATACCTCTGAAAGGGACTGCAGTCCAAGCATAAGTCCATGATGGAGAAGGTACACCTCGAAGCATCTGTCGCCATGGATAAGTCCATGTCGCAGCAGGTACACCTTGAAACATCAGTGGCTGTGCATGAGGTCATGCTGGAACACCTCCAAGCTTCTGCGGCCATAGATAAGTCCACAACACAGCAACTATGGTCATGGGTAAGGCCATGTTGGAGCAGGTTCACTTCTGAAGGGACTGTGGCTGTGGGTAAGGCCACAATGTGCAGGTACTGCCCTGAAGGGATTGCGGCCCATGGATAAGGCTGCGCCAGAGCAGGTGCACCTCAAAGCGACTGTGGCTGTGGCTAAGTCCATGCTGCAGCAGGTACACCCCTGAAGTGGCCACACGGGACCAGCTACACCCCTAAGGTGTAGCAGTCTCTGGCTAAGTCCAAGCCAGAGCAGGGGCACAGGGAGGAATTCATTGCAATGTTAAACCCTAAGGTTTGGTCCAAAGGGACCAGGGGTGGACATTGTAACGGATATACCTTCAAATTGTCATAAACCATGATTTGAGTCGCGTGTTGTAAGAGTTATTAGAGCAGGAACCACCTGAAATGATGGAGGACAAGCCTTACAAGAAGCAATGCAAGTGCAGCAATGACCCAACCTGAGCTGGCTTTGGTGCCCAGTAACTCCACACAACAGACCACCTCTCCTGATCTGAGTGACCACCATAACGATGGAGCCCAAAGTCATGGACTAAATTAACTGAATGGACATTTTATGGACATTTTACATCTGCCTGCCGATGGGAAGTAGTGAGTGAATTCCTTACTTGCTTTGCTTGCGCGTGCAGCCTTTGCGTTCCCTATTAAACTGTCTTTCTCTCAACCCACGAGTTTTCTCACTTCTACCCTTCCCATTCTCTCCCCCATCCCACCGGGGGGGAGTGAGCGAGCGGCTCTGTGGTGCCGAGCTGCCTACTGGGGCTAAACCACAACAACTGTAGATAAGTACTGCAGTATGAATACAAATACTGTACTAATCTGACAGTGTAGTAGCATCAGGCTGCTGTAGCACATAGGCAAAAAGGAAGGATCTCAGGAATACTGCCAGAAAACTAATTCACCTTTCAATCCCAGCTGTTTTACATCAGTGCCTCTCCAAAGTCTCTGATAAATTTACTCCTGTATTAAAATGTACGTAAGTATTTTCAATAATATTTCATTTCATCCAATTAAAAAAAAATAGAAATCCAAGTCTTTGTTCCTTTTATAGTCCTCCATGGTATATGAATGAATTGTAGTGAAATGCAAATCCCCAAAACACTGAATTATTGGTGTGCTTTGGATGTGATAGAAAACAGGACACAATGAAAGTTTTGCAAAGTGTTGCACAGAGACCAACTTCTGCGTTTATTCAGAGCCTCAGTGAAGGACCACACGGAAAAGAAATCTAACCACTTTCCTTGCAGTTATCCATGGGGCAAGGTGCTACAACCACTGGGCAAATGCTAACAGTGAAAAGGCAGAGATATCCTGACATGGAAAAGAGATGAGAATAGGACTAGCTGTTCTGCTAGATCCCAGGGAGCGTACAAGACTTCAGAGATTTAGCCTTGTTCGTAGTCTTCTGAATAAAGAACTGGGAGCAAAACAATTTAAGACAGTTTAGAAAAGGATAGGGCGAATAAGCAGGAAGGACTTTGGGGTGGTAGTGGTTAAGACTCGGTCCAGAAGTACTACCAGAGGTCTCCTGAGAAATTCACGATGCTTTCTTACTGTGAAAGAAAAGAACTGAAGAGGGATGTAGCACACAAGAGGACCTAGCATGAAGGATGGCCTCTGTGGTTTGCAGTGCTGCTCATTTCACCTACAGTGTTGGGTTTGGAGACCCTAGAAGCAGCGGGATGGACTGAATCCCACAAGAGACAAGTCACTATAAAGGTTAGAGACAGCGTCGACACCTCATAATGCCAGAAGACTCTGATCACTACTCTTGAAAATGGAGGATTTCTATTATTCTTAAGATGTCCCTATGCTTTAGTCACCCTTTTCTGTGTCAGGTCTAATAGTCCACCATTATCTTTGATCACACAGGTAGGACATGAACGTGTCCCCCTCAAAAGGTCTGCATTCCCCAATACCTAGCTAGCAAAATAAGGTGAAACAAATAACACTGTGCATTTAACATCTCCTGTGTCGGTACCTCTTCTCATAGGAGCTGGCAAGCTAGTCTCAGGTTCAGTCAATCCAGTTTACAAAATAAAATCAGCGTTTCAACGTGAGGAAAGCTCTACTCCATTACTTAGTCCGGTAGTCAAAATTAATCAAACTATCCATGATTTGAACAGTTCCACAGCTCCAAATTTCACAAATGCACCAGCTAAAAAGAATAAAATTCCCTGAGCTTCAACCACAGTTAAGACACCGTAAAAAGACAGCTCTTCACACACAACCAGGCAGACAGGCTCTAAAGAAACTTCCATCACCTCTGTTACAGCTTTTTCCTCTTCTGCCTTTTTTGTGTTACAAACTATTGGGAACCGCAGTGAACTGCAGAGTCCATTTGTGTTAGTCTACAACGCTGCCATGTCAGGAGTCCACCCATGACACGGAACAATTGGGTTTCTGCTCGCAGAATGCTACGAGAATGGAAAGGAAGATCCTGAGTCTCTTCTGCCCCTTCCAAACACTCTGTTATGTCAATTAGACCCACGGAAATCCAGAGCATTGCAGCTGCATCCCTTCGGTAGCACCCCAAAAAGGCTGTGATCTCACCGCTGGGGCACTAAGAGCTGTGTAAATACTGTGCTACTGACCAAAACTTATTGCCACCCTAGCGTCAAGGCCCCAGGGGCTCCTGAAAGGGCTAGCTAACATGATTCAATCAAAACTAACACGATTTTTCTTTCTTTTTTTTCTTTTTTTTTTTTTTATTCATGGTTAAGGTGTCCCCTAAGGAGAAGCCCTCAGTCCAAGGTAGAGAGAAGAGCTGTAAGAGCACAGATGTTAGCAAAGTACGTGTCGGTGTTACGTGGCTGGAACATATTTAAGGTGCATTAAATGGCCTAATGATGCTATTTCAGCTTATGAGACTGTAAATGATGCCTCAGGAGTAAACGGAAAGTCATTATCGTAGGAATAATTCGGTTTAGGAATCGGTATCTTTGTAACAGGTACGCAAGTGCAGGTGAGCTCTAAACCATCAACCCCACACGCTGCTCTAAACCAACTGTGTCACCGGCAAGGAGAGAGAAGCACAGGTACCTTGCGGAACTGAGGCATAGGTGGTTTGTCCAGAACATTTCCCCAGCTTGAAAACGCGTTGTACAGAGGGAGCCAAGGTATACTCGCTCTTACATTTGTCTTGGTACGCTCTTAGAAAATGTAAAGCAGACCCAGACTGCAGACTGATAAGTGTCGTATGAAACATGGTCAGCTTGCAAGCTAAATGACGTTTACCTAGTTGTTTTATTTAATAATGGAGCCGTTATGTAATTTGAATTCCTACAACAAGCACCAAATGTAAAAGAATTCCTTGTTTCAGTTGTCACTGAAATCTGCTGTTAATAAGATATATGGTTATATATAAAATCCCTGGAATTATATAAGAATCAAATGGATTATTCATAACTGAAATTTTGAAACTTGTGGCATTAAATCTGAATGAAGCAGCTTATCTCAAAACAATGAAAACCCCTTAAAATAAGATTTGAGTAATTATTCATCTTGGGTTACACAGGGATAAAAAACTCGAGATTTTGCAATTTTTGATGTGAAAAAATATCACAAAATGCTAAAAACCGAAGTATTCCTCCACCCACTTACCATACACGCAAATGCATTTCCATTTATTTTAAACTTGCAATTATTTTAAAATAGTGTTGTTCCATCCTGACTTGAGAATTGGACATTTTGCTAACACAGAACTTTCCGTACTGCTCTGAAAACATAAAGTCAGTGCGGAACACCTGCCAACATTACAGATGATCAAAGTCACTGGGTGCTATATCAACACACAAATATTTCATTTTATAGAAGTTGCTATAGTTTGATCCAAACCCACTGAACTCAAAGGAAGGTTTTTATTAATGACAATGGATCCTTTTATTAAAACAGAGGTTTTGGACAAGATTTCAAATAAAACACAGTTACCATGCTGCTGTGTTCAGATCAGGAATCGTATGTAGACTTTTGATACAGCATGGCCCCATAGCCCTTTTTTATGCAGATCAAAAGGGAATTCATCAAGACCTAAACATTTTGAAGTTTTAATGCTATGGGCCAAAATATTTTTATAATATATCTAAGGCATAGTATTCCTTTTAATTGAGTTCCAGAAAGAAAACCTGACTCCTTTAGATCTCACAGACACATGCGAAAAATATACGCTTCTTCAGCATTAACATAAAAATATTAACAAGCAAAATTAAACAATCTACAATCATTAGCCTGTACCAGCACAATTTACTCATAGCTTGGCAGAACTTCCTTCCCATCATGTAAAAAGCGGTATTTTAGTAGTCTTTACAAATGACTGCCATGTGCTTCCATTATATAGCCTTTTCTGTCTGTTGGCTCCACCTTATAATGAACCTGCTGCTTCTGCTTAATTCAATGTATGTCAGTTTTCCACTGACTTCAACAGAAAATCTATTGTCCAGAGCTGAAGATACTACGGATTGCTGTTATATAGGATATAGTAAAATGAATAATTGGGTAAGAGGAGCAGATCAATGAGAAAGCTCTGGTTTAGGCACAAAAATCTGGATAATTAGTAGTGATGGGAAGCAAATTCAGAAAAAAGCACATGGCAGTTAAATTGAGTTTACTAAAATAAGATGTTTTTTTAAATTGCTTGAATATGGCAGGAGCTTTTCTAAATTTACAGAAGTGTCAGAGTTAATTTGCTTGTGGAACTCATATTGGGTTTTTTTAGTCAGTCCTCAGTATAAGCTAACAAGCTTTAATCCTTCTCTCTGCATCTCATATTTTTTAAGGACATGTGAGTTTATTGCATTTGCAAGCAAAATCTAAATAGTTACCCAAAAAAATCAAGCCAAAAATAAGAGCTGGGAAGGAAGCAAGCTGTGGATCATCAGTATTGCTTAGTCATCGTTCCCTCTACTTTACTGGATAGCAAGCGAAGGACGCTGCGCTGGAACACGTGCTCCCCACCCTTCTCCCGTGATGCGGGAGAATGCAGTCACACTTGAGGGCTCACCTCTGCCCCTCTGGCAATTTGGACAGCGGGCTCAGCTATTCCTCTTCACATTTCACACCAAGCCACCACGAGCACTCTTCCTGGGAAGGCAGATAAGCATCGGTAAACCAAGACTGGAGAAACACTGAAGAAGGGCTGCAAAAGCATGGGCAACTACGGGGATGTTCCGGAGCGAATGTCTGCACGTTTACGTCTACGTCTTTGCCCTCTCAGCAACTCTCATCCCCATCAAAGTCTGGACAGGCACAGGCTGGGACCATTAATTTTCACAATATTTCCATTTTATAAGTAAGGAACCAAACTTAAAAGCCTAGTTCAAATTAAATACCTTGAAAAACAACTTACTCCAACCTATCTTCAGCAGTTTCGTTTAGAAATTAAGGGCGGTTGTGGCCAGACCTTTATCTGGTACCAAACCAGCACAGTTCAGTTGGCCTTCTGAAGCCTTCCATGGATGGGACACGCAAAGCAGAGGCTGCCTCCTCCCAGTGTTTGTAATACATGGTCAGCTCATTCTTACAGAGAGTTTGGAACGAGACCTGCTTTAATGATTCTTTTTTATTAAAAACAAAACAAAACACAGGCCAAATCCCAACAGGTGTCCAGCTTCTGCAAATCTTGAAGTCCAATATTAGTCAAAATCTTGCTGATCAGAATTCTTTTTTAATTCAATATTTTCAAAGAGGAAAGACATCTTGGAGAAAAGTAAAATATATTTTCCAGTCTTTTGCTGGCTTTATTCAACTTCAAGTCAATGCTAATTGCAGCTGCTCAGCATTTCCTTAAGATATTTTCTCTGTATCATCGTTTTTTGGTTTGGGTTTTGGTTTTTTTTCCCTATTCTTTCCTTTCCCCTTTGATGTGACGAATCTATATTTTTTAGTTATTGACAAATGGAAATGTCAGGTTAAGAATGCAAACTGACGTTCTGCTTTAAAGAGGCAGAGCTTAGATCAAATATAATAATAATTTACCATCAGCTTATTTCCTGCTTTTAAAAAAGGACATAAAAAGAGCACCATATTGCCAAATAATACAAAAATGGAGCACACAGGCCAAAGCAAGCACACGTATATAGATGGAGAGATTAGATGGAGAGAGCAAAACCAAAAGGCTTGTACTACACAGAAGAATGTTTAAGGTAAATTATCTGATCAGAGATTTCACCAGGCACATTTCAGATGGGAATTCAACCCACCAGATGCTACTGCAACCTGAGCTAGAGTCTCTTCTTCCCCTGGAAAAGTCATTGCATACAACTTGTGCTTACAGTTTACATGGAAGACTAAGTGTTCGGATTTACAAACCAGTGAAACAATTAAAAACAGCAAGATGGTGTCAGACAAAAAAAAAAATCGATTACAGTAAAACTACAAGCAAAAGTTTGTGATGAAAGGATAAAATACCATAATAATTCCTCTGTTTCTTCAAAAACTGGGTAGAAAAGACATTCTGCTTGATTCAGAAAACTAAGTACAGTACAAATAAAGCAATCATAGACATACTCCTTAGATATCTGAAAGAGTAACACTTCCACTTAATTCTGTGCTGACAAACATATCAGCAAGAAACAGAGCACATGAAAATGCCTTTTCTATAAAGCTGGATTCTCTTCACTAACACATATTGCACCATTTTAGAAAGAAAGGCATTTTACCTCTGCTCAAAAGAAATATCCAATTTTCAGTAATGATATCAAAGGCTCATCCCCAAGTTAAAAAAAATTCAGAAGCAAGCGCAACACAGACCAGAGTAAGCACATGTATATAGATGGAGAGAGCAAACCCGAAAGATCTGAATTTTTTAATTTCATAACAGCACAGGCAACTGAGAATATGTTGTTCTTGAAATCTTTCTTTTGCTTTCTTTAAAGCAACACCCTATTTTTTAACAAGATAAAGTATTCTTCTACTCTTCTTTCCTGACTAGTACTTCCATCCTGGTCTTGCCTTGTTCAGCACAATGCAATTTGTGTGCCATCGCCTTACCCTCCTAAAAAGAACTGAAAAATCACATACTTACCCATTATTTATTTTAGAAAACTTACTGACCTAATTTCATCTCCATGTTCATCTCTTTGCTGTGAAATGAGCCTGAAACAGTTTTTCTAAGTCTTTATTACGTCAGCCAACAGTGGAAAAACATTTTCTTAACATATCTTGACTGCAGAAAAAAAGCAGAAGGTGGTACATTTCTGACTCGAGGCCCGTAGCAGCCATCCCTCTGACCCACCCCGCGGTCTCTGGGGGTAGCTTTATCATTTCCTGAACAGTCAGGATGCAAATATCAGGTCCTGACACAGCTACATCTTTTCCTCAACTCTGATGACTCCAAAAGGAACGCCGGAACAAAAATAGCCTGATCTTTGTTCAAAGAAGGTAGTTACAGAAGACATTCAAGCTCTTAGCTCGGCTGTTAGCCAATGATGTTAGTCATGTGCCCAGGGACTTGTGATAAAGAATAAAAGGGCCAACAGAAAGTAAGCTCATTGACAAGTTTTAAATAGCAGGATACTGTTATTGTGCCACCATTTCTCCACTTTAAAAATTTGAGATTTTTTTTTTTAAATCAAAATATTAGGAAGTATAACCAAATGCTGTTAAGCAGTGGTCAAAAATTGCACAAAACTGGGTACTATTCTACATGCCATGCAAAATCAATTAAACCAAGCTTACATGGAATTCAAATCACTGCAACCTTTATCCCATGCAGTACTAGATGTAGGTTTCACTTATCATCAGGGCAAAGGAAAAGAATACAACACAGAGAAATATTGAAGGGTTAAGCATTAAAAAGCATTAAATTCCCATTTTCTGTCTTCCCTTTAACCTTTAGCATTTGTCTTATTTTAAACACGTTGCTCAGTAATCACGTGTTGATGGATGTCATCCACTGTAGTTTTGTTCAAAACCATAAGCCAGAATTTTTGTAAGTCATCAATTTACTCCCGACTTCAGGGAAGATCGGTGAATCTGGCATCAACAGAAAGCAGGGGTTCCTATAAGCACTATGATCTTGACGAAAGCATACGTGAATGCACGGGCACACAAAAACTGTCAAAACAATGGTTACTTAATGACAGGCTCCTAACATAACATTTAGGCACCTAATTAAGACTCCTTATTTACAAAAGCACCCAGCAGCCAGCAGTCTTTAAGTTGTCTGAAGTTCAGCTTCACGCTCCTATTTTTAATATGACTTCAGCCACACACAATCCGATTGCATTGATAGGTAGGACATTTTTTTTTAATGAGAGGGCTGGAAGGATGCTGTAATTAATCACAAGCCCCGTGCAAGGGAGAAGGTGCTACTGTGAAGTCCCTGGAGCAGCCGGGAGGCAGAGCGTCGGCCAGGGAACCGCTGAACTCCAGAGCTTGCCTGACCTGAACACTGTACGTAAGCAAGCACAGGAACAAAACAACCCACGGAATTATGTATCTGAAAGCCATCACACAACTGTTAGAATTTATTTCAGATCTCCTTCATAACTGGGATATGGATCCATTTTCTTTTTAAAAATTCCTCCCCTGATAGCATATAATTTTTCCCTTAAAAGAGACAAACAAAACCCAAACCAAACAAAACCCCACAATGTACTACTTAACATCATGTGACAAGAAGAGTCTTAAGACCACAGGACCTATTTCCTCCCTGTCAGGAATTTGTGGGCACTGTCTGTCCTGCTCAATTTTACTGAGCATTACACAACTCCAAACACTGTTTTTTTGGATCACTTAATGGATTAAAATCTGTCAGCCTTTAGCCAAAAAAAAAAAAAAAAAAAAAAAGAGGAAGAAAAGAAAAATAAAAAAAAAGGAAAAAAGTGCCAAGTGACACATTAGGAGCACTATATTGTTGCTAAGTACTTACAGCAGGTTCACCTTGACAGTCTGTCACAACATAATGGGATGTTCTGTCACAGATGAATCACCTAACACCCTTCTTACAAAGGAGAAGCACTGAATTCGAAGTAACATGACAAGCCATGATTTGCCCCAATCCTCCAAAACACGCTAAGGTGGAATGCAGAAGAGAAAGCCAAGAAGGAAGAGATGAAAGTTTAAGGCAACAACGCAGTGTTTCAAGACAGCACGTGTTTTTCTCTGCTGTGCTTGATGGACACGGCATGACTAAATGGCTAAATATGAGGTTAATTAAAAACAAACAGTTCATTTTTAAAAACTGTATTATTGACCAAAAATATTATTTTCTCAGGAGTTTGTTACATGAGCATTATTGACTTGATTGAGCATTATTAGCATGTCAATCACTTCCAGGCTATTTTTATAACCTTGTGCATGTTGTTTTATTGCAACATATACAGATAGAAAAGCAGATACACACAGTAAAGAGCACTGGAATTCATAATCTCTACCAACAATATCTGTTTTGTAGTGTCTGGGGCCATGAGGAGGCTATAGGAGGGCCTTTTACGCTGGACCGAACATAGGAATTGGATAACCATCTCTTTTAGCATTGTTGGTTTGCTCCCACAACTTTCTATATCCAGGACTATGAAGTCCCCAAGACCAAAGACGGTCTCTCAAGACGTGCTCATTGCCACAGCCGGATGGCCCAATATTAAATTTAGACAGAGCGTACGAATCAAAGTGATTGTATATCATGTAGAAGCATATAGAGGGAGTGAAAGGGTTTGCTAAGCCAACTCCATAAGTCCACAAGAATTGGTGTTTAGGCTCAGTGTAGGAGAAATAATTATGTTTAAAATTTTATAATTCAATTTAGTTTTTTTAAGAGAGTCAGTGACAGTTCTGATGCCCAGCCTATCCACAGAACTGCAACAACAAAAATACCAGCAGTTACAAACCAATTTTCTTCATTCGGTTGCCACAGAGGTAACACTTTGAAGAACTCCTGCACCCTCTGGCTATCTTGTTAGTCACCAAGAGATGAAGGGGCTGATTACTGCCAAGAACAAGGCTGAAACAATGTGGTATAAGGAAGTCTCATTAGGGACCACAGCTATTCCCATTACCTAGCTAGGTCAAATACAATGAGTACACATACCCCAAAATAGCCTGTTTTCTGTATTCAGTACAAATTAATGCTGATAATGGTGACGTTGTACAAAACATATATTTTTATTTCTTGTTTTCTGGAAGACAAGAAGGTAACAAATGTCTGCATCACAGGACGAACCTGGCTCGGTTTCCAGGGCTGCTTTTTTCCCATGCAAGAGACGTTAGCAGAGTTGTTCTGTTTCATTTTTACTGAAGGAAATGAACTGTATTTTGTGTTCTTTACTTGGGGCAGTCAGAAAATCACTGTCAAATTCAAAGTCCTGTGGAAAGCTAAAACATTTAAAAGCATAAGCCAACCAAAGACTTTTTTGTAAAGCGACACCCATCCATTATAATGCCCGCTGGGCATTCGCTGGCTCCAGCAAAAAAAGGGAGATGCAAGCAAAATGACTGTTTTCAATTTCAACATTTCTTTTTCTTTTGTCTGTCATGAAAAGGAATAAACCACAGCAAGCTGACAGTTCATTGAAACTCAGCATCACGTGGGATAGTAAATAAAGAAATAATACGAATCGTTTCCTTTTATGAAAACATCTAACCAAGAGACTCTGTCAAGCCACCACCATGGTCGCGGGGCTCTCCTTTCCTTTTGGCCCTGGATGAAGTGCAACTGTGCTGTGCAGCTCCAGTGATTACTTGTGTTGTGAAGCAAAACTTAAAAACATTCCTTTTATTTTAACTCTTTTTCAGAGCTTGGTACAAACAAGGTTAGATCTGTACTTGAAAACAAAGCTGAAGGAGAAATGATAAGAGGCTCCTGAAAAAATACTAAAAAGTAGTACTCTACAAGAAAAAAATAAAATAAAATTGTTACTTGAAACCTTTACTTCAACAGGTTTATATCAGTAAAGTCCCCATAAAACCTCTCAACTGAATTGGCTGGATTAGTCAAAATAGACATGTAATCCAATTAACTTTCCTATTTGTATTTTTTGAAAACTTAAGGAACTTTCTATAGATGGGTTCCTGGGCCAGTAGACTGCTGGAGGCTACTTCCATCGTAAAACCCAGTAAGTCTTATGCTATAAACATGTCTGACCTACAGGGTTTGGTGACTATTCTTAACCAAAAAAAGGGAAAAAGCCTGAACTATTTAAAATGCAAGCTGTACATCAAATGTAATTTTTACTGAAATAAAATTTAAAAACCAGTTTCTTGTGTTATTCCACAGCTTGTAACATCACCACGTGAGATCACTGCATTGTGTCAGTTCAACAGTTACTACAACAGTCGGTTGTTGCTACAGCTATCAGTTCAACAGTTACTACAGGGATGAGCAGAAGACCAAAAATAAAAACATTATGTTTTCTTGCATTCATTTTAGAAAAAGAATAGCATTCAGACAGAATTAAGAAGTGCTCTCAAGATTACAGAGACTTGAGCAAACTCAGATCTAGATTTAGATTTTCGGTGTATGTGGGTTAATGGAAAGGTGTAGGTCACCTCCTGCACGGCTTTACGTAGCGGGTCCTAACCATTTTAAAGGCGAAGGCTGCTCCTTCCTTTTGTCAGCTAAGGACAACAAATCCCACAGCCTCTTCAGTGCAAGTCCCTCTCAATCACACTCTATTCTGTAAACAAACAGAAGGAGCAGGACAGAAATAAAAGAAAACCTTTACCCTTCTGTGGTGCCTCAGTTAACCAAGAGGAAAAACCATCCTCCGCACAGAATCATCCTCCCATAGTCAGCCATTACCTTTCAGGAGAGGGATCCTTAGGGAACTTCTAGTCCTTCTTGCTCTGTCAATGCTAGAAATCAGGCACCTTCAGCAGATTAGGAACAGCTGTCTATTGTTTCGTTACAAAGCGGAGCGAGCTCGGATCCCTAGAATCCCTAGACCAATGCCCTACACAAATGCTCTGCGATGGTGCTGCACAGGACAGTTGCAGTGGTTGCTCACAACAACCCAATTTTGCATGAGACTGCCTGTAGCTTTTTGCACAAGTCCTATTCAATCTTGACCACTGTCTTCCTATCCAATCTTGTTAAATTTAATTTGCACACACAGGCATGTCCCATAAGAGCAGATGGTTTTCCAGTGAAACGACAAACATCTCACACAGCACAAAAACAAGCAAATTCAGAAAAGTCAGAAACTCTATTTTCAGAAAGCAGAAGCAAACTAAATGCAGGGTAGCAGCCTTGAACCACAACTTGAAATCCAAAACCCCAGAGGTTACTCCTTGGAGCATGTAAAATTCATTGTGCTATTGTTCTGAAAAGTATGGCACATGGTGTATTTGGAGGCTCGAGTGGATGGGATTAATCTCTGACTGGGAGAAGAAAAAAATGGTTATTGATCATACAGCCTATACATATTCAATATGAATGAAAACATCAACAGATGACTAGGGTAACCTGATGCAAGACAAAGCACTGGACAGTCACGTCTATGGACATGCCGAGGGAGATAACGAGATTAAAAAACAGATCTCATTACTTTCACTCAAAACAAAGTACGCTGGTGATTTGGTACGAGAAGGACAATATTTCCAGCTTTATTCTTTGCAGCTCTGCCTCTATATCTAACCTAAGATCACAAAATACTGTACGTTGATAAAAACTGTCCTGTCATCACAAACATTTGCTAGTTATGGAGGCTGTAAGGGCCAAAACCCACTATGGCTCAAAATTTTTTGCTGTCACCAGCATCCCTATGATGTTGCACCCCCTTCAACCCATGAAGCTCTAGTGCCAGCTTTCTTATGCTTTTCTCCCCACCATGAGCTTCTTTGCTCACACAGCTGTGCTGGGAGCCACGTCAGAGAGCCAACGTTAGCATCTGTGCAAGAGAAAAGGTGGCACCTTGTATCTAGAGGGAGCGAAAGAATAGGAAAAGCTCCTTCACTTATTTCAGACTGCAATTCCACAATTACTTTCTATGAAGAAACCACAGAAGTGAGGCAGGCCACATTTTGGGGAAGTGGAGTCGCACGAACCCCTCTTTGAAACAGCAAAGACTTTTACGCAAGAAGAAATCTCCTCCTTACAAGACTGTAGAAAGGTCAGAAAAGCCTTTACAAGCTTTTCCCAGTATTTTTAAAGAACATAACTGACTTTATATGCACATGATTGAATTTATAAAATTACATATGGGATCACTTTTTTCTTTATCCAAGCCTTTTTTTGGTCTTCAAACAGCTAGTCTAGGTCCTGTGGAGTTCTTGGAAGCGTGTCCATCCTTACCACTGGACATGAAGTTACTCATGTTCTTTCAGACATCTGGGCGGTTCAGCATAGAAGCACTAGACAAGAATTCGCTTCCCAGTGTTCAGTTTCTCACAGAGGTCTTATGCAGGCATGAGAAAGCTCTCTACACTATTTCTTTGCTTAAATTTCCCATCCAGACAAAGGAATAAAAATAGTAACGCTTTTATACTTCCCCGGATTGTTGTGAAGATAAATGCATCAAAGAATGTGAAGTATCTGAACATTACATAAATGAGGATCACAAAAA
The DNA here is from genome assembly GCF_964195595.1 of Calonectris borealis. Lineage (NCBI taxonomy): Eukaryota > Metazoa > Chordata > Aves > Procellariiformes > Procellariidae > Calonectris > Calonectris borealis. The sequence continues at coordinate 24,063,723 of NC_134321.1, read as the reverse complement.
GGCCAGTGATAGGTAGGCATAAAGGAACGAAACGGAAAGGGAAGTCCAGGGCCTATTTTGACTGACAGACAGACCTCAAAATTTAAAGTTTCCAGAATAAAAGCAGCTCTCATTGCTCTTCAGAAGAAAATCCTTAGACCTCAACAATTCAGTATTTCTCCACATCGCTGTAAGAACTATCAGTACAGCTGCCACTGGGAGTAGGTGGCTGACACCACCTCATCCAGCATCACCTTTTCCCTCCTCTCACAGAGAGCCACAGAAGTCCGAAGCAGTTCTGGCAATATTGATTTCACTGCTCAGATGAAAATCTTTTATCTATATGATAAATTAAGCTTTCACTGGTTTTACTGATTTTTGCTCAACATTTTGTGAACGTACAGAATTCAGGTGTTCTTAATGTACTGAAGCGTAGTTCTTAAAGCTAAGCAGAGAGCTTCTAACAAATGCAAACAACCTACTTCAAACAAGCAAACAAACAAACAACAGAATATTGGCAAATTTTCAGTTTCTGAGATTGATATTAAAACTGGATTTCGGCATCGAAGAGCAAATAGAGGAAAGGGAAATAAATATCACTCCATTTAAGAGAAAATGCCTTTGAAATGGCACTTGTAGTGCCCATCAGTGTACGTACACATGTAAAAAGGACAGAAATAGTATTCAGAGGAAATGCATTGGCATGTATCTGTTTACACACGTACTTTCCTGCTGGGTTTATACAACTGCTGTAACTGAGTGAATGAAATTAATCTGAGGATCAAAACTCTGTCATATTTAAAAAATAATAAAAATAAACTGAACCTCATACTTCTGCAGCTATTTCTAAGGTATCATTTTTTCATCATAAGCTTTTCAACAGCTGTGACTCATAAACCATAAACACTTAATACCAAGAAATTGTAAATGACATATGATTTATGATGTGTTTGTATCTCTCTATATAAAAACGTTCGTTCTTTACATACAAGTTCAATGTGTTGGATACAGCAAGCGTGATTCTTATATAAAAGGAAATCAGTGATGCAACTAAGACACCTGGCCATGAACTTCAGTTGACACTGGCAGGTTCTCTTTAGCGTACCAACTAATTTTTTTAATACTGAGTTTAAATGGTAGGGAACTGCCCATATTGTCTCAAGGACAAAGGCTTTGATTTAAACAGTCTAAACTTGCTTTTCTCTTATAATAAGCCACAACATTCCGAGTTTGTGGTGTCTGATCACATTACATAACAGAACTGTTTTCTTATTGGAATCTTTTTAAGCTAAAGCATATATTCTCTATCAACAGTATTCCACATTTCCCAAAAAGCCAAAACCAGAGCAAACCGGTTTCAACAGCTTACATCAAAGTTCCTTGGATAACTTCAGATTGTTGTTTCCTGTCATCACTGCATGATAGGAGTAAATCCGTAGTGTTTTACAGGCTAGACTGTGATTTCCTGGTAAAAAAGAAAAAATACTTAACCACACCTCACATGGCAGGTGTAGAAACATCACCGTATGCAATGCACGTAATCCTACAGACATACTTTAGGTAACATTCAACAGTATAAAAGAACACCCCCTCCAGAAGCATAAAATCTGTATGACAGCACATCCAAAGGTAACCAAAATGACAATGATGTAAAGGATCAGACACACACAATCCCATTCATCACATCTAGAAGATTAAATATCAATTAGGTTCTGGTTCGGTTCAGCTCTGGTTGTTTTGTTGTTGTTGTTGTTGTTGTGTTTTGTCTCGTTGCAACAAGTTCCCCTCCACTGTTCACAGCTTGTGAAGGAGCTAAACTTTTTTTTATTCTTTGCCCAAGCAATATGAGGCTGTTAGTTTGAGCCATCTACCAGGATCATTTCACTGCAATATGAACAAGCACTAAATGTAATGTGTATTTCACAGGCAAATGACCATGTGGGAGTAAAAAATTTTAAAATAAAGGCTTTTATGTATTGAATAATTTGCTGTAGTTGAAGCATGCACAAGGAAACGATGCATCACATAACGTCATATGAAATTTAAAATTGGATTCTTTTGGGTACTTAAATGTTGGCCTAAAACACCTGCAATAAAAGTGCCTTTGAAAGTCCCCAATTCCAACGGGCTGCACTTTATTTTCAATAGAAAAATCTCAGATTTTTTTTTTATGCAATTTGTTATATGTTGCAACATTTTTCTGAAATGGAAGGAAATTTTAAAAAATAACAACAAAACAATCTGCTTTTGACATGTTTTGTTTTCTGAGTTAAAATAAGATAGTCATTTTTTCCCATTTCAAGGGTAAATCCAGCCAAAAAAGGGGAAATTACTAACTACACTCACAAAACGAAGACTTGGCCATCCATTCAACAGTCAAGTGCAAACTTAGATAAACTGAAATTTCCACTCAGTCTATAGGTTTTAGTTAATATAAGAACTTTCATTTATAATATCTATGGGAACCAATTAGGGCAGATACCTGGTTTTTATGTTGCTCTCTAGTAGTTGCTCTCTAGTAGTTGTTGCTCTAACAACAGAAACACTTCACCAACACTACCTAATTGAGAATAAAGCCTGAAGGAGCAAATCCTTGACTTCATCCTTCTGATTTACAAGCCAGAAAGCCAGGTAATTTTATTTTCCTTTTTTTAGTTTTTTGAAAGGAAAATCATCAGAACAGTACAGAACAACACTTTAAACAGGCACAAAAATGCCCACACCGAGGGAGGAAAAAATGTCATTTAGAATGCTAAAAAACCCTGTACACTTATTATTCTGAATGGCTTTTCAATTTCCAAGAACATACTGGAAACCACTGCTAGTTTTGTTTTGTGACAGAGAGTCCAGTTAATGAATTGGTGGAACTCAAAATCCTGGTGAATGTGATGGAAGTAGACAACATATGGACAACATAAAACAGCTAAAGACGTGTCCTGGGTGCAGAGAAAGCTTGGAACATATTACCGCTCAGATGTACTTAACTAGTAGGAACTTGCACAGCATGGATAAATAAAACCTTATAGAGAAAATTTCTACTTAGGGAGATGAAGACTCATCGCAAAAGGCTACTGCAAGTAAGCAAAGACAATAAAATGTAATAGGCAAATAAGTGACCAAAGAATACTATGACTTAAGACATCAAGAAGCATAGGAAGGCAATGAGAATTGCCAAAAGGGGAGCATGAGCTAGCAAATGATATTAAGACAAAGGGCTTCAATTTCTATCGTAAGTGAAAGATGCATTGCAAGATAAAGCAAAGCCGCTTTGTAATGGACAGAGGGCAAGTACTGCAGGCAATCTAGGGAAAACACAGTAAGTATAGGAAAGTTTATCTCTGCTATCAATCAGGATAATGACGTTGAACATGAAGCAGGATGCTTAATGCATAAGGCATAAGGCTATGGAAAAGAGAACTCCATCAAATGGGGGATAAGCTCCAGAAGCCTGAAAAAATTCAGGCTGAGGGGAACCAAACCATTCCCAGCTCCGACTGAAGGAACACCAACTAACAGTAGTGTTTTTAAGTTGGTTGGGGTTTTTTTCACATTGAAAGTGGTATCAGATATTCAGTGAATAACAATGTGTTACTGGCTTCAGCAGTATTCCTGATTCCAGAACAAGTTATGAAAGTAAATGGAAAGCAGAATAAAATGCAACATAAAGAAAAGCTGATAATGATAAAGGCTTAAGACAAAAGAATATAGCAGATCCCCATGTTTTATAGTAACTGTAAGAAAACTGCAAGACACAACTGAAGGGAGAGGAACTTAGCAAATTCTGACACAGAGTAGTAAACCACTGTTCCTATCTCCTATAATAGGAAAAAATTTGGAACATCATATGAAATTAATAAGAAGCAGGTTCAAAACAAACAGAAGGCGGCGGGTCTTTATGTAGTAAGCTGCAGAAGAGCTGGCCCTGTGATGTTGAGTGCCAAACGCTTGCCTGGATTCAAAAGTGACTGTTCAAATTCTTGGAGCAAAAATTCATCAAGGGCTATTAAGCAACAAGAAACCACCTCTGACTCAGGGTCTTTAGACTGCAGACCGCTGCAGCCTAAGGGCATAGTTTCATGCCTGACAAGTTCCTATGCCTCCCCTAAGCATCTGCTATTGACCACTTAAAAAACAAAATACTGGGGTAAATGTATCCTCCTAGTAGAGATGGTCTGTTGTACCTGCACTCCAGAAGAGCTTCCCGTGTAACTGATCCGGGGGAGATTGGAAGACTTGGGGAATCTTTAACTGTTCCTTTGCCTAGCTAAATTACTAGCTCTAGTCCCTCCAATTCACTTCCAGAGCATTTACATCCAAAGCAAATGCCAAGGAAGACAAGCGTAAGTTATAGTATAATGATGCAGAAGAATACGTGGATAAAAAATGGTGATAACACATTTAGTTTAAAATTTAGAAAAATATTTCCAAAACCCTCCAGCAATGACTGGAATAAGCTTTCAGGAGAAACAGTGGAATAAACAACTATTTTTAAGATTGAAGTTGATCATAAAAGAGATCACATGCCATAGTTTCCTGTAAAAGCAGCGGATTGGACACACCAAGGCAAAAAGTCCTTTCAAGTCTTACACTGCTAATTCAGCTTATTTGTCTGGAGCTAGTCTTTCATCTCCTTCAGTTTAGAAGGAGTACAAATATTACTTATGCTGCATGGTGGTGCACAGACCAAGGGCCAAGGAGAAGTAATTGCTGCGGCACAGAAATTAAAGCAGAGACATTGTGGGTTTCAATTTTGAACACACTTGTCGTTGTAAAACGCGTAGAAAAGGCACAACCGTTACACTTGTTTTCTGCACTTGTGTATCCATCTTGCATTTTGAATGTACATACAACTGCACAAGTATGATTCTAGCTTGCAAACAACAAATCGTATAGATCAGAGCATTAGCTATAAATAAGTATAACTTTCTTTGGTCTTAAAACCCGAATTCTTTCCAGGGGAAGACTGTAATTAGTATGACATGGGGGCTTTTAGCAGATGTGAAACCGGATAGATTGAGCTCTCATATGAATAGCCTGAAACGAGGTCTGCCTTGCATGGTTTGTAGTAATGGAGAGGAAATTGAGCATTAAATACAAATCAACAATCATTCATTTCACTGCAGCAGTGGAGCAGCAGAGCTAGTGAAGTCACTCTTTTCAGCACCTTGCATCCTGCTGGACTTTATTTACAGCACCGGAGCTCCCATCTTTGGAAACGGCCACCTACAGGGTAACTCAAACAAAGAATGATTAAGAGAGAAAGCAATTTAAGGCCCAATTTTTATACACAAACATCAGAGAAGTGACATTTTCTTTGCTTGCAATTTATGATGGGTCTTTAGATATATTCATTAGGCTATCATTCTAACAGCCTGAAGTGAGGTCAATGTGGCATAGTTCTGCAAGCCACAATAACAGTAGATATTAGCTGGATACTTGTACAATAAGTGAAGTCAGAAGATTTATTAGTTTTCTAATCCAAAGACTGACCTGACTCTCCATTTAAAAGTTGAATAGGAAGTTGAAAATCCCTCCTAATGTTTTTGAGAGGTGTGAGGAGATGAGGAAAGCACCTGCAATGCATCACTCTGTTTAGATTGCAGCATGAAACACTGGATTTGTTGGCTGCAGTGGTCTCTCAGTAGAGGGAACAGACAACAACGATCAAGGAGTTCACTGCTCATTATGTGTGAAGAGAAAAATGGAATGCTATCCCCTGAAACACCAGAACGCTCTCGAGGTCAACAGCTCTAAAAAGCTGCCACGGAAAAAAAAAATCTGATTTAAGCTCTGAACAGTTCAAGTTCATGCTAATGTTTGGATACAATTCTTCGTACCATTAAAAAAAAAAGTTAATATTTGGCTATTTAGCTGGTATCTGTGATGTACAAAAAGCAACTATAAGTTCCAGAAAAAAGCAATGTCTTAACTATCTGTGCTATAATTATTCTTCGCAGTGTTTTCTGGAGAGAGGAGAATGCCAAAATAGGGTTAGTTTCTTAACAAATCTCATTCCAGCTGTCAAAAGTTGCACCATTACCCAGGCCATCATGACAATGATATCAATATTCAATGCACTATCAGTCTGCCTCATAAGCTGTCACATGAATTTATAATAACCCCGTCGCCTCCTGTGAAGTAACACCAGGTATCAGCTCCCCCTCCCTCCGGTCTTTCCTACAGAGAGATCCATTCTCCACCCTGACCCCCAAGGCTTGCCACACGTGGTCCTCTCCACCTGTGGAGCACCCTGCTGCTGGTACTTCCACAAGCAAGACGCACAGTAGAAGGGATTTCAAACAAAACCATGGCCTAAAATTGATCCTGGGAAGAGGATGATCCAACCCACTCCCTACTTAGCTAAATAATTTGGGAGGGGAAAGAATGTCATTGTTTTCCCTGCTTGATTACAAGCGAATGCAGGGGGAACAAATGCTATGAAACCTAAACCATGCAGCCTGAGTCATGCGCTGTACGCAGTGTTTCAGGGAACTGGGGTGAGTGAACTTAAAAGAAAAACTTCTTTAAACACAACTACCTTAGAAAATAAATACTTTATGGGGGCAAACATAGATATTTCTACTGAAAGTAGAAATAAGAATTTGATAACTCCAAATGAGAAGATTCATAATTGAAAACAATATGTAAATCTAAGAAATATCATTAGGAGTTAAAATGGTATCCACATTTATTGCGCAACTTGTGCATTTGATTTATGAATCACAGGACAGGAAATCTAACGAATATTGTTGTGTTGTATCCACAAAATATTTGTTTTTAAAATAATAATAATAATAATAACTGTTATTCTATGGACTCACAATCAAAAGAGCTGCCTTAGAGTCAACAGAGTCTATAAACTTTTTATATATGATTAAAATGCAAGAGTCAAAAACATGCCTTAAAGAAATCTGTCTTCAATCTGTCTTTCAGTCTGAAAACGTAAAAGAGTTGCACAACTTCTAACATTGCTTGTGAGCACTATCATCTATGGATTTTCATCAGACGACTCATACTGCAACTGAGTTCATCAGTCTGGTTTTTGCATGCTTACTTACAATCCTCATTGTATATTTATTTTTTACAAATAAAAGCTTAACCCAAGAAGCATAATCATAACCTGCACATTCAAATATTTTTTAAAAAATTCATGTTTGAAAACAGGTCTGTCATTCAAGAGGAGACAGGAGGAAATGGAAGACATCTTGCTGTAAACTTTTGGCTGAGATTTGACAAAAGTTCTTAAATCCAAGCTTGTTTTTTGTTCATTTGAACAGAGCTTGATAATATGTAGGACTGCATAAAAATAAGCATTTCAATTCACCTATTAATTGCGGTTATTGAAAATAAATAAGCATCACTAGTCTGCCCGCCATTTAAAGTAGCAGTACATCTTTGTGAATTACAGGATTGTAAGAAAGAATTCACTGTTCTCCCTTCCCTGATGAAAAACTGGTAAGCAAAGCAAATCAACCCCTAGATGAACTGATTTTTGTTAAAAGGAAATATTTTTAAATTTTTCTTCCCCAGGTATCTACGGCAACAAGAACTTTTTCAAGCAGACATTTGTATATCTATCCACGAACCTTCCTCATGACATATTTTTATTTGATCTTTTATTTCAGTTCTTAAAAGGTGATACAACTCCAAAACAATGAAAACTACTAGCAACGGCTAGAACATCCCCAATTCGTGAATAAGAATTTACCTTGGTAAATGTTTCTACATCTGTTTGCTACTGATGCACAAGAAGCTTTGTCCCCTCAGGGACTCCAGCTCTGTTGCGGATGCTGAAGGAGATCAAGATAATCTCTTCATTCCTTGCTCAGGGAGGGTTTTCTCAAAGGAGGACAAGAGTATAACAGCCCCCTCCCCATTCCCTCTGTCTGTCCTTGATTTGCACACAAATATACGTTCAGGATGCCGAAAAGAAAATTCTGGCACTGCTTATGGGTCACTGTGAAACAGTTCATCAGCAAGCCAAGAGGCAAGTTTAGCAAGACAGCCCAAAAAATCACATTTTTTTTGCAAAAACATTCAAAACATTGGGGCTTCAGCCCCAGATTAGCTGGGCTGGATAGAAGAATTTCAGAAAATTTTCACTGAAAAAAAAAAATCACAGCCAATCCTAAAGACCTGAAATGCTCATTTCATTAGCAGTACCCTCTCATTATAAACTTCCTTATCAATATGAAGTTGTTTAATTGTTGAAATTAATGTCATACTCCATAGGTGAAGTCAAAACATCTATTGGGAATAAAAAAAAAAGATCACAACAAACAATACTAAAGGAACCAGCTGACAAGCAGTCACACTCCACCACAAGTTAGGAAGTTCTCAGCA